>NC_140448.1:16543502-17021002 GCF_963576455.1 Neolamprologus multifasciatus
TTTGTTTCACAAAATGTCAGATATTTGATCTTTAATTCAAACCACTGTGCAGCTTGCCTGGTAAACTTACTCCTACTAACTGTAGCTAGAAAGAGTCTCCAAACACTGACATGTTTCGTGGGATATCCGTCAATTTGCGATGTTATGCTCCATTTGATTATTAGATGCAAAGATGTCTAGTGTGTGTTGTTTTCGGTTGCCTAAGGTAGCCCAGATAGAGTGTGTGTGTGTGTGTGTGTGTGTGTGAGTGGGTGAGATGCCTAAATTTTTAGTGGGTGATGGTTAACAAAACAAGATTGTTCTGTTTATACTAATGGTCTTTATTGTCATACTAATGCTGTGTTGTTGATGTGATTTTGCTTTACTTGTTTTGATGTGTAAGTCGGTGTTTATTACAAAAAAGAAATATTTAATTCTGCAGGTCTGACTACAAGATGAGTCTTAAAAACCTGATAATGCCCTGAAGCAAAGCTTTCAGGACATTAAAGATGGGTCAAATCAAAGCAGTTGTAATTTTTTTTTCTGACTCTAAGGTTGTATCGCATATGTTATGTGTTTGTTTACAAAGCGGAAATAGCCATTTCCCTTGCAGGGCGTTATTCTGTAATTTCCTTATCACATACTGTGTAGTCTAAGCATGAGCATTTGAAAATGTGGGCTCCTTTGTTCTTTTTTTTCTTTTTAATGGTCAGAAATAACAGAAAAAACAGACTTCCATTAAGTAACTCTGTTTATCTAAACTAAATGAGGCAAATGTTTAGCAACTTATCAGATGTCCATTTGTTACAACCTCTTTTAGATGATTTAACTCATAGTTAAATTACTTGATGTATGAAAAAGAGGCTTTCCTGCAGACATGAACACATTTTCAGTCTTTTTTGTAAGTTCTTAGGCTCCTTTTTTTCTCGATTTTCCTTCCTTATAATCCTACGTATTTTTTAAATTGCTGATACTTCAGCAGGAAGTCAAACAAAAGAGAACAGCGGCTTAAACAAAACCCGAGGGAGAGAGTGGCTCATAACCCAACTCTGCTCGTGAGCCTAAACTTCAAAGAAGCCTCTGATGGCGATTATAAGTAGAAATTTACTTATTTGTGCTTTTCCATAGATTACTGCAGTCACTGTCTGGATTAAACTCTGAGTATATTACAGCTGTGTATAGAAGTTCAAGTTTGCAGGAGATTCAGATCTCTTGGATTAATTATTGACGGACATGTTAGTCATGTGTTTTCTGTTTTTTCACACGCTTTCATACAGTTTTTCCATTTTGCTTCCTAACATTCCTCACGTGGTGTTTGTCTTTGTGGATAACCTTTTGACTGAGGCTTTAGCCTATGTTATCTTAATTTGGCTCTCAAGTCACAATCTCCTTTCTGTATATTCCTTCCCCAACCCATCTTTTTATTCTGCCCATCCTGTTTTTTTTTTTTTCTTTTTTTGTTAACATTACATTTTGTAGGACCTGCAGCAGGTGATGGTATCAGGTCCCAATCTCAACGAGACTAGCATTGTATCTGGGGGCTATGGAGGAACAGCAGAGGGCATTATCCCCACCAGTTCAATCAAAGGTAGAGTGCTGCTTCACTCTTTGTTCCCATTACTCATTTGTGATGTTTTTTTCAGGCTCTGTACTGTCTCTGACTACCCACAAGATCATGCTGCAATTAATTTATTATTACCTACTGACTGTGCTTTAAAAGTTAGTGCCTGTTGTTTACTAATCAGTGTTGGTGGTTTGATCCCTGGCTGTTTCATTCTGCATGCCAAGGTGTCCTTGGGCAAAATACTGAACCCCAGTGTGAATTTGTGTGAATGTTAGAAAGCATAGAAAAGGTGCTTGTGTGAAAGGTGGCTAGTATTACTACTATTACTCAGATTACATGTTCTGCTGGAGGATATGGGGTTGCCACATTTAGGAATTCTTGGTACCGTGATGATGATAATTTAAAAAACAAAAAAAACAAACAGTCAGGCTGATACCAGTACTGATGTCTTTTTGCCACACAACTGATGGCACCCAAATGACAAACACTGGCGACCGCCATCAGTAAATGTCATTATTCGCTGATGGGCTAGTTGCAGTCTACAACACTGATAACAGGGTTTGGGTGGTGTAGCTGTGCATTTCTAATACTGATTTTATGAAAGCACATTTTTCCATACAGTGATGCTTCTACTGGAAGTGCTGTGCATCGTAAAACATGTTCTTAAAATGCAGCTAAACCTGTTTGAAAACAAACAGTAGCCTTGATAGCAAGAGTCATTTACCATCACATATGGCTGAGGAGGGGGGAAAAAAGCAGTCCATGATTTATTTATGTTTTTTAAGCGGTAAGGTGATGGTGCAGAGGGCTTCAGCATGAAAACTCTACACTGAAACAGAAATATCACCAAGGTCGTGCAATAGCCACACTGTTTGTACTTTTGTGAAAATAGTATTTTTTTTTTGTTCCTTTGGCAACTAAAGAACCATTAAAAGAAACGACTTAATCCATGATGATGTTGTTTTTATGTATCTGATAATGGTGATCATAGATATAACTGAAGCTGACTTATCTGTCCTTTCATCAACCTTAAAACGATTTTTAAGAATTTGTTTTGCAATAAGAGGAGTAGAGGTTTTTGTTGTTGTTGTTTCAAATGATGGTGCATATAAAGAAAGTTTTAGATGGAAATAGTTAAAACTTTATTTAATAAAAATAATTCTTTATCCCTCCCTCTCTCACAGGCCCTGCTGTGCACTACAATGCTGAGTTTAACAAAAGGATCCCAGTTACAGGATTAGGTGCCTTAACCGTATTGTTGTTAATAATAGAGAGCTTATTTCCAAAATACTATTTATTTTTTACATTTCGCATTGTTTTTACAGTTACATCTGTAAATGCCATTGACAAGGTTAGTTAGGGTAAAGTAAGGTGATTAAAGAAGATCTCAAGTACATTAAAAGTGCATTTTGATTTCTTTCTGTCTTTGATTGTTCTCAGAGTGTGGATAGCTCATTTTGGAAATATGCTCTGTGTAGAGTGTCCTTTTCTTTCTTTTTTTAGGTGACTGGGAATTGACTTGTCTGCCCTTTTTCACCAGTTTTTCCTCTTTTTCAGTGGAAACAAGGGCATTGCACTTACCTCTGCCTGCTGCTCTTTTTGTAGACACCTTGTGGCTTTTTCTATAACAGTATTTCTTTCTCATTTGTAGGTTTTGGGTTGGTTTCTCTTGTAAGGTGTGGGTGTGCACCCACTGAACCAAATCCATCTTCATGCTTATTAACTCACTCAAGGAGGTTATGTTTTTTTGTAGTGTGTGTGCCATTCTTTGTCCAAGTAGCTTGAAAAGTTTTAAATGAATTCTGATAAAACTCTGCGTAGGTGTAGAGGGGGTTGTGTTAATAATACAATAAAATTTGACTTGCATCCATCAAGGTCTACAAGGTCATCTTAATAATTTATTGATCAAAACAAGTTACAAGTTATAATTTAGAAACTATTATTCTTACAACTATCTTGTGTATTGTCAACACTAAGTATCATGTCACATTTGACCTCTGACCTTTCCTTCAAGGTCAATAGATTGATCTGAAGTGATAATAATATAATAATACATATTAATTATTATTTGCCTTTAAACATATATGCATATAGTGAAGGATATATGGGGATTGTAAGTGTTACGGTATTATAGACTTCTGACCTCTTCTCTAAGGTCAAATAAGGTAAAACTTTCTTATCCTAATCTGTTTATATTGGGAATGTTTAGGAAATTATACTGATGTGTGTAATCCATGCAAACATCTGTCATGCTACCCTAATATGAATCTTATTGTACTATGAACATCTTGAAGTATGTTTTAAAAGACCAAAGAAAACAAAATGAATATACACAAACTACAACCCTATTCCCATGAAAGTAAATACTGCCCTGAGAGTGAGCTCCCTTGGCTTGAGCTTTTTACATTTTACATTCTGTTAGTTTTCCCATCTGCTGTTATTTAGTAAAAGCTTTAACCAATTCACTCCACACACAGCATCCTAGCAGTTAGTGTGACTGCAATTCAAACTCATTCTGGTGATCACTGCTCATTTCTCTGCATTGTTCACTGACTGTCATGTACTTAATGTTGCCTTTTCATCTTTGTACTTTTCTATTTTTGTGCTCCACCTTCTTTTTGCAATTCCCTCCTACATGCATGATTCTTGTCCCTTTCTCCCTTTGTTTATCTTGTGGTCTTGTTTGCATCTCCCTGCATTTTCCCACATCTTCCTCGTACCTCGTTATTATTCTACTTTTTGACATTTTTCAAACTTAACGTCCGTTTAAAACATAAATATCAAATTACCCTAAATATTCCCTTAATTAGTAAAAACATGTAAATTCCACTCCCACTCCTTACCATAATTAATGCTCACCGAAAATCATTCTGTCGTCCAAATACCCATTTAACGTCATAGAGCTGCGTATGAAGGCCAGGCAAAGTAGCAGTCTTGCCATCTGTCCAATCGCACGAAAATCAAGGTACTGAGTAGGGAAAAATGATGTTCACAGCCTCTACATTGATTAATTAAATTGCCAATATAACAGTGTGAATATAGCAGTATTTCTTTAATCAGCTTCATAAAAAGGATTTGGTGTCTTCCAAAAAAATCTTGTTTTTCTGTTCTGCCAGTATTTCTATCCAGTTTAGTTTTAGTGTTTTCCTTCTCTGTAGTCACTCATTAACGCTCTCTGATTTATGTTTAAGGGTTGGCCGTGGCTTACAGAATAACAGATGTTAAACAATCCTCAGTCTAAACTTTCTTAGATCCTGGACACTTTCAGTGGTTAAAAAATCCAGTTTCATCTGATTTTGTATGGGGTCATTTTGCTGTCCAAGAAGGTTTTGCTTGTGTTCATGTGTTTGTGTTACTATATTTGGGTGTTCCACCTCAGGTTCCAACATGCACCACAGCAGCAGCAGCTCATCAATGACGGCAGAGGAAACGACCCGCGGTGTGGCTGTGGAAAAGCTAGAAACAGTGAAAAAATGGGGTCTGAATACTTACAAGGTATCTGAGATTTTGTTATATTGACTGAGTAGAACTGTGATTAGAGAATAGCGTTATTGTAAAATGGTAATTTTTCAAATTTAAATGTATTTTTGTGTAACTCATGTCTCTTTGTTCCTTCCCACCGTGTCATAGTGTACAAAGCAAATGATCTCAGAGCGTTTCGGTCGGGGTTCCCGGACCGTGGACCTGGAGCTGGAGGCTCAGATTGAAGTGCTGAGAGACACTAAACGGAAATACGAGAATGTGCTACGACTGGCCAGAGCTCTGACCAACCATTTCTACAACATGGTGCAGACACAGCATGCACTTGGCGACACTTTTGCTGACCTCAGTCAGAAATCTCCCGAGCTTCGGGTGAGATGTCACTTTGTATTTTAACTGTTTGTGGCTTTGCTGGTGAGCCACACTGATGCCAGTATGATTATTAGGTTTATTTTAGCCATTTAAAACCTTTTTTTTTTTCTTTTTTTTTTTGCTTACAGGATGAATTCGGTTACAATGCAGAGACTCAGAAGTTGCTGTGTAAGAACGGAGAGACTTTACTTGGTGCCATTAACTTCTTTGTGTCCAGCATCAATACGTTAGTCAACAAGACCATGGAGGACACCCTGATGACTATCAAGATGTATGAAAATGCAAGGTTAGTACATGGAGTACATAATTAAATCAGGGGCCTTAGCATTATTCTAAATGGATAATTGTGTTTCATACCTGCTCTTTGCGTAAATCTGAAGCTGCTTGCTAACAAATTTACTATACCCACTTAAAAGATGGCAATAATGTCAGTAATGATGCATTCGGTGTGCTTCTACTGCCCTCCAGTGGCCAATATGATCTGTTAAAATAGTTTAATATAAAATATCTAAAATTTTATTTAATATATAATGTAAACAGTAATATTTTCAACTAGATAAACTATGAATGTATTTATTAATGTGAAGAAATACACAATTGGTTTAAGCAAGATTGGATGCAAACTGCATGTTGGCTGGTTGAATAAACCTCACCCCTCAGCAACTCTTAATTTAATGGGTGTGTCAAAATTGCCCATTAGCTGTGACCAGACCAACAGTTAGACCTTCGAGTCAATAGAGCATTCGAATCATTAGGAAATATTTCTGAACGACCAGCTATGGGGCAGAGTTGGCATATTATATATGAAACTGACAGATGAGAGAAATAACTTTTTTGATTTGTAGCTCTGAAATAGAAACTGTTATTTTGTTTGATCCTTTATCTCCAAGGACCTCGCTAAAAACTCCTATTTTAATTTTATTTATGATGAAATTTTAAAACAAAGCATTATTTTGTCAAGATTGTTGCACTGTATCATCTCCTCTCCTTTTGTGTACTTTTAGACTAGAGTATGATGCCTACCGGTCAGACCTTGAGGAACTGAGTATGGGTCCAAGAGATGCTGTAGCCATGGCCCGTATAGAAGCTGCTCAGCAACAGTACCAAGTCCAAAAGGACAAGTACGAACGTCTTCGCTCAGATGTTGCCATTAAGCTCAAGTTTCTGGAGGAGAATAAGGTTAGAAGCACAATTACGTCATCATGAATGAAAAAAAAAAAACACCTTTATCCAGGTTTAATTTAAGTTCTGTCATTCATGATGTGCACAGACTAAATCCCTAACTCTCTGGTGTCTTTCAGGTGAAGGTGATGCATAAGCAGCTCCTTCTCTTCCATAATGCCATATCAGCATACTTTGCTGGCAACCAGCAGCAGCTTGAGCAAACGCTGAAGCAGTTCAATGTAAAGTTGAAGCCCCCAGGGGCTGACAAGCCCTCCTGGTTAGAAGAGCAATGAGAGGCCCTTGCTGGACCTCCTGTAGCCTCCTTCTCAGCCAACAACT
Organism: Neolamprologus multifasciatus; assembly: GCF_963576455.1. Lineage (NCBI taxonomy): Eukaryota > Metazoa > Chordata > Actinopteri > Cichliformes > Cichlidae > Neolamprologus > Neolamprologus multifasciatus. Next base: position 16,550,401 of record NC_140448.1, read on the forward strand.
CCACCTGTTACCTGTTGAAACACCCAATTTAACAGAGGACCACTACAGAGAGAAACAAAGAAATAACTGGTTGGATGAAGATTCAAGATGAATGCATGGCAGGATGTTTGGACGGATGAATAACAGGGTATTAGTCGTGAATGAGCTAAGTGCAGCAGGAAACCAAGTGGCCAGTTTCATGAAGAGTCAGAGGGCTTTTAGTGCCTCTTTTCCCAATTTCCTTTTTTTCACTTTAACCTCTCTTTGTGCTTTGTTCCCTGAAAATCCTTTAACCGTTCCCTTCCCTCTCTTATACTTGACTCAATCCCAATCTATCTCAACACTTTTTTGCTGTGTGAACTTGTTAGTCATGTTTATGGCCATCATTGTATTCCTCAAGTGCTCCCAGTTCTTAACTTAAACCAGACACAGACACACACACACTCAGATATCAGTAAACATCACTTCAAAACTCCCAGACCTTATCTCTTTCCTAGTGTGCCTCCTTATATATGAGCTGATCAGTTAAAAGAAAGCATGGCCTGAAGGAAGAAAGACAAGTTCATAAAAAAATATTTCCAACTACACATAAAAGGGTTTTTACACGGTTCACTGGAATCTTCAAACTATCAAATCAATGTACATTTCAAATTTAAGTACTGTTTTATTTTTCAAATACATACGTGATTGTTTGTAGCACATAAAAAACCCACAATGTTGTGTTTAGCCATTTGGTTAATTTGGCATCTGATCTCCTTTTTTTTCTTAATTATTTTCCATCTGTTCAGCTGTACTGTATGTCTTGTGTTTAAAGTGAAGGAAGGTCTGCTGTTTGGGACAATATGTGCTGGTCTTCTGGATTACAAGTCTGTAATTTTTACTCATAACATGAAAATCCTTTGACTTTGAATCTTATATGCAACAATCGTTGACGATTCCACAGCTTTCCAAAGTCATACTGGTTCAAGTCTTTACTAATTTTATTTTATTTTCCCAAAGAGAACAGATAGGCCTGTTTGTTGAATGACAGGACTTAATATGTTTACATTGGTTAAGCCTGGAGCAACCCTGTGAGAGATGGGTATTTCAAGCAAACTTGACTGGATTCACTTAACCAGAAATAATAAATTTCACTCTCTTTTACATTTGCACATGGTACATTAATATGTGCATTTTTGTTTTTTATTTTATCTTTTTAACGTTAACAAGGGCATGTTATTGGGTCATATCATTTAGTCCTCCTGAAGCAGAACACATTCGTCTATAGTTACCTTTCTTCATACTGAAGATTACTGTAGCTGTCTGATATAACTCATACTAATATTTAAACCTCTTGTGATTAGTGGTTGGGGTTGGATGTAATAACACTAATGATCCATCTGTGTTTTCTTAATGTAAACATTGTTATAGTAGTAAACAATCATCAGTCGTTGACAATTAAAATATAGCACATGTTGAACTATTAATCATCACTGTATCACGTTTATTATATTTTGAATTCAACATGTTGTACACAAAATTATCCAGTTTAAGACATTTTGCAGATGACATGCTGAAATTAATTCCTTTACCAAACCAAATCTGTAATTGATCTACTCAAAACAACCTCTAAATTTAGAAAGTGACGTGGCAAACCTCTGTCAACTTGAAGGGAGAACCTAATGTAGTGAATGTTTAACCATGCTGCATTTAACTCATGGGAGCCTCTAGTGACAGATGGGAGTGCTCCCCGAAACCTCCATCAGTTAATGGGTGACTTTCTAGCTTCTTGTCCCTGTATTTGCATGACACACAGCAGTCCAAAGTATAGGTGCAGATATGTGCGCTCTCACTGATGTTGTGCTCTTTGCCTTCTGCGCGCTAGCTCGCATGGACTACGTCTGTTGATTTCAATTTTGGAAACGACTGAAGCAAAATCCACAACATTTCACTTTAAATGTGTACTCGTAAAGACAGCTTAGAAAAGCAAATGGCGAAATTCTAAAGTTTGTTTGGCTTCTGTTTTTCTTTTTTTCCTGAATTTTATGAGTTTTGGCTAAAGAAGTCGTTCAGCATGACCTTTCTCGTGGCTAAAACTGCAGTTTCACTGGCCAGCTGCTGGTCTGTTTGACCATCACGAAGCAATATTAACAAGATGTGACTCCTCTTTTCCAAAAGCTGTCCTTTTGATATTCCTAACCTTTACACCAGACTGAATGGCAATAGGATTTGGTTTTGTTTCACTGTGGTAAATCCTCCTCCAAGTTTGGGGAAAAAACGCCAACTGTGTGAAAAGTGAAAAACATTTGAAGTAACTTTTACTAGCAGCCTCGCTAGTCCTCTAGATTATTGTCGAGAAAGATCAAGATTTATAAAACGAGATGTTTTATTTGTGTACAATCAATGTTTTCTAGGCTGAGTTGGTGTATTGTACTGTATGGATGATTGCAGACAAAATATTTATGATGATAAATGAAGTGGTGTAATGGATTGATGTGATATTTTGCCTTCATTCCTCACTCACACCTGAACAGTCCTACCCCACCCCAAGGGAACTGAAATTAAAAGTACACATTTTCAAAAGCTTTGTCTTCATTTTATTCTGTTTTGTGTTGCACTAAGAGTGTGTGTGCATTTGTTTACTTCCTGAAAGTAGATGAAGAAGTAACTCTGGAATCGGCTGAATAAACTTTAGTCTTATAATTAACCAGGTATTCAGGAAGTATCTTAACCATCATTTGTTCAAATTGCTCTACAGTTGGATTCTTTCTCAGAGTTACCTAAACTACTGTACAAGTCTTGATCCACCTATCATTTCTCTATATTTTATTATGAAATGTGGAGATGGGTACAGCAAATTATTGAAAGTTAGAATTACAGGCACCCTTCCACTGACACCATTTCTGATGAGGCTTTGGCAGAGGGCACTGAAGGGCCGGATGTATCTTGCAGCTCCTGTGGGATGTTGCACAGGACCCTGAAGCTCCCAGGCTTCTTGTAGAGGACCTGAGCTTGAATCATTATTTTTTATACATAATATATCTATTTTTTTAAGAGATGACACTTGTTTACGTTTCTTTTTTTTTTAAAGAACACAAGTTTTTGGTTCATAACTCTTTTTTTAGTCCCAGTTTTATGTGTAAAACTGTTAACTTTTTTTTTTTTGTAGATTCGTCTAAAGAACTGAAAATAAATGTGCTTTTGTGACCAACTGCTAGTAAAGTGTACAGAGTACATTTTAAAAATCATTATTTGCCCAGCAAATGCTCCAATTTAGATGATTTTGCAAAATGTGAAAGAGGACTTTTAACTGTTGCAAGTTCTACTGTTTTTCCTACTGATAAAGACCATGACTGTTCATATTACACCAAAGTCATTAAGTGATGTTTTACACGTTTCCAATTTAATCCAAAAGAGTCAAGCTGACAGACTCGTTACTACAGTATCATTTTTTTTATCACGTGGAAAAAGTCAGACATTCTGTCTGAATTGTGCTTCTTTTTCTTATAGTATTGATTGATTAGATGGTTAGTTAAAATTATGTATACTTACAGAAAGGGGAATTTCACTGGTCCAGCCCACATAAGATCAAAGTGAGTTGACATCTGTGGTGTAGACAACGTTATCCCTTGGTTTGGTCCCTTTTTAATGCTTGAATGATACAGAGGTCAGTGTTAAGTGGCTTAACAAGAACTGGACTGAATATGAATGAAAAAGCAGCCAATGTCTAAATCAAAACTTTGAAAACCCTTCAGAAAGTCTGGAAAACGTTTTGTCAAGTTCATTTTAAAACATCTGAAGAAAGTCTGGCTCCTTAGAAGTAAAATATAAAGAAATAAGGGGTGGCTCAAGACATTTGAACAGTACTGTATATCATTCATGATGTCAATGTATATAACAAACACATCCTACAATTAACCTTACTGTTAGAAATAGTCTGGCCTTGTTGATCACCAACTCCTACCAATCTCCTTTACCTATTCCCAGTGGGCGTTCTCACATGGAAATTGGCTTGTATTTGATTGGTGGAGGAGCTTCCCGCACCTGTGACTGCTGTTTGTCAGACTGCCTGCGTTCAGCAAAGGAACGAGGTCAAAACGGAGTGACGATTATAAAACAAAGAATTAAAAAAAATAAAAAAAAATAACGGTGAGTAAAAATGAAAGGGATGGCTATGATACAGTTAAAGAGCATTTTTGTAAACATGTACGTCCATAAATAAGTTAACTGCGACTTTCATTGGATTCAACATCATTAATGATTTTTTGAATTAGCTTTGATGGTGGTGATTTGGTTATCTAACATTGGTTGGTTTGTAAAAGCATTAAAAAGCAGCTGTTTTCTCCTGACCACCTACGTAATGCCTAATGAAAAAAAAAACATGTTTAATAAATGCACTTAACCTGTTTTAATACAGTTCTTGTTGGCGCTTGAAGCAATTAGGCTACCCATCTTCTCTCGCCTCTCCACAGAAGGGCGTTCCCTACTGTGGGGGAAAAATGAGTTGAATTTTAATTGGTGGAGACACCTGCACCTGGGACAGCTGTTCGTGATACACGCTGCTGAGTATGTCCGAGCACGCGGCAGGATCACGTCAGAGGATTTGTTTAACAGCGGCGTTTTAAAAGCAAAAGGTGAGTTAAATTAATGATTTCTTTTTCACATAATGTAGAGTTCCGTTACAGTGCCTCTCTCTTTCATCAAGCTTCCTTTTGTGACTAAGACTTAGTCTGATGTGTTAACGGCAAGCTGTCGGCGATTTTTACACTGTTTGCAGCTTACTTTTAGTCGCTTAGTTGCCAAGTGCGACTCTGGAAATTGTCAGTGGCTTTTCGCTTGTGACAACTTTTATATTCGACGGCTGAATGGCCTTTTGCCACTACCAGGTAAGCATTATAGTTAATTGCCGTTAGATCTGTTACATCTTCCGCTTTTTTCTTTCTTTTAAATGAGAAATAGTCCGCTTTTGCCCACTGATATTTGGTGTTGCGTGTTAGTGAGTTAGTTTGATAATTAAGGACAATATTTTATACATGAAGCAAAGGTTTATTGGACAGAATTTCTTTGATATTTTGCTGAATCACCAATTGATCCTCTCTCTCTCATATATGGAATTATATTTTCCATCAGGTCTGAGTTGTCTGCTGACACTTCCATCATCTCTGGATTAGAGACAAACAGATGGAGGGAGTGCTGATTTTTAAATCTGCTTCTCTTCCCAACTGTTCACCTCCAGACTCGTCTTCTCTTCCTCTGTCAGCGCCTTCTGAGCCTCCTGCCATGCATGTCACAACTGTATCTCCAGTACCCCCTCCGCCTCCCCCACCACCACCCCCTCCGCCACCTCCCCCACCTGTCCATTCCTCTTCTTTCGGGTCTCGTAACATTCAGAGACGTTCCATGAAAAAGCTGAACTGGGATACTATTCCCAGCCAGCGTGTCCTGGGCAAACTGAATGTGTGGACATCTAGTCGGCCCCAGAGGGACCTGGTGCTTGATATTCGGAGCATGGAGGAATTGTTCAGTCACGTAGACAAACGGGCCTCACTGTGCACTTCAACAAACCTGAAGAAATGTGATGGCACAGATCACCTTCCACAGGAGCCTCAGGTAAAGGGTTCATTGTACCTGATGCAGATGCTCTAAATTATTATGGCCACAAAACACAGAAGGAACAAGCAAGGGAAGTGATTAACAGACATGGGAAGTAATTTTAGAAAAGTTCCACGCTAATCAAGTCCTGAGGGCAGAAGTGAAACTGTTCTGAAAGCATTTCAGCTTCCTCCAAAACTATTTTGCCTTGTAGTATAGATTATCCACTTTTCCTCTTATCTAAATATGTATTTTGTTTTTACATTTGTGTGTGACGTTGTCTTTAGGTCACAATTCTCGACTCCAAAAGAAGTATGAATATCGGAATCTTCCTGAGGCATTTTAAGAGGTAATGATGCTGCTGAAGTGTAGCGACGCATGATACCAGTGATGAAAAGAACTGCTTAAAAGTAAAAGAACATGATTAAAATGGCAGTGAAAGAGCACTGCAGTGCACCATTTGAAGACAATAACACAACAAGAACTAAATTGTCTTTTAAATTGAGTAACTACAGGAAGCGCTGGTCGGGGCAGTGCTTTTAACATCAAACACAGTCAGAAATTCGGATCTTGACGCATGAGTCACTTCCGCTATGCTAATCATCTTCCAGCTGACGGGCTCTTTATCTTAGTTAACCATATGTAAATAAATGGAAATAAATTTTTAACCTTCAATGAAAGGTGTTAGCACTAACAGTAAGGGCAATGCCTTTTTAAAAACTTTTATGACACACTTTAATATCTAAATTAGAGGGAAGCATACTGCAAAGTAAGTGAGGCTCAACAGAGATGAGGGAACATGCTCGATGTGTTTGCTATGAGGGATTATCATCGTACTCGCCTTCACACAGTTCCTCTTTAACAACTCATTAAGTTTCTGTTCTGTGTTGCTGGGTGAGCTGTGTCATTGTGTGACAGCTGATTTTTGGGGCCCTCTGAGCAGTGATGAGTCGCCTTTTGTTTTTGCACATGTACCTTTGTTTCCGAAATTATCACGCTGGCTAGCAGTTGGTGTCGGTTTGCTTCATATCAAGATGGTTGTCACCTTCAGTCCAAAGTTCAATTGGCTCTCACTTTGAATAACAAATTACCGCTCAATGTCTGTCGGCAGCTAAATGCTGTAATGTCGTCAGCGTTACCATCTCAGTCAAATTAAAAGGGTTTCTGCTTTTGCCTGGTAGTGACTTCATAAAGCTATTTGTATGTTGTCATTTACTGCTATTGCACGTATACTATTAAGCTTGCTGTAAAATCAGAAATTTGTCACATACAACCTTTTAACTACAAAACTTCCTGAATTCACAGTTTTAGTATTTCTATCAGTTATGGTCTACTGTTAGGACCTGAAGTATTTGAACAATTTTTATTTTTACTCCTAAATTGTGCATAAAAATGTTTGTATGGATGGAAGTGAATCATCCAAAATGGTTAACATTGGTGCTCCTCGCCATCAAACATGAATGCATTATCTTTGTCAAACTCTTGAATTTAAGCTAAAAGTGTGCACTTTGCTCACATCCTTAGTGCTTTATTTATTATTATATTTTTTCTTCTTCTTCCTTCTCATTGGTTTTTAGTTTCAGTTGGTTTCCACACTGGGGGGTTTGGTTAAGTTTTTCTATGGTTTAAAAATGTTTAGCTTTTGTTAGTTTCACTGTTAGTTTTTTATTTACCAAGATTTAGGAAAATTAGTTACAGGTATTACAATGCAGACTTTCAAAGGCAGATGATTCTCAGTGTCAGACATCCAGTCTTGTCCCCCCAAAACCTTAGTCTTTATATTTGAACTACATTGTTTGTTTATTTATTTGTTTATTTTTTCAGTTTTAGTTTTTAAAACCTTAGCGATGCGACGAGGCTAAAGCTGAAAAGCTGTCAATGTCCAAATATTTATGAGCCTAACTGTGTCTCTTGGTTACACTTGAAGGGTTTACAACCAGTGCTACTGTAGAAGAAACTTCTCACCAGCAGTGTGGATAACTGATGGAAGCGAGTCTTTGTGGCTTTCACGTTGTCTTGAGATAAATGTAAACTAGTGGCAGCATGGAAAATGGAAAACTGCGATAACTCTACAGCACTGTATTTAATCAGTCACGCTGATATGGCGAGAACTGAGTTAGATAATCTTCTTGTGACTGCTGTCTTTTTGTCTCCCTCCACAGGCCTGTGACAGAAATTGTGCAGGACATTTATCAAGGGAACTGGCTCCGGTTTGGAAATGGGAAGTTGAAAGAGCTTTGTAAGCTGCTGCCAGAGGAAAGTGAGGTAACAGCAGCTCCCACCATTGCTTCCCTCTTTTGTTTTTTTTTAGCTTTGGTCACCTGTGCATAATATTAACTTAATGATTATTTAAAGTATTTTTACATAAGCACTGCCAGACTGAGTAGCCTTCTGAAATGTTTTTCTTTGAGACAGTTAATTTATTAAAATATAATTTTGTGACAGTGTATCTGTATGTTCATTATCAGATGCATTTTATTTGGCCATTCCAAATAATTTTGTCTTGTAATCTCTCCAACTGGCATGAATATTGGCCTTGTTTACTGACACTCGTGTCAATGCACAGGTCAAACTGCTGATGTCGTTCAGTGGAAACCTTTCTGTTTTGGCTGAGGCTGACCAGTTTATGGTCCAGCTGGTCAAAGTACCATGGTGCGTATGGAGTTTTCTAAAGCAGGGTTTTCAGTATTTATTTATTTTTGTCCTTTTTGGGGTGGTGTAACTCACACATTTGTGAAATATTTGAATGCATATTAAATAAATGTTGCTTGAGATCTCAGATAAGCTTTGTTTGAAATATTTAACAATTTGCCAAATACCAGCTCTTTGATTCATAGTCGTGCTGACAGTTTAAACATAAACCGTATTGTTTGTCTTTTGTATGATGTCGTTTTATAATTCTGCCAATTTTCCATATGTCTAATTTTGAAGTGTTCACTTTAAAATGTTTCTCCACACTCAACAATGGGTTTAGAAAAACAAAATGACAACAGCTAATGCAGTTATTTGTTTCTTGCCTTTAGCTATGAGGAACGGTTGAAAATGATGGTGCTAAGGGAGGAATTTTTTCCTCTAATGGAGGAGGTGAAGAACTCAGTTGGCGTCATGTTCAAAGCAGCTAATGGTAATGCTTTACACACATCCATTGAGCTGACATATCAAGTTCTACTAGAATTACACGACCTGTCGATTTTGATGGTTAAATGAAGTTTTCTTCCGCATTATTTTCTCAGAACTGTTGGACTGTGATGACCTCCACTCGGTCATTCGGCTGGTATTAAAAGCCGGGAACTACATGAACGCTGTTGGTATTTTTCTACACTGTTACACATTTAAGCTATATATATTTATTTATTTTCCCCAGGTCTTCATAGCTATTTTACTTATTGTTCATTTATTATTTAGGGTGGTCACAATTCCAATGTTATTGGCTTTAGGATGACCTCTCTGCTTAAGCTGGCAGACACAAAGGCCAACAAGCCAGGCATGAACCTCATGCACTACGTTGCCAAGGTGAGGAGGATCCTTGAAATGGAGGGATTCACATTTTGATTAAATCACAATGAATTTTGGGAAGATCTTTTGCTTATCTAAAAAGCCTTTAACTCTCACTAGTCAGCCCAGTTGACTGATGTTCTGTCATCCTCAGATCCAAACTTTTATTTAACAGATTTATCCTGCAGCATTATTTTTGTTTCTTACTCCTTATCTCTCACCCACAGCAAGCAGAATACATTGATTCTGAGTTACTGACCTTTCCCAACCAGCTTGAACATATTGGGATGGCATCAAGGTGGTTATCACTTCATATCATGTCATTTCATTGTCAGTTTAATTGCTGTCACATCGTTTGTTTATAGAAAATCGGTGAATAGTTCTGCACTGACGATGTCACTTTTTTTCCCACAAATGTGCAAAGGATTTGTAAAGAGGAGGTCATCTCAGATTTTGAGAGGGAAGTCAAGAAGATCAAAGAAGTGAAACTGTACAGCAGCAGACATCCTGGCCTCGTACAACAAATGGAGACGTTTTTAATTGTAAAAATTTCTCTTCTTATTTGACTTTTTTTAAATGGCTCAATTTAAGATTGACTATTTTGTAATGTATAAAATCTCTGAATAACTTCTCAGAGGGCTGAGGCCAAGCTTGCAGAAGTGGAGTCCTCTCTCCAGGAGTTAAAATCTGTGAGCAATGCTGTTGCTGAATATTTCTGTGAAGACCCATCTACCTTTAAATTAGAGGAGTGCTGCTCTATTTTTCACTCATTTTGCAAGAGGTTTGACACAGCTGTGCAGGTAAGAATGTAATTTTGTGCAATAAAATATTAACCAATGAAGATTCATCAGGGCAATATATAAAACTTTGATTTTAAAGGTGTATTGTAATTCTCAAATTTTAAACCTGAGGGTTTAATGTTGAGAACTTTGAATTGCCTTGACATGCAAAATTGTGCTCTTGCACTCTTTGCATTAAGCTGCTGAGTTGTATCTTCCTAAATATACCCTCTCTTCACTGTTTTAGGAAAACCGAGAGCGAGAGGAAGCAGAGCGGCGGCACAAGCGGAAGGAGAGCATGCGTATAGCACCCAAACGCCGATCCACAGCATCAGGACCCAACGGTGAGTCGTCAAGCCTGGAGTCGGCCCTGCACAACTTTCTGTCTACAGTCCCAGAAGGCTTGGCCAGATGCAGAAAGAATGCCCTGCCCCCAATCGAAGGGTCACCCTCGGAGTTCTCTTCCCGGACTGATTCATCGGTAGAAACATCTGAGCAAAGTCCCCGTTCTAACCAAGAGAGTCATAAGAAACCATTCCAAGCACAAAAAGAGAATAAAGACATGACAAAACTGGAAAACAAAGAAGCCGAGAAGATGGAAAAGATCTCTCTGAATGTGCTTTGCTACCAAAAAACCACAAAAAGCCTCAACTGTGAGAGAGGTTCAGGTACTCCTTGTCGTTTGCAGAGAGAGCAAGACACACTTGCTACCCCAAAAACACCTCGGCCTAGGACCAGAGACTACTTCTTTGCCAGCAATGGGGATGTGAGCTCCCCATGGACTATCCTGAGCCCTTTTACTTGCACTCAGAAAACCAGCCCCCAGAGAAACAGACCAGCCCACCAACGCAGGCTGTCATCCACATATGGTGGCGACAACCTTGATGATGGTGTGTGGAAGAGCGATGAGGGCAATGATGCACCCAAATCTGTCAGTGAGACATCTCCATCTAGGGGTTCTGGTTTTCTTCCTGAATGCCCCAATCGGAGAGGTTTGTCGCAGGGTACCACCTACAGGTCTCATTCTGTTGATGAAGCTGTGCAGTCCCCTCCATCTGGCTTCCGACTGGGAGACCTGCTGCAGAAACACGCATCTCAAAGGTCATTCTCCTCTGGCTCAAGGACGGAAAGTGTAACAAAAGAGGAAACTGGAATTAGTAAGGCTGGGAATAATGCAGAAGGGCAGGTGAGCACCTCTGGATTTATATCCTTCTTCAGGCGTATTGGAGGCAGAAGCAAACCCGGTGATTTGGAAGAGCAAAATTTCAAAGGCTCAAGTACTTAATATAAGAATTTTTTTTGGAGATGGAAACCAAGCTTTGCCTTTTTTGTTAAAAACTGTCTTTTTTTTATGTTATGGTTTTACCCTTCAGTGGAAACAAGGCAAACATGGACTTGCTTTGAACTGAAGGTTTTGATTTTTGAGAGTAACCACATTCAAAAATCGCAACAGGTTCCTCACTTTTTTGTCTTTTTTGTATGAAATAAAGGCTGACAATCTACCTTTTAAATTTTTATCTGTAATATTGGCTGTAGTCACAAATGGTAAATAACTGTTGAAATTAAATTGTTGTCTCATATACTATTGTTGTGACTTTCTTGGATGTCTGACTGAGGGTAACTTCATCTTGGTGATACCTGCTCAGTTTCCAGTTAGCCTTTGACCTCATCTATTATTTCTTTAGTCCTTTTTACTTAATGAGTATGCCTTGGATTTGAGGTATATCAATTATGCTTTTAGCTCACACAGTAGTCCGTGGCTCCTCCAGAACTGTTTCATAGGGTAGGCCATTTTGGGGCCACTAAAAATATTGGGGTCGCACACCACAAACAGAATTTCCGGTTTTATTGTTTCATTTTCAAATTAGGTTACTTGGGAAAATTTGGCAAAAGGAGAAAGTAAAGAGTTGTATGCTCAGATAATTTCATAGTAAAGTTTATATTACTGAAAATTGGTACGGATTTTGAAATCCATGATTGTTTTAATTCTTTGTTTGACTCCCAATCATCACTTTAATGATTCTCAGCAGAGCTGAGCAGAAGCAGCTTAACTCCATTCTGGGAGACTGAATCTCAACTTAAAAGCCAACTTCTTTAGAAAAGAAAAGAGTATTTGATCATGTAAGAGTGTGAACTGTTGCCCGTCTCTACGTTGGCCCTGAGATGAAGCAGCTTTTCTGCAACCTTTATCATCATATTAAAAGCATAGGACTGTCTTGCCTTGGGGCCCGGGGTCCCTACTGCCCCCACTTTGATGGGGCTCCTGACTGTAGTAACTAAAATGAGCCTTTGCTGAGGACACATTGCTGTTGATCTCCTCATGCTGTCCTGGTGTCTCTGCTCAGCAGTAGATAAGATTTTGGATAAAGAGGCATTCAGTGCTGTTGCTTGGGTTACAGGGTTTGTTTACAGCCATTTTGAGCTCACAGTATAATAATGCATCCTGGAACAAACTGCTTCATACAAGCTCCTTTCTGACTTTTCTTTGGCCTCCCACATCCATCCCTCCCACCAGCAAGTGCTCCGTGTGGACATTTGCAGTTGCCTGGCATTTCAAATTAAAGAGTAGAGTGAATAGGGAGTTCTGGAAAGATTTGGACTACTTGGTCTGACAAACTCGTGGCTATAAGCATGTAAAAAGCTCTTTTTGTCAGAGGTGCTTACTTTCAGAGCATAGGCTTCGATTAAGTGGAGATGAAATTAAAGGAGCGGTACATAAGCAGCAACTGGCCTGTCTGATGTAAAACTAGAGCTCCAGTGTACAATCGGACCATTGTGATAGACTGTTGAGCACAGTGAGTCTGTCTCATGTGAGTCAACTCCCTAGGACAAGAGGTGACCTGCTGTCTTAGCCAAGCTGCACTCTCACCAGGGCCATGCTAATGAAGTGTTCGGAGTTTAGTGTGTCCCAGTGAAAGATGAGAAAGGAGGGGGAAACTTGGACTGAGAAGTGAGAGAGGGAGGGAGACTTTCAACTTGTTTTGTGATGAAGCATTTAAGCACAGAGGAACATTTGAGAGGAGAGAGGGAGTCATTGTCTTCATAACACAGAAAACTAAAAGGGAATGTATACAACCAAGGAACACAAGACTCCCAGCAAATAAGGTGACCGCCCTGGATGTTTGTTTTGTTAAATGTGGGGACTGGAGTTTGGACCAAAAAGGTAGATAAACACTAAACATATTAATAGAATACATTACAACATAATAGGAAAGTGATTTTAGTCTGTGGACAGGTGTTGTTTTAATTTATTCTGCTGAAAATTGTTTGTCTAGTGTAGTAATAGATACAAGAGTTAGACTGTTTGCAAAGTGCTCCATTTAGATTTGAGGTTGGACAGGAAAACCACGAAGAATCCACTCGTGATAAACTCAAGCGTGTTTCCAGAACAGCACATTAGACTTGCGACTTCAAGTCAGGGATCCTCTGTGATGCACCTCTGCTTTACAGGGGAAAAGGAATGGTTAAGCTTTTCGGCTCTCGTGTCTAACCACGGGGAAACAGGACTGTGTTTCTGGTTGAAGACCATTCCTCAGCCTCCGTGGCTATCACCACATACGTGTACATTTTAATGCGGTGCTAAACTGATGTGAAGTTACTCTGACAGGTTATGATGGTTCATTCAGACTTTTTAAAACTCAGATTAATAAAATTAACTGGACTTGCGTGAAGGTACTGTCGGTAGACGGTCAACGTAAACGCATTCTTAAAGGAATTAACACGTTCAGCGTTAAGACACCTTGGTTGTATTGCTGTTCCGCTATAATTGGCAAATTTAAGGCAAATTGCAAGCGTGTGAAAGAAGAAATAGACATGACCCCGACGTGATTTGAACACGCAACCTTCTGATCTGGAGTCAGACGCGCTACCGTTGCGCCACGAGGTCTCTGCGATGGCTAGCCAGACACCAGGGCTCATGTGGCTGTGTGTCGACGGTTACGTCTGCGCATTTTATTTCCCTGTCTATCCGTGCCGAACGTTTATCTCATTGATCACTAAGAAATCGTTCATTTATTGAAAGTTTCAACGTGCTTCTCACATACCAAAATCATTGCATGTGTTTCACTTTGTAAATACTTTCAAATCAAAAGTATTTACATCATAGCTGTTCTGATTTTACCAAAATTTGAGATCTCATGTAAGATACTTTGTCGGTTTATGGTCTTTTGGGTTATTTGTTGTTTTTTTGGTTTTTTTTTGCACAGCATGTACGTCCACCATATAAAACAATTCATCGACATCCATATTAAATATGAACGCGTTGCAGGGTCCAAATCTTTCAGTAGATGGCGCAATTTATCCGAGGTTAATCATAGGGTGCCAAGCCACAGAGAAATCCACAAAATCAAAGTTTTAAAATTCATGCTTTTGACAAAAGTAATGCAATCTATGGTGAAGTGCACGTGACACATTGTGTTGTTGAACTCTACACAATCTAAAGGAGTGGGTGTAAACGAATCGCTCAAACGTAATGTCGAAGGTGCTTGGTTTGTGTGCTTTGAGTTATGCGGGTTTGTTGCTAATCCCGGCGATTCTCTATCCAGGTGGAAAATCGTTTTGGACACTTACCTGCTGTCATTTATTAGCAGCCGGATTGTACATTACAAAATGGACGGGTAAGTACATACAATTCATATAACAACTTATTTTGTGTATGTGTGTGTTTTCCCCTTTGACCACATTTTGTTTTTATTTTTATCATCACTATATTTTTTGTCACTATATGTTCTGATACATCATTTGTTGTCATCACTGTAACCTAAAGCAGTGATATCCATTAGTCACATATAAATAATCCTGCAGAGGGCTGAAAGTGGTTACTCACATTAGGCTGTTCGCTGGTGAGATGGGTGTTAGCATCGGGGAGCTCCAGCAGTGCAGGGCTCATTGATTAACTGGGTAAATGTCAGTGTTGGAGCATGCAATTAATATTAATATCTTCTCTGGTAATTTATTTTTTATTGCAAATCCAAAGGCAAATTTACTTTCAGTCATGTTTGATTTAATTTTAGAAGCAGCACTATTGACAGAGAGGACATGTTTTGCATGTCTATTAAAGTATCCATCACATAGTTAGTTTTGCACAGAAATGCTTAATATAAAGATATGCATGCCTAGATTGACCTAGATTGTCTTTTAGGCTTCACTTTAGAGTATCCATAAAGTGGTATGCCTTTTTTGAGCCATAACCAACAGTTTTAGCTGTTGTTATCCAATTATTGCACACACATACTGATTGACTTCACATCATATTTTCCCTGTGTGCAAAACTGAAAAATAACTATCAAAAAAGCCAAATAACAATATAATAGTTTCATTTGCTATGTGGTAGTTTTCATCATATTAACAAAATCTGGAAAGGTTGTGACTTTTTGGTGACCAGTAACTTTCCCTTATAAGTAGTTCTTCTGGCTATAATAAAAGGCCATCCCTTAATATACTCTGGGTAATAGTCAGACTTCAGAAAAGTGTATGTTCTTCAGAGCCAGCCAGTCAAAATACGGGACATTGGCTCAAGATGTAGTTTAGGGGGACAAGGAATAAAAATGCTATGTTGCCCCACATAAAAAGGGACCCTAGGCATGCCTAGGGACGTGTATTTGTTTTGTGTTTGGACAACACATAAAGACTTATGCCACATGTCATAATTCCTCTTGTTGATGTGAGGCAAAAAAAGAAGAAAAAAAAAACACTACTAAAAAATAGTACTGAAAGAGCTTCATTGGCTCCCAGTACAGTGCAGAATTCCCTTTCCTTTTTGTTAGTTAATAAAGCCCCAAATGGTTTGCCTCAGGGGCAGATACTGTGGTGGCATGGGGTGGTATGTGCCACCCCTAGTGCCACAGTAGTTTTGCATATGAATCAAAATAAGCTGGCATTAGGAATAAGAGCATAGCTACAACTGAGACCAATAACTGTGCAAGAGCACATTTTGAATTAATACCGTGGGCAATTCAGATTTCAACAAGGTCACATTTTTTATGTAACTGAAATGTTTAGTAATTTGGGTTAAAGCCCATAAGAAAGTTACAGACTATGATTATATGAAACATGTGTATACCTGCTGCAGTTGATGTATTTTAACCATATGTAGTACATATTACAGAATGTAATGCCTGCATATGTGTGACAAAATGGCTTTGATTTTGCCATCCCATCTGATTTCCATGCCACCCTTGTGTCACCCTAAAGAAATTCCTCTAGATCTGCCCCTGGTCGGCCTCACAGTAGATTTCTGACGTGCTCACTCTTCCTAACCCAGTCAGAGCTCTCAGGTCATCTGGCTTTTAACTGTTTCCAGTGTTAGCTCTAGGTGTGCTGAAGGTGCTTTCAGTTAATTGTGGTTCAGTTCTTTGGAACAAACCTGGAGACATGAGATAGGATACGATATACTTATATAAATAGATATGATAGATAAATTTGTTGGGGACTTAAGTGCTGTTATAGGAGCTGCTTTTAAAGAAAGGAGAAATAATCAATAGATTAAAAACCAGATGTGTTTCTGTAATCACAGATCAATTACATATGTGCACGCATTTATAAACAGACCTTTTTATTTTTAATTCACACAAGCTTACACTTTTTAAAATCTCCTTAAAATACATATATATTGTGCTTTTTTTCACTGCCTTACCTGTTATCATTCCTCAAATTCTGTTTTATTTTGGTAGTCATTTGCCACCAGTGCTTTGCATTTCCTTTTACTACCCCTGTGGATTTATCTTAATTAGTTTCACCTGTGCCTCATCCCCCTGATTACACCTCAGTGTGTGTCTGTGTGTGTGAAAATTAGTTATTGTGTGCCTATTTTCAGTGCCTCTGGATTATTTACCCTTTAGTTGCCTTTTATGGACGTTATCATCCGCTTTAAAATAAAGCTCACCTTTTTGTTCAGCCCTGCATTCTGGTCTGAATTTGGGTTTGCTGCCACAGGTGAGCGGTGGTGAAACATGAACTCTTTTTCACTATATTTACTATAAGATCTTATTTTAGTTCTTGATTATGAACGTTAACAAACCATACCAGTGATTTACACTTTGAATGCGTTATACACAAATTGGCAAAAATAGTAATTCTTCAGTTATTCAACCATACCTGGAGGTTTTTCTTTTAATTTCAGAAGGTGCAGCTTTTGTGAATTTCATGTCAGGGATGAGAAGCTAACTGGACGGTTTGGGAAAGCGAGGGAGCAGCCATCTGCGTGTTCTGCTGCTCTGGATGCAGTCTCCATGGCAACATAGTGTTCCTGCAGCAAAAATTATGGAAAGACAGCTCGGTCCCAACCCCCAGGCGCATGCACACAGGCACTCCACTCACACTTTTGAGGCAAACGGTGCCTGCTCTATCCATACATATAGAGATCATACAAGAAACATTGCAGCAGTTTGCCTGTCAAAATTCTTTACGGTACTTCCCATCATAACCACTATGTTTCTCTAGATTCTTAAATAACTCACAAAGACGATGTCCTACCTCCCACCTTCCTCTGATTCTCTTTTATATGGCATTTAATAATTCATTTCATCACTGTTTTAAATTGATGTCCAACTAAATTAGAGTTTCCAACAGGGTTCAGGTGATTTTTGGTCCTCCCATCTCATCTTCCACATCTCTATGCAGAAAGAGAGCCTCTCCTCATGTCAATGAGTGACTGTCTCACAGTTTGGCTTGTTGGATATTTCTCATTATCCTTACACACGCAATCAAAAAGAGAGGCAGAAGAGTTAAGGGACACCGAGAGCAGGAAATGGAGGGGAAAAAAAATCTGTCTTTGTTGCCATCTCCTCTTCACTCTGCTCATCTGTTACACTATTGGACAATCTGGCCCCCTCCCATTTTCACACCAGCCAGTCAGCTTGTACAATATCTCTGTATCTCTTGGCTCTCTCTCTTTCTCTCGCGCTCTCTCAGCTTCTATCTCTCCCTCCTGTTAGCACAAACATACATGTGTTAAAGCCAGATCCCACACGCACACACACCCTGCTTCTGTCTGTCTTACTAGTCTCTGTGTGTGAGGTGCTTTTTGCTTTGACAATGTCAGGTTTTGTGGACGGATATCGCTCCCTCCGGAGGAGAGCGCGCTGAAACTTCCTCCCACCTCTCTTTCATCTGTCAGGAATCTGCTGTAAGTAAAAATTTTCCCCTCTGACATCCCATCTTATCTTCAACGCCATCCCGCCGATATGCCAGCACATATTTGCTCCACCTACACAGTTTCCTTTCTCCCCTTTGCGGAGGGTGCATACCTCTCCTCCTCTCATGTCTCCCTCTCCACTCCATCACTCTCCCTTATTTCCCCTACCTCCCACTGGTGGATGCACACACCCTATGTTGTCTGTATGCAGAATAATGGTGCAGGCCATTTGCTGGCCTGTGATTGGCTTTTGCCTGAACCTGAATAACCATATTTTGGTTGTGTATGGAAGACACCTTCTATGAGAGTGACTTGACTGTGATTATAGATGAGTGGCGAGATGATGTGTAGTTATCTGTGGTGAATAGGTTACTGTGTCCATATTCAGACATGATTGCAGACTCTGAGACACTCAAAAATGTAATTTGCGGCTTGTAGCAGCATGCTGTTAAAAGCTTTTTATATATAAAAATGGTTTGCCTAAAGTATGAAAACACAACCTGTTTTCAGCTTACACCAATTTGTAATTTTTATTCTCCACAATTTATAAGATAAAATATCTCTCACCCCAAATGTTAGGTGACATCCTTCTACAGCCTATTAGAAAGAAAAATATATCTTTCCAAGCTGTCTGTGTGGTAATAATGCTGTGGCATTAAACTTGGGGCAAGATTGATTTCTCTGTTTCTGAAATATCTTAACTAGAAGTGAAATGTAATGCAGGAGGTTTACACTTCAGCTGTCACCAGTATTACACTTTGATCTCCATATAAATCCTTCCTAGCGCAACCTCACTTTGTTTTCATGCATATGAGGGAATTAGTAGATGGCTTTAACCCTTTAAGACCTACCATAGAACCAAGTGCGCCAGAGCTTATATTATATTTTTACATGTTGTAGAGCCATTTTTGGGAGCATTTCAAGTTGATATACATCAATACAACCATTATAGCCCAAATTTTAATAATATGTATGCATTAAGTGCATAGTAATTACATAAATTGCAAAAAGGTGCAATAAACTACAAAAAAATTGAAAATCATTTTTGGTTTTTTAACATATATTTCTAGTTAGAGAAATTTAAAAGGCTTATCCCTAAAAACTGTAAATACAAAAAAGTTGCACAAAATAGTTTCCCACGACAGGAAATTTATTTTAAGTGTCTTCATAGTTTTATTTTTGAAATACACCAATTATTATATACTGCAGGAAAAACGAAAATAAATCTTACAATGCAAATTTGCAAAATAACAGCATATGCATCAAAATAAACTATTTCCAGCAGTGCAATATGAGTCCTAAGCATCCCAGAAACGACACAGAAAGTCATAAAGTCAAACATAACTTTTAAAAACTCCAGTATAGACTCATAAGGCCCTGATGGAAAAAAACTACATTTCCGCAAATGACGTCACTTCCGGTTCCGGGCAGGTCATGGCGGACATGCGATAGTTCGGGCTGATGGACACGGAAGTGTTACAAACAGCTGATCGGATCGGCAAAGCGTGTTTCTAGAATCTTATGTTTTTGTTGCTGCAAGTGCTTTTTATGCAGTTTTTGCAAAGCTATATGTGGAAGGAAACGGTGACTTAGGACAAGCTGATGGCATAAGATGTAAGTACAACTCCTCCGGTTTCATATGCAAAAACAATTATTGCGCTAGCTTACATGATTGCAGTGTTACCGGGATTTAAAAATAGTTACGCAAAACGGAGCATGCCCTCTGACCGGCTTTAAAGGGTTAACAGAGCTCTCTTGAGCCTTGAGACTTGAAGCACTCTTGAAACAGTGATCCAGGAGAACGTTTGGTTACCAGAGTAACCCTGATTATCTAAAAGATCTCAATATAGGAAGTGCCTTGTGGACACCAATCTAACCAATCACTTCCAGGACACGGGTCCCCTGATCGCTTTCATAATACCCTCTGGTCAAGTATCAGGCATTCTTCATGTATTTCTTCCATGTGCAAGTAGGGCAGTTTGGTGAGATACCTTACTTGGTTTTCAGAGAACCAGGTTACTCTGGTAACCAAATGTTCTCCTGGTTTTTGTGTACAGGACAAAGTGAACTTGCCCATGGCTGCCGTCGGAAAATGGCAGTAGGCAAATAGCCAGTAGCTCCAGTGTAGGTAGATAAGTAGATTGGATCACCTTAGAGATGACGATGAAGTTGGAGGCAAAACTGTAGACAGGAAGTATGGCTAGATAAATCGTATCACTGACTGAAAAGGAGGCAATATGACATTTTTGAGTGGCAGTGCCTTTAAGTCAATGTAGTCCAAAGGTAGTTCTGAGAGTGGCTCCAACATCCCAGGACAAAACAACAAAATTAGGCAGTGAGTAAATGCCAACCCCAGCTCAGTAGCCAGACCCTGAACTTCAACATGTAACAAAAGCAGTGATGAGTAGACAGGCTGTGATGTTGACTTGTAAACCTTTTGTTATATGGAGGCTTTGAAATATTCCCTTTTTACATGGAAGAGCTGGCCTTGGTGACGTGAGTGTGGGACTTTGATTTGGGTGGAGATGATGTACCAGCATCTGCTTCTCCCACTGGGCATCCAGCTTTCCAGGCTAGTTAATGGGCAGTCTGACTGCCACATTCTTGTAAAATGGACTGGTTATGGTAAATGGACTCGTTCTTATATAGCGCTTTTCTACTCTGTCTGAGCACTCAAAGCGCTTTATACAACTATTTCATTCACCCAATCACACCCATTCACACAGGCACTTCTTCTAAGTTTAAGTGCTGCTGAGTATCTAACATTCATACACATTCACACTCCGATGAATGCATCGGAGAGCAACATGGGGTTAGTATCTTGCCCAAGGATATTTGGCATGCAAACCTTCTGGTTAGTGGCTGATCTGCTCTGCCACCTGAGCTACAGCCACCCCTATATATGTATATCTCATATAGGTCAACCTCACGGGAAAATGAAGAGGCCCGAGTTTCCCCACTGACTAGGAGTGCAAATAGCGTCCTCCTCATCTTTATCCATTGTCATCTATGAATTCCATGTTATTGTCATTCTTATCTTCTCCATACTCCCCTTCAGAGTGGAGGAGCTGGTTAAAAGAGGGGAAAATTCCGCCCCAGGGTCTCAAGTGCCTGCTGAGCTGGATTATTATTATTAATTGGGACCAGGTTTTGAGGCCACCAACATTAGCAAATGGTGTTCCAGGATTTTGGCTTGCATTCTGCAGCAATTCTGTCAGCGACAGTTGTGCCTGTTTGACACCCATACGTGTGATGCAGAGGAGATGGAGGTCTTTCCTCGACATGGTCAACCCATAAATGACTGAGCAACAGCAGACTGTATCCCTAACTTTGCCATTGTCAGCGTTTCCTTGAGAGGATTCAGTGGTAGTCATAACCACTAATGCTTAGCTCTGACAACTAGCAAATAGTAACACAAGCACACTTGTACTTGACATATAAGCTTTATGAGGCATCAGTCTGCATCAATGTGACAACTACTACCAGAAAAATATATTTATGTAATGAAAATATAATTACAACATTATAAAACATAATCCTGAAAGCAGGAAAAACCCACATTCAGGGACTACCTTGACATCCCAAACTGTAGGACAGATAAATGGATAATCCAGGTTCTTGACTGCTGAGGAGCTCTTGTGATCTTCTCAGGGAAGAAGGTGAGAGTGTTGTGGGGCCAGGCGCTGCTGTTAAAGGGTTTTGGAGGACCTGTGAATTTGAGGTGATTGGGCTGTCTTAGACAGATGTAGGGGTAGTGGAGCTTCCGTGATTGGTCATGCCAGAAGGCGCCTCTCATCGAGATACTGAGTGAGGTTTGAAAGAGAACCTCTGGTCATCGTGGGGGGAAGTGGAGACTGGAATGTCCAGCTGGCACGGGAGGAATGTCACTGGAGCTGCATGGGATGATGAGAGCCAGGCGAGATGTAAACTTCACCATGAAAACACAATTAATGGATACTGTTACTACTGGATTTTCAGCTCTGTTTGTGCTGTAGCTGTTATACACTCCTATTTGACTTGTTAGGGTGTTTGTCACAGTGTTGGAAAGCTGTTATTCTCAAATTTGTAATTGTTCCCTTCATGCACAGTTAAGTATTCACTAACAGCATGAGAGAAATATATTAATTACATCATATATCACAAAAGTAACAGCGGAGCATGATTTGTGAAGATGATCATCCTTGCTCTTTTTTAATTCTTTGTCTTCCTTGCAGACCTGAGCAGTGTTAAGATGATTGTGGTGCCTGTTGAACCCATGCTGCACTGTCAAATTTTTGTTGCTGTTTTGATATGAACCCCTCGGTGAGGGGATCAGGTCTTTGTGATGAACATACTTATGGCACGCAAACACACGAGTGCAGCTCAAACTTCAGTTTTAACTTTGTGAAGTCTGAAGAAGAGTGTATCTTTTATTATAGTCCATCTGAGAGATGCAACGGCATACATAAACTTTATGTTTTGTAAATTTGCTATTTCGTTTTTATTTGAATTTGGTTTTTATCTGTGCCTTTGTGGCAAAAGATACATCAGTAAAGTCAAAGATTATTGGCCAACATATCATTGTACATTATATACATAATACTTATCATTGATACACATTGTTTTATGTTGACAATGTCTGTAGTGTCCATTTCTTTTGGGCTATTCTGTTTATATTGAGAACAGAACCCAGTTCTTTGTATGTGTACACATACTTGGACAATAATGCTGATTCTGATAATAGATTTACCAGGCACAGATGGATTTGCTGCACTGAAGTGTTCCTTTGTGGAGTCTTGCCCCTTGTTTGTTTGCAAAATAAATCTGTATGTGTATGCTTACATATGCACAGTATTTATCTGTGTGATAAATAACTGAGGTTTTCCACATTTAGCTTTATTTATTTGTAAGTAGAGAGTCATGTAGTGAAAGCTTAGTGACGGAGCTGAGAGACGTAGTCATGTCACTGGATATATTTAGCCAGGTCCCTGCGGGGGGAGCTCAGCAATAGTAAAGTCCTTACTGTAAGAACATTTCATGTAACAACAGCAAACTAAGCTTCCGTTTGGCACTCTTCTGTTACGCATAGTTGCACAGAGATGCTTCAGTTCATATATATTATATACTGTGATCTGAATGTCCAGAGAGGGTAAAAAAAAGACTGTGGTGTCTCTGTGGTTGTAAAATAGTGTGCACTTGCTAGGATCAGCAGGTTTAATGTTGTAGCATATTGCAGGCCTGACACAAAAACAATGTTTTTAAAGATACACAGGGCAAATAGGAGAATTTACTGTGGATTAATGATGGTATTTTGTAGCTCTTAGAGTCTGAATGCTTTTCTGGGATCAAATTAAAATTGTAAAAGCACTTCTAATCAGCTTTGATTAAACATCTGTAAATAAAATATTTTAAAAAATGCTTTCCTCATGCGCTAAGTGCAGTTAGGAAGGCAGCTGATTTGAAAGATCATCTAAACTCTATTAGTATCTGTGTATGGGGAAAATCTGTCATTTTATTTATTTGTTTTTAAATGATATCCTTCCACAGTAGTGATGTGCAGCTGAAGCTTTGCACACCTGCACACTTGCGTGTGTTCATGCATACTTGCGTGCACGAGCGTGAGCGGTGTGTTAATATGTTGATACAGGCGGTTCCTGTGACACATTCCTGCACAGCTTGGCTCAGATCAGACCAACTGATAATTTTAGCTGTGTGCCTGTGTTTGTCTGTCCTGCTGTGTGTGGACAGTGAATACAAGGTAGCATTTAATGTTTGTCATCCACTGCATCATTCTTGCCAGAGAACCACACGTTGTTTGTGTGTGAGTGAGTGTTTGTAACATGTCAGTTAGCAGTCCGTCTTCCTTGTTTTCCTGGTTTGCCAGCACAGCAGCAACCTGGCCTTAAAAGCAGACAGACTACTGTAAACATTAGGTTTGGCATCACAAATGACTGGTTATTATAGTATAGATTTAGAGAGAGGCAGCAATCCACTTGAATCCTGCAATCCTGAACTATACTTCCAAACTACATTTGAAAACCTTTCCTAGTCCTTTTGAATTAAGATGGATTCAAAGAGGTATTGATTTGTCTCTGTCGTCATTCTGGTCCAAGTCTTGTCAAACTGAGCTGTTATTTTGTGCACCTGGAGTTTGCTTTAGACATTCGTTCCAGGCCTTTGCTTGCACAGTATTTATGCACAGCATTTATGCACAGAGTTTAAATGATGTGCAAATGATTAATCCGCTGACCTATCGGCGTGACGAACAAATGACGGAATTTCTAATCCCCTCAAGTTAATGACTTTTCACCCTGTTAGGGATCCCAGTTGTAATGCATATTTATGATTCAGCATGGCAAGGCCTGCTTAGAATGAGCACCATGAGAAAATACATTTTCACACAGAAACGAGATGTTCTGCCCCTTGCAACCAGAGAGTTAGTTTCCTTCTTTATGTGGTGATGGTTTCTGCTATGTGATGGGTATGTTAGCAAAATTCCCATTTCACATGGTTACCTGAACTGCTGAAAACTAAAAAAAAAAAAAACCAAAAAACCCCATAGATAAGGAAGGTCCCATATACTTCAGCGTACCTGAAATTAATATCACATGGTTTTATTATGCCATGTTAGATGAAACTATCTGTTTATGTAAATATATATTTAGCTCAGGGCATCTACTCCCGCAGTTATTTAAAGAAACAAATTATTTCAGGATCAGCTCCTCTACCCCGTGGCACATGCTCTTCTTTCACTGAAATAATTCTCTCTGCTGGGAAAGGCAGAGTCGGGTAGGGAAAAGAAAGAAGTGGAAGAATCTGCGAATCGTGTCATTTTCTTTGAATGTGCTGTATCTAACTTCAGTATTCTAGAGTATATTTTACACTGTGGGATAAAATTTGCACACACTGCTGTGTTATAGGCTCATAAATGGCTATTTGAATTCTGTTCTGATGTTGTGTAAAAACCATTCAAGACTAATGAATGCCAATGTCACAAGAATTTTTGTTATTCGGTTCAAAAGAGAGCCAAAAAGAGAGGGGTTGCATCTTTTTCTCTCCAAATTTGGTCACGTATTAGGAGGTTGTTACAATTTGAGAGCCCTCATGCACTGGCCCTTAATCATACACACTGAGAGATGTGAAGGAGGCTGTATCTCCCTATCTGAGCTGCTCGTGTATCTGTTTCTCAAGGCTTAGTGCAGCTGAACTTCTGTGCTGATGTCTGCCTTGATCTTATTCATGCAAGAATCTCTTGATGAAGTTCTGTTTGCATTAAAGTGAATACGTCGATGGATAAAATGGCTTTCAGGTTGCAGCAGACACAGAAACGTGTTTTGTTTATGGTTTATTCCAGAGGTGTATCGGCTGAACATTAAACTCCAGCAAATGCATAAGGATTAAAAAGTGTTGCTCCAGGGTACAGCTTTACTCTGCTGCTACACTGATTTTAGAGGCTGTACTTGCCAATTATTCTGCAGGTTTTGCGAGTTAACTATGAAGACTTCAGAGTATGATGTGATGTTGTTTAAAGTTCATCATCAGAAAGGGTTTAGGGGTATGACATGCCAGTACTGAAGATAACTTAATACTTATTTAATGTTATTACCACACATAATAATATGTGTAAATAATCTATTAGCAGGGAATTATATTATTTTGACAGACCTTGATGCACATTGCCATCCAGCCCAAAACAAGCAAGGCAATGCAGTAACTGTCTAACAGACTACTATGAAAACATGTAGGCAATAGTGGCAATATTAGTGAATGAGCAAATCGCCATTAATTGAAACAACAACTTCTGCTCATATACTATGATTATATACACTGACTGATCATTTTATTAGCTACACTTTGCTAGCAGGTTATCAGAAGACAGTTACACTTTTGTCATAAAGGGATAGCAATAATACTCAAGTAGGCTGTGGCATTTAAACAATGCTTAGTTGGCACTAAGGGGCCCAAAATATGCCAGGAAACTACCCCCCACACATTCAGCCCCCACTAGCCTGGATTGTTGGTACAAGACAGGATGGATTCATGCTTTCATACTATTTAAATATAAAAGTTGCAGCAGAAATAAAGACTCATCAGACCAGGTAACAAGTCCAAAGTTAGTTCACATGAGTGAAGCCGACTGCACTCTTCTGTTACTGTGGCGCATCTGCTTTAAGGTTCAACATGTTGCGCGCTGAGAGATGCCGTTCTACATATCTTTGGCTGTAACGAGTGGTTATTTGAGTCACTGTTGCCTTCCTATGAGCACACTGCATGTCTGCCCATTATTCTTTGGCCTCTGGCATCAACAAAGCATTTTTACTATTTTCTTTATTAGAGCATTGTCTGTAAACCATAGAGATGGTTGTGCAGGGAAAGCCCAGTAGATCGATACAGATCAGTCTATCTGCCACATTCAGAGTCACTTATATCAACTTTCTTCCTCATTCTGATGCTCTGTTTGAATTTTGCCAGGCTGTCTTGGAGACAGTCGACACTCTACTTGTAAAAGTTTGCTTGCCAGTTCAGGTTTTTTCTGCTCATGGACACAGCTTGAAAAAATTTATTCTAGTTGAAACTCTTTAATGACATACATCGTGTAATTACTTACAAACTAAATGACATAGTGGTCAGCGGGAAACCAAAATCCTTAACCCTTTGAGGTTTTAGATTGTTTAAGTCCTCATACTTTTACAATTAGAATATAGAACTAATGGTCTAAGAAGAGAGAGTGGAGTAAAAAGTGTGACATTTAACATTTACAGAATAATTGCAGAAGGAAATCTGTCAACACTATTGGTACTTTGCAAACTAGCGGAGGCCAGTGTCTAAGCCGAAAGGAAATTTGTGTAAAGTGGAACATCCGCTACACAATTTATGCATGCACACACCTGCTTTCCCTGAGGCCAGCCGTTGTGTAAAGACAGCTTGATAACTGCCACTGTATTTGACAGAAAGCATCACTACTTTCTTTTTACCTTTCAGTCAAGTGACATTCATGTACAGTATACCTGTGTTTACTGCATGCTGACAGTAACTGGTCTTTCTTACAATAGTAGATGTATATAGTCTTAGCATCTACGTAGCCTAAAACAATCTGTCTGATGAATCAATGATCTGTATTTAGACAATAACTTGCCGAGAATTCAGTTAGAAAACCTGAGATAATAAAACCTTATGCAGGCATAACAGCCAGCATTATGCAGGTCAGTACTTGCTGTGATGCTCTTTATTTTTTTCATTGGTAACTTTGCACATATTCGCACATACTGATGGATACTAAAAAACAAATGAACCCTGAGGGCCCCAGCCAGTTTACATGAATGTGTGCACAAGAGCATGCATAAAAAGACTGCAGGTCTATACTATGTGCGGTAGTTATGCACAGGAGAGGCTGATGTGAATGTTTGGTTCCTTCTTAATGTCATTTTTATGCTGGTCATCTGAGGATCCCTGTGCTTTTGCACAGTGCGTTTGCAATGCTGGGCACGTGCCTGGTGTGTGAAGGGAATGAGAACTGATAGCTCTATATATAGAAATACATACATGTATGTAGGGATTTAAGAGTGGACTGCGCAAGAGAATAAAAGGTTGCTGAGCACACAAAGGGGGATTACACGTGCTGGACCATACACACCATCTTTGTATTTTATGCTGGTGCATATGTCTTTGTAACAACAAATTTGAGAGTGGGGTGTGCTTTTTTTATCTGATTGCTGGCTGCCGTGGGGCTATAGTATGACTCAGAATTGAAGAGCTTATGTGTGTTTGAGGAATGGTGTCAGACCTGGAGCTGTCAAACTCTAGCACCATCACAGCAGTCTCTGAGATCTCAGTATCATGTTCCTTTTCATCTTTCCTGTTCAATTTGTAATTGTAGATTAAATAACCAGCAGTATTTGCGTGTTCCTTGTGTTGCTTCTGATTGATTTTTTTTTTTAATTCTCTGAATTTCCATCATTTCCACATCTTTCCAAATGTTCTCAGCTGAGCTTCCAGAGAGTTTGGCAGAGAAACACTGCATCATGTAGGTAGAGCACCTGGGGCAGACTGACAGAGGCGAGGCTGCCATATTGCGCCATCGGCCCCTCTGGCCAACACTAGTAGGCGGTAACCAAGTCTTGCCCAAGGACACAACGACCAGGACAGAGAGCCCGGGGATCGAACCAGTGACCTACCGGTTACAGATGCGCTTCCCAACCCCCCTGAGCCACGGTCGCCCCATGTGCAGCACTGGGAGTCGGTATGTTATTGGCTCCAAGGAAGTACAGCAAACCCTTGTTACTCACGCTTATGTAACATTTCTTGTCACATCATTTGCCACTTTGTGTCGGTTCTCACAGGACTGACAAAAAGAAAAAGAACACCAAAGGCCCCACCAAAAAAAATAATTAAAAATAAACGCAGCGTGAAAGCTATTTGATTACTTGATCATTCTTTGTTCACTCCCTGAAGTGAGGGTTGGATTTTATTTCTTTGGGGTTTTAGGGGAACATCCCTTTCATCGCTGTCATTACTCCGACCCTGAGGCAGAACGGTTTCTTTTGACTGTTGACATTACGCAAGTCGCAGGTTTAACTGCAGCTGTGTGTTCATCCAAAAGCATTAGTGTAGTAAAAATGATAAAGACTTAATTGCAATCTTTATTTATTTTGGAATAAAAAAGAGAACCTGTAATTCACACACTCGGCACACTCCTTTCATATTACCTTTACTTATTTCAAGGGACTCATTGGTGATACCAGTGGTGGTTCATCTGCAGGTGTCATATATTCTGAACGAACTGTCGCTTCAGCAGAAACTGTAGAGAACTAATAATGCTTTTGAGTGCGAGTGCTCACTGCAGGGATGACAAGGGCCTTTTTGAAAAGGCGGCCCATGCTGCAGTGATGCATTGAGTATATTGGTCACGCCAGATACCCTCTCTATGGAACATAAAACAAGATATGCTCGTAGACTGTTTCATCCGATGGTGACATGTTAGTAAGTGCTATCTTGTAACTATCAAGTTGCACAAGTTTTCAAACCGCTTGTTTAACAGTTATAAGTGGCTACAAAAAATCCTTGCGCTTTGAAAGTGCCACACAATGCCACACAAAAATGTACAAAACTGTGCCAGAACATCGATGAGGCAACAATAAATTCCCTTCAGACGGCTGCTCATATCTCACTCTGTCTTCATCCTCTTATCCCTCTACTTCCTGTTACATCCAGCACATCAGTCTGCGCTTTTGAGTTTAGGATGACAGAATTTTGGAAAGGTAGGTGTGTGTGTGGGTGGGTGCAGAGGAAGTAGAGCGTGGGAGGAGAGAAGACTGGACTTAATCCGAACAGATTAAATGTAGATTGATGTTTTTTGTCAGGGAATCGTCACCTCTGGCTTCAGATTATGACCACATCACAAGGACAGGGCATTTAAGGGATTGAGTGCAAAATTATCCCACGGCAAGAAATTTCATAATGATGATCCCCTTTTCAGTTCAGAGTGTCCGTCTTAATCCGTGCATATGTGTAATTTGATACTAGATGGAGAGGCATATGCTCTGATATTCTCACTTAAAGTTAGTTTTTTTTGTAAGTGACTTCATGAATTATATAAGTCTGTTTTATTTGGCTGCCCTAAATGTGTCTGCAAGCATGCATCTGCATGCTTGGATGGCCAAGTAATGACATAATTCCTCATAACTGGATACTAGATTATACAAATAAAACATATATTCTAATCACTGTGCAAAGTATTTCACAAATTTAATTATTACTCAGCAGGACTTTTGTGCAACATGTTCTTTGGATTTTAAGATTCTTTTGACCAACACTCACACCCTCCAGTCCAGCGCAAATTGTTGGCCCATGATGCAATACATCTTGCTTGCTGGTTTAGGTTTCCCAGCCAATCAGAGCGCAGCAGTAGGAGGGCATAGAGTGAGCTCATGCTTGTAAACGACACTGACAGTAGGAGGGACTTTCAATTTACAGTCCCACCCTTTGTTGTCATCCCCGCTCAGCCCTCTTCAGTGTGCGTGCCTTGCATGGAAAAGGGAAAAGGAAGAGCGGTCAGAGGAGAGAGACTAGAAGGCAAGAGTGTGTGACTCAGGGCGTGTGCTGGTTCTTGAGTGCTACAGTGGCTTAACACAGAGTTGCCATGAAGTCTTCTAGACAGATGTACTCCACTTCACCGACAGTAGGTAGTGTCTCTGTCGACTTTGTGTTTGTTTGTTTTTGTTTTCATGTCCATGTTTGCTTGTGTGTGTGTGTGTGTGTGTGTGTGTGTGTGTGTGTGTGTGTGTGTGTGTAACTTTACAGTATCAGCTCACCTGTCATCACAGTGGAGTGTTGGTGTTTTGCGTGTTTACACAGGCTGTCAGCTCTTATCTGTTGGTGTTGCACAGGTGTATCACAGTGAGAAGACGACAGAGAGTATCATACGTCTCCTGCATTATTTCTCTGGCCTGTTAAAATGTATCGCGTTCTAACCAATCTCTCCCACCATGCTTCTGAAGCGAGAAGAAGACATTTAATATCCCGCCTTGCCACTTTTTCAGGTTTATCTGCATGTGTGTTCTGTAAAAGAGAGTTCACCCAAACTGTGAGGATCCTGTGGTACGGTAAAGCACCAACAGAGGTTTCAGTCGTGAATGAGACAAAGAACATGGTCACTTTTGTGTTCTGTAAAGCCAACAGTAAACAGAACGTGACACATGCGCTTAAGCACACACACAAAAACAATTAGCTCAGCACTCAAATACTATAATACTGCGAGTTTGGGGAATTACTTAATCTAAGGTCATCAGCAGCATTGCTGCTATTATTACTGTGTTTATATTGGCCAGGAGAATTATGACATATTTTTGCTTTTATGGTATTAGTTGGCAGCTCTCTCAAAGACGCGTCCCCTTCATGCATAATTTTTCTTCATGCATCCTGAATGTGTTTGGCTTTATCCCATCCCAGTGCCTTTAACTGCAGAGTCTAAATTCTAAATCTGCTTCCCTTCACTCACTTTAAAGCCTGTCAGTTAAAAACTGGTCATGGATACTTTAGACCATCAAAACTAAGCATCGTGGCCTACTTAGGAGTTTAAGTGAGCATGAATGAAGATGGGGCCCGTGTCAAAACTTGGTCTGCTGAATTCATGTAACCGTGAATACGAGTGTATTCATTCATGTGCATCCACGGCGGTCAAATCTTCTTGATGTTACAGCGTTTGCTTTTCATGTCTCCATCAAGTTCATTTTAAAGCTCGAAAGTGCAAAAGGTTCGCCTCAGCTATAGTTTAGATACAAAATTTTTTTTAAAAAACATGTTAAATTAAGTTTCTTTTTTGAAAGTTGCATCATCTCACACTGCTACTTTAATCTTTATTCCAGTGTTTTAAGGAAGAGTACTTTGGCACTTTTCAGACTCTGCATTCTTCTTTCACAGCGGTCCACCTAAGAAAAGTGCTGTGAAACCAGCAGTAGACGAATGGACACAAATCACCTCACTGTCCTGCAGTCCCGAGGACCGGTGGTCTTATTTTAGCCTCACTGTCATTGCTTCCTCGTCTAGTCACTAATACACGAGTCTAAATTTAGACAGACGTCATAACAGATGATATTCGGTGTGTTCTAGTACAGAAAAACAGAATGACAGAGAAGTGTGAGAACTGTGCTGAAGAACTAAATACATCCTGTAGTTGATCCCCCCATTATTTCTACACTCCTTCTTTTCATTGGAGCTTCTTTTCATTGGAGTCCAGCAGAGACAACTAGATACTCTTGAAATGCCGGTTTAAAGCAGAGGACTTATGGAGAACAATGCATATTTCGATTTAGGCAAAACATAAGCCACTTACCACTAATCATTTCCGTCTGACACCCTGCGTGTCTTTAACCCGAGTACAAATGTGACATGTTGTTCTTGGAGTTGATGGCTTAAGATATGACCTTTACCCTCCCAGTGTGGGGACTGTATGTCATTGGAACCTCTGTGCAAAGACTGGAAAGATACAGCTTGGCTTTTACCCACTCTGGTGTGTGAGTGTCCGTGCGCGTGCTCCTGCTCGGTGGGCAACAACTAACAATAGGACACAACCGGAGATGGGACAGGGGATTGAGAGCTGTATTAGATCCAGCAGCGACAGATGTGCAGACAGGAGAGAAAGTCTGGTGGGGGGATAATGATTGTCAGTGTGTGTGTGTGTGTGTGTGTAAGGTTTATAACTGCTTTCCTATCATTGTGTGTTTACTTGAGGCATGTACTACTCTTCGCTCACCCCTCCATCTGTATGAGCACATGAGTGCATGCCTGATGCATGAATAATGCATGTGCTGACCTACTGAGAAAATGTGGCTGAATTCATTGCTGTTAGCAACAGAGAGATGAAAATGATATGAACAGCATTCAACAAAAGCAAATTTAAGCCATGCATCAAGTCAAGCTGTGTGGTTATGACCTCTTGATACGTATGTACAATATTTGCACTGGATGCTTGTTTTCAGTTAACACCTGATCTTGCAAGCGATGCTTCACTAGCATTTTTTTTTACTGCTGTAATTAATTTTGCCGTATTTGCTGGCCTTGCACTGATGAATGTGAAAGTGGGCCATGTGGAGGCAGCAGGGGTTTGTGTTGCTAGGCAAAATATCCATACCTTGCATCATATATATAGTTTTTTTTCCCCAATGTGAGAACAATAACAGACTTCTCTGTTCTGGTCACCCTACAGTTGGTTTCTGGCTTTCATGTAACTTCTACCTACAGAGGTGTGCTGTTTGCTGTGAATGTGAAAATGTAGCTGTGTGGTTCATAAAATAAGAAATTAAGCCTATTTCAGCTTAAACTTCTTATGTTTTTTATTTTTTTTATTTTTGTATGTTCAAAACTACGACTGTTTCAATGGATTATTGTGGATTTGTAAAAAAAAACCCAAAACAACCCTTTTTTTGAGTGCTTACTTGCTCGTTACAAAGCCTTTTCTTTCTTACGCCTTCTTTGCTTATTTTTGTATTTTATAACTTTAATGTGTTACTCACACATTTGGCCATAATGGTTCATCTGCATCTGCTGAGCATGAACTGCAAGCCTCTTTCAGCTCTCTTTCAGATGACGTTGCTCTGGTATTAACCTAGAAATAACTGCATAACAGTGTGCTTGTTCTGATCAAGGCATTAAACAGCTTTGTTTTGCTTTGGTTCCTGGTACCTTCTCTGAAAAGTTTGCTGAACAATAGCTCAGCAAAGAAGACCGAAGAAAAAGCTGGAGTGCAGCATTTTTCTTTAATATTTTCATCTTTCTCATTCTCTTGTTAGGTTAACTGCTGTCGTTGTCCGTGGCTTTAAATTTCCTTTGCCATGGCCAAGCGCGAGGCTGGAAGTACCAGCCCTGTGGTGCGTCAGATAGACAAGCAGTTTCTGGTCTGCAGCATCTGCCTGGATCATTACTGCAACCCCAAGGTCTTGCCCTGCCTGCACACCTTCTGTGAAAGGTAACTAATGTTTGTGCTGTCTGCGTCAATGACACCGGTCAGGAGTCCTAATTACTGCTGCTCGCATTGTCTGCTGCACTGTCTGCTGCATGTAGCTATTTCTGGCCATTCAAAGGAGCTACAGTACATTGTTTACCATACCTGTCTTTCTTCTAGTAAATCCTGTCTCTTACCCTGTTATCATAGAATTCCCGTCATACCTACATGCTGGCCAATAGAGGAACCTCGTCTATTGCAAATCCCTACACACAATTAAAAAGCTCAGAGCGCTTCTCGTCACTGACGCTGCTGGGATAAGTGCATTCCTCAGCATCAGGGACTGTCAAGGACTGCAGTCTGAGAAAAGGCTCACTGTTGAGAGACACAATTACAGTGGCTCAATCCACAGTTTCTTGGGAAGGATGACACCCCCTCAGGTGATAATGCTAGAGCCGAGCCAAGCAGGAGGAAGCTTTTTGAAAGCTTGTTGTGGGTCATGGTGGGAGGATGGAGAATGAAGAAGGGGCATGTTGTTGGCTGCAGAAGAAAACCAGGATTATGTTTCAGACTGGTTTGCTCCTAAACCCACGATCTACCAAATATTTATCGAATGCCTACACAGTATGAGATTTTAAAAGCCACACAGTATGAGATAATTCTCTTTTTTTTCCCATGCAGTCTGAGCTGCATTTGCCCACCGGAGGGCAAGTTTAATCCCTGGTTTAACTGGATAGCATGTGATGTGGAGTCCTGCTGAGGTGAACAGATTTTTGTCTAGGGCTATACGCAATATTTCCAGACAGATGTTTTAATGCTGGGGTGGGTTTATGTACTTTAAAGAGGGGTGTGGTGCAAACCCCCGCTGGGCCTATTCCTTTTGGGAAGGTGTTACTTTGCTTTATTTTGCTCCCGATGTCCTCTGTATGTGATTGTCATTTTTGCATATAACCTTAGGATACGACTACTTCATAATATAGAAATGATGCCAAAATAATTACATTTTACAACAACAGTAAAAGCAATTAGAATAGATAAATGACATTTTCTTACCCTTGAATCCCTGCCTGCTGCTCCCAGCGAGCTTCATGTTTGATTTTTGACAAAATATTTGATAGAAAAAATGTTTTTGTTCATCCTCTCGGTTGTTCTCAGAAGCAGAAACAGGGAGGCTTGGCTGATACGAGCTTGTATGGTGTCATAAATTAAATATAATTGTTCCAGCATGCAGCCTAAGCAGCTGCCAAACATACTTTTGTAAAACAACAGAGACTTATCCTGAGAACTGACTCAGGGTTTCTTACTGTATTAATCGCCAAATCATTAACTACAGGAACTAAAGAAATACAGCTGTACATCACCTGAGGGTGGGCACCTGGGCTGTAGACAAGGAATGCATTGCAGTCTGCATACTGCACCTGAAAGTTACTGGCTGGCTTTGGTTTTTTCCCTTGTTAGCGTCTAATGTTGTTGATACGCTCCAGTGGGCTTGTTAACCAAACCTGGAAAAATCTTTAGCATGTAGAGCCAAGCAGGATAGATG
Organism: Neolamprologus multifasciatus; assembly: GCF_963576455.1. Classification (NCBI taxonomy): domain Eukaryota; kingdom Metazoa; phylum Chordata; class Actinopteri; order Cichliformes; family Cichlidae; genus Neolamprologus; species Neolamprologus multifasciatus. Next base: position 16,585,320 of record NC_140448.1, read on the forward strand.
TGACTACTAGCATGCGTGAAGCCAGGCCAAAATCCAAACTACACAAACACACACGTAGATGCACAAACAGAAAGAAAATGCACTTCACATGTTCATGATTGAACTGTTTTGCCTCTTAGTGACTCTGTTAGTCAAATTGATTTGCCAGATGCTCACTTACTCAAAGAGAGTGTGCATGTTTTCTCTCAAGCCTGTGGGCTCTGTATTGATTTAAATCCACTCTATTCCCTTATTTGTTGTGACGGGAGCACTATTTAGGCACTGCCTCTCTTTATTATGTGATTGCTTTGTCTTCCTCACACCTTCCTCTTCTTTTTTTTCTGCTGTATTGGTTATCTAAGTTTTATATTTATATATTTGTTGGCCTCTTCCTTCAGCTGTCTCCAGACCTACATTCCCCCTGAGTCTCTGACACTCTCATGCCCAGTGTGCCGGCAGACATCTATCCTGCCAGAGAAAGGAGTTTGTGCCCTGCAGAACAACTTCTTCATCACTAATCTTATGGAGGTTTGAAAACACAATGCATTAGCCAGATAATTCAAATGCGCATTACACATAACAAAATAAAGAAATACCTCCTTGTTCCACACTGAATATAAGAATGTATTGCATTAGGTCCTTCAACGAGACCCAGAGTGCTCGCGGCCAGAGGCCTGCAGTGTGTTGGAATCAGTCAGTGCTGCAGCTGCAGGGAAGCCGCTCTGCTGCCCAAACCACGAAGGAAAGGTGAGAAGCTCTTTTGAGATATACTACCCGAGTCATCACCTTACCTAAATTCCTTTCCGTGTTATTTCAAGCAGTAATTGGTGTAATAGGAACTGAATGTTACATTCATTTCTTTCTTTTTTTTGCAAGAGAATGACTCGCTCTGTCTCCCTCTGCAGGTGATGGAGTTCTACTGCGAGTCATGTGAGACAGCCATGTGTTTGGAGTGCACAGAGGGCGAGCACAGGGAGCACATGACTGTTCCTCTGCGGGATGTGGTGGAACAGCACAAGGCTGCGCTGAAGACACAGCTGGATGCCATACACAGCAGGTGGGGGTCTTGATACCTCGGGAAAGCTTTAAGCAGCTTAAGCATTTGGTCCAGACCTTAGGCGATCAGTCCACACCGTGCCTCGTCTGTCAGCTTTTTTCATTGTGTTCAGCTGCTGTGGAATACATTTTCACCTTGTTTCATGTTGCAGGCTACCTCAGTTAACAGCGGCCATTGAGCTGGTGAGTGAGATCTCTCGACAGCTGAGTGAAAGGAAGAATGAGGCAGTAGCGGAAATTACAAGTACATTTGAAGAGCTGGAACAGGCGCTGCATCAGCGCAAGACGGCCCTCATCACAGATTTGGAGAATATCTGCAGTACCAAGCAGAAAGTTAGTTGATGACCAGTTCATTCACTCATGTATACACACATGTATATGTTTTTGTCCTTGATACCAGAGATTTATTGCTTTCTTGACATTTAGTTCCTAATTTTCCTCTTTTCTAATGTATTCAGCTGCTTTTTCTCATCTTCAGTATTGTTTTAACATGCTCTATTGACCCTCCTGTGTCTGTTTTCTCTTATTCCTCCTCATTCTTGAGCACAGGTCCTGCAGGCCCAGCTTTCAGCTCTCCTCCAGGGGAAGGAACATATTCAGAGCAGTTGCAGTTTCACAGAGCAAGCTCTCAGCCATGGTAGTGCTACTGAGGTGGGCAGGCAAATTGTTATATACCAGCAACCTGTCAAACAGGATTATAGGATTTGACTCTCAAGTTTCATGTAGCAACGTAGCAGAATGTCTGTTCTTCAGTAGTTATATAGTTCTGTATTAAAAGGTACAGATGGGGGGGCGGGGAAAGGACTTTAAATAAAATACAGTATGCATCTCCTGTAAGAATAGGTGCTGCTGGTTCAGAAGCAAATGAGTGAGCGAGTAAACGCGCTGGCCAGACATGACTTCCCAGAGAAACCTCATCAGAATGCACACCTGGACTGCCAGGTAACGACTGCTGTCTGTCGCGACCTCTGTTTTTATTGTGGTGGTTTGACTGATTCTCCTACACTGTCGCATCGCAGGTCTGTGTGAGTCCTGTCGAAACTTTTTATTTTTCACGTGACTCTAATTTGACTACATGTATAACAAGCAGTACTCAGAAAGGACAAGTCTCCACCAAGGCAGCTCACTCTGTGGGCAGTGTTTACTTTTACAGGATTTTTTAAATATATATTCAGTTTGTTTTCTTTTTTTAAATGTAATGAAAGAAGCTTGTAGTGCAGCAAAAGTAATATTTACAATTCCCATATACCAGCAGATTGAACAGCAAAAACAAAAACATTACCTCCTTGGTGTGGGTAATAAAACAAATGTATAAACCCAGTCGTAAAGTACCATTAGCTTGTTAGTAGTTACCAGCTGCAGACACAGAAAGACTTAATAATAATAATAATAATAATAATAATAATTAGGGATGGGTATCGTTTAGGTTTTATCCGATACCGGTGCCAAACCGGTACTTTTGAAACGGTGCCGGTGCTTAAACGGTGCTCAAACCGGTGCTTAAAGAATGGAAAACACAAAAGTGGTCCAAAAACCTCTCATGTTCAGCTGTTTTTTTGTAAAAAGATAACAATGTTAGCCTTTTCTGCAGCTATGGGGCATATATGGTATCATTCTTGGCTGGAAGCAGTGCTTAAACAATGGAAAAAAACACAAACTTTGTCCAAAAACCTCTCATGTTTAACTGTTTTCCACTTTTTCTTTGGTCATTTTAGCCTTTTTGGCCAGGGTGAAGGGAGTATCTGCCATCAAACAAGAAGACAGCTGCATGTAGCTATGATGGTGTTTGCTGTTCACCTTACATGCATTAATGTAATAACGTGGTTAGCCTACTCAACGTAAATTACACACGAACAACATTAAGCTACTCACGCAGAGAAGAACGGCTGCTGCTGCCATCATCATCCGTCATCATTTCTGCTACACTGGCAGGGCTAGGGGCCAGGACTCTCCTCTTCGGGTTTTTGGGGGATGTTGCTAATTCCGGGTCCGATAACAGGCAACCCACAAGCAGTAGATGTGCTCGGTGTGAGGTCTCGCAGCAAGCTATCAAATACGGCGCATTTCTCGGCTTTAAAAAAAAAAACACTATGCGTCGCCAGGTGTTTCATCAGATTTGAGGTGTTACCTCCTTTGACAGTATCACAGTATCACCTTAAAGCACTTGTTGCAGCTGCTGAGTTTGCATCTTTTGCTGTGAAGTACAGCCAGACTTTTGACCGCTTCGCCTTGGACATTTTTAATTTGTAGCTCTGCTCTAAAAGAACGTACGTACCTGGACCCGCCTACTATTCTCGGAAACTTAAAATGATTGGCTAGAATCTAAAGTGTATCATTCCATACCAGTTGGTGGCGGTAATGCACCTTTCAGTTGTTTGCCAACCGCCAATACAAATGTAAGGAAGAAGAAAGTGTATCACAGCTCAGGAAAAAAAGCACCGAAATAAAGCACCGAAATGTGCGCTGCTTTTCGGTCTGGTTACTACCGTTTATGTCAGAACCGGTGCCATCATGGCACCGGATACCGGTACCCATCCCTAATAATAATAATAATAATAATGATAATGATAATAAAAAGTATTAAGAAACTTGAAAATTCAAATGTGCTGTGTGTTCAAGGTGGAGACCGAGGGCCTGCGGCGCTCCATCCAGAACCTGGGTGTTCTCCTCACTACAGCAGCTGTGGCTCACACTTCTGTGGCCACAGGAGAGGGCCTCCGCCATGCAGCAACTGGGCAACACCAAACTATTACTGTGACAACAAAAGACAAAGTACTGTCTCTGAATTATGTTGTTTTACTATCATAATATTGTTCTGCTATATGTGTAAATTAAGCCATTTACTTTTTGCTTTGGCTCTAATGGGTTTACTGACATTTATTTGCTTTTCTTGTGTGTGGCTTTTCATTCAATTTCATAGCATTTATCAGAGTTCGTTTCCAAAAGTTATTTCATGGTGACTACTCTGGTCACCGAGGCAATTTTCAGGGATTACTTTTATGAAAAGAAATCTATTATAAGCTTCTCATGCATGTGTGGAAAGTGCTTCTTTAGTGGCTGCCGTGTGCATATTGAAGATTTTGTGTTGTTCGGAAATTGACTCAGTGAACCCTATCTGCAGGATGGGGAGTTGGTGCGGACAGGAAACGCAGTTTTAAAAGCAGAGATAACGTCCGCTGATGGGAGCCGGGCTGCAGAGACGGAGATAACGGACAATAAGAATGGAACATACGAGGTGGGCTACACGTTACGCTCTGAGGGAGAGTACTCGTTTTCTTTGCTGCTGTACGGACAGCCGGTACGTGGCAGCCCTTTCCGACTGCGAGCAGTTAAGCCGTCAGATGTTCCGCAATCTCCAGACGATGTGAAGCGGAGGGTGAAGTCCCCCAGTGGCACGGGGGGCCACATACGGCAGAAGGCAGTGCGACGGCCTTCCAGTATGTACAGCACGACTAAGAAAAAGGAGAACCCCATTGAAGATGAGCTCATCTACAGAGTGGGTAAGAGAGACACGGAAAAGCAAATTATGTCCTACACAAGTTACATTATCTTTGTTACAAATCAAGAATACTCATGTCATCATTTATTAGCTTCTAAGCCACAAGACAGGCTTTTAAATTGACACACTCCGCTCCAGGCAGTTGCAATTTCCAGTTCATGCCAATAGATTGGACTGGAATCTATTTGCAGATCAATAAAAATATGATCTGGCTTGATTGTTTTATAGATTTTTTTTGTAGACAATTTGGCTTTGGCTAAGATAAAAAAAAAAATGTCACTGGCATTCAAAGGTTTTGCAACTTCTTCATATTATTTAACTCAAGCAAGTTTCTGTAATTTAGTTTTGAACTCTTTTGCCGCTTTAAACAAACTTTCCCAAGCCTGGGAGATAGGAAACGAATCCAACAAAACGTATGTCATACTTGGGAAATGATCGGCATGAGTGCACAGTGTATAAGACTGGAGACTAATGTGAAAATGGTAAATGACACATTTCTTGAGTATTTGCCTTTTTTTTCCTGTCAGGTTCTCGGGGTAGAGAGAAAGGCGAGTTCACAAATCTCCAGGGGATCTCAGCCTCTAGTAATGGCAGAGTGGTGGTGGCTGACAGCAACAACCAGTGCATACAGGTGAGGCAGTGTAGCCACGTGTTTCACAGTGATCGCACAGAAGTGGATATTCAGACGAGTGTATTCTGCCGTACACTCTAAACAGTTTGCTTTGATGGACCCAATTGCAGGTTTTCTCCAATGACGGCCAATTCAAGATGCGCTTTGGGGTCAGAGGTCGGTCTCCAGGGCAGCTGCAAAGACCAACGGGTGTCACTGTTGACATGAACGGTGACATTGTGGTGGCCGACTATGACAATCGGTGGGTTAGCATCTTTTCTCCTGATGGGAAGTTTAAGGTAAGATCTCTGTGCAGGCTGAACAGCACTAAATGCCTCGTTTAAGGGTTGTTCATATGTGAAATCTATTAAAAAATAGTCTTTTGGTGTTTTTCTGCCTCACCATTTACCTTCAGCTTGAAAAAGTACTAAACTACCTTTTTGTCTCTCTGCATCACAGAATAAGATCGGTGCAGGACGGCTCATGGGTCCCAAGGGTGTGGCTGTGGATAAGAACGGACACATCATCACTGTGGACAACAAGGCTTGCTGCGTCTTCATCTTTCAATCCAATGGGAAACTTGTGACCAAGTTTGGAGGCAGAGGGACTTCTGACAGACAGTTTGCAGGTGAGAAGGAGGCAGCCACTGACGGGGAGGAGACAAGCAAACACCTGTTATGAAATTTTGAATATTTGGCAAAATAATTAAAGTGAGTTAAAATATACTGAAAGAAATAAAAACACACTTCCATTATTTAGGATAACATTTTTTATATTTCTTTAAAGGAAAATAGCAAAGGTAAATATCTGACTGCACAACAGTGAAATACATAAAAATCAAAGGTTTATTTATTAAAATAATTAATCATTAAGGGAAATATGGTTGGTATAAACTCAATGTGTACCATTCAAGTAAATTTCATTTGACCATATTCCATTAAATGTAATGTTGTACACTGTAGTTACATGGAAAATTTACATGTAATCAGATTACTTTATTTTATGCATAAATATTTTTTGAGTGTAAGCAACAGGATTGTTTTAGTAGACAATCAGGATTTTGAAAGTGTTTGCAATGTGTTTTTTATCATTGTTTAGTATTAGCAACAAAAAACCCCTCATTGTGAGCACCATTACTAATGTAGGCGCAGTTTAAAGCGTCAGCTCTGGGCAGCAAACAGCATGAAGAATATTAAAGACAACACTGGCTGTGTGCCTGTAACTCCCACGGTATTACTGCATTAGCCAGGCAGCAGCACCCCCCTGCACTTCCCTGAGCTTTTTCTTCTTTGGATGTCTTTATCTCTGACTAGCTATTTTTTTCCCCTTCCTTTCTTTCTTTCTTTCTGTTCTTCCTTCTGTTTTCCAACTCAGAAAAACTTGGCCCAAACATAAATAAATCTGGCTCAGTTTTCAGTAAGTACTAAGTGTGGCCTTGCTGCAACCTTAATCCCACAGTGCAGTGCCCTCTGTCTAACCCAAATCCGTGATCATGTGTCTGACCTCCTGAGATCTCTGATTGTTTAAAAAAAACCCTGCAGGATGAAGCTGTGCCTGTGCAGCAATGATCAGAGATGAGATTACATGCCATTGTAATAATTACATGAATCATAATTATTCTTTTTTTAAGATAAGTTTGTTGTGTGTATTGTGCTTTTGGTGAAAAACAGCTATGAAAAGAGAAATCGGTGTGAATGAATTTTACTGTTTCCAATAACTCATTCTGTGGTATTTTAATATAATCAGTTTTGAGATCTGCTTAATGATAAGTTAACTGAATAAGTAACCCAACCATCAGTGTAAGCACTTACAGTATGACTAAGACAATATAAATATTCTGTGATTGGGCAGTGCATGCATAACAATGATTTAGGCCTTGAGCCTCTCCATATTTTATAATTACAGCTTTAGACAAACTATAGATGAAACCTACATTTAGTCAGCCTACTAACAGTGAAGGCAATGCATAAACAACAGGAAACAGTCTCTGCTTTAACTACCAACGTAACCTGCTTCTGTCTCCTTATCCAGGCCCGCATTTTGTTGCCGTGAACAACAAGAATGAAATTATTGTGACCGATTTTCACAATCACTCTGTGAAGGTAAGAAAAAAAAGACGACCTATGTCTGAGTTTGCGACCTTAGCTGTGATTTTTATTTTAAAGGGAGGCCGTGCACATGTGACCTGACCAAACTTTTCTGGCTTTTTGCCTCAGGTGTACAGCGCTGATGGGGAGTTCCTGTTCAAGTTTGGCTCTCATGGCGAAGGGAACGGCCAATTCAACGCTCCCACTGGCGTGGCTGTGGATGCCAATGGAAACATCATTGTAGCTGACTGGGGTAACAGCAGAATACAGGTGAGGCAGCTTGCAGTTTACATGTAGATGTAATTTTAATGCCGTTGCTGTGTTTTGTTGTGACAGAATTGCTAAAAATTCTGACCTTTTTTTCTGCATCAGGTGTTTGACAGCACGGGGTCCTTCTTATCCTACATTAACACTTCGGCAGACCCGCTGTACGGCCCCCAGGGCCTAGCGCTCACCTCAGATGGACACGTGGCTGTTGCAGACTCTGGCAATCATTGCTTTAAAGTTTACAGATATCTGCAGTAGACTGAGGGGGAGATGTCGCCGCTGCCACCAACTCCGGCTTTAAAAATCAATGTCACATATTTCTTGCAGAAAAAAGTTGTAACATGCCTGCACACTTCCCAGAGGCTCCATGTCTACAAATTAATTTCCTGTTCATTTTGTCTGTAAATACTTCAAGGATTTAATGTCCAGAGTTTAAGAACAAGAAATGATATTAAGAACGAACTTCCAAAACATGCAATTTTAATGTTTTCAAAGACAAAATTGGCTAAATATCACCAAAACTACTGACTACTGCAAGAATAGAAACCATAATTACTGAAACAGCAGCGACTTCTTGGATTACTTCTATTTTAAAAAACAATCAATCAGGTAAACATATCTCATATAGAGACTTTCAAATACTTGCGTTTTTTTTTAAAGAATGTGAAATAGGGGCATGAAATGCCTCCATACTTTCAACAGCCTCTGCTCAACTATACACCTGCAAAGTTAGATGACTACTACTACTACTACTCTTGTACAGTCGCTTTGCTGCTACGTGGCAAAATAGGTCCATAGACAGACATGCATACATCAAAAACACCTAAACAATCAATTAGGCATGTCTATATTTTGTCATTCTTGGTTTGTCTAACTTTAACTTTCCATAACGCTGAGCTATAATGCTTCTCTCCACCTCATGTTTTTATTCTCGGACTCTACTAGAGTAGCTTTGCATGATTCTGTCTGAAACAAGCTGTTTTAGTTTGAGGTTTGAGGTGGGCTTTATCAGCAGATGGGCAGTGTTGCGCTTCTCACAGAGCTGCGTGCCTGAAAATCAATAATTCCATTTTGGTACCTAAAAATTTCAGCTTAATGACTTGAAATGTCAAGTTATTGAGTGAAACAGAGTGCTTTAGGCAACTAGAAGCCTGAGCTATTAGCGCATGGGAATTATTTGCACAAACACTTGGCTAAATTTGTGATTAGTATCAATGTCACAGTAAAAAGAAAAGTCTGTGTGTGTGTATGAATGACATATATTAGGTATAAGCATAATAGTTTACTTTGATTGGCTTTGAGCCTAAAACTAACCAATTATCGACAGGAAAAAATGAACAGGAAATTAACCCCTGGCTCAAAGGCCTTTTAGCTCTATTCCCCAAGTGTATCTTCACAGCCTGTCAGTCTTAAATTGTTTTGTTTTGGCAATGCAAATGGGCAACACTCAGTATCCAGCAAACAAGGCAACACAATGAAGATTCCCTGTTTCCTGAAAGGAACATGATGCTTTATGAGTAAAAAAATGCTCGGTCTTGCCTTGAAATACATTGCATGTTCGTGTGCTCTGAAAATGATCTTCTTGTCACTGCCTTACAATATTCATCAGCGAACTCTGCAGAAACTTCAGGAATGTGTTGTTTTAAAAGGAACTGCTTATCATTCTCATTCTGCACCTTATCAGTCTGACATGATCACTGCACAATTAAAATTATTCTTATCATTTTTTTTATTATTATATCTGTTTAGCCATAAGATGAGTTTGCAAGTTGTTTCATTTTGGGATCCAAAGACAAGCATCAAAAAGCACAGTAGTTTAAAAAAAAGGCTATATATCTGAACCAGCTCCCCTTCACCCTAAAGTCGGAGCCCTACTAGCAAAACAAAATAATAGTAACTAGTCCTTGCACTTTCGTATATTCATACCTACAATTCACTGTAGTTGTGCATATGCATATTTACACGTATGTGTGTGTATATATATATATATATATATATATATATATATATGGATTTGGTGTCTATATAGCCTACATATTCCAGCACTTAAACAGAAACAAGGTCACGCCAAGTAGTTAATTGAATGAATGAAACATCAGTGGAACAAAGTTGTAATAATTATTTGCTGTATTCCTTTTTTTTTCCTTTTTGCAAAAGAATTTATTTATTTACAAATTTCTTTTCTACATAATTTGTTTGACAAATTATTTTTCTAATTGGTTGGTTTGAACCTTCTCCTCCTCTTTGCCAAACTTAGCTATACCATTGTAACTTGTAGCACTCAAAGCTGTTTTCTGTTTTTGACTCTTCCCGGTCAAACAGTGACGTTTCCTTCTGCCAAAACCTATTGTTGTAAGTTGCTGTTGAACATTGCACAGAATACAAATAATGAGAGTTATATAGTTTGCAAGAGTAATATATGCCTCTATGTATAGTTCATTTTGACATAATCAGAACATGTACTGTATATTACAATCATATTCCTGTTGTAGCTGACAAGCACTTTTATCGTGGATTTTCCAGGATTTGTATTCATTTGCTCTGTAGTTCAATGTTTAGAGGTTTTTGTTTTTTGTGCGTGTGGCTCTTACAAAAACACCAGCTAATATGCAGTGACACAAAATCATCTCTCACCTGTGTTTTAGAAATACTGTCTGTCCTGACTCATTCTGATTTTCCATCTGCATTTCCTATTTATTGGAAAACTGACAGATTGAGCTAAACTTCCCTTCACATTAGACTGTATTTATTCTTTTTGTTGTTGCTTTTAACTGTCAGAGACATGTGGGGGGAAAACTGAAGCACACAGTATTAATAAAATTACATCAACTTGTGTGTATACAACTGTGTACTACAAGAGGCCATTTACAAGTAATCAGTCCGTTCATGTATCACGGGGAAGGTATGATTGTAAATTAAAGAATGACTAAACTACTGCAAATTGCCTGCTTTGTATAACTAAACTTTAGTTGATGTATTATACAGTAGACTTATTTTTACAGTGAATTTTCAGTTGTTTTCCTTTGTTTTTTGGCCAGATTAGATCAGCATCTCTCTTCATGCCTACTTTACCTACTAAAGATTATGCACGCAGTCATGCCAGTTGGTTTTTTTTTCTGATGTCCTCTTTTTCTATTATTCTATTGTCAAATAAGATAAATTGTCACTTGCCTGCTTCTTGGCTTCTTCTGGCTTGGCATTTGCATTAATGTTAAAAGAACTCGACATCATTGGGACTTGATAATATGAGTCTCATGTCTTACGACTTTTGCACAGAAAAATGTTACTTAATATTTATAAAACACATTTACAATACACTGACACGAAGCCTCTCTCAAGAGACCTTTGTATAAATCAAATGAGTCATAACAGCCCGGCCTTTCCAGAGACCCCAGCAGCCAATAATTTTTAAGCATTTGATGAATCAGTCTCCTCTGCTGAGGAAGATCCCAGGTGTATAACAAGTGTTTGCTACACACCAGGCATTCAGTGGTGCAGTGTATAAATAGTTTTAATCTAACCTTATATTTAAGAATCTCTCTCCTGGTAAAGTTTTTTTTTTTTTTTTTTTTTTTAATAAATAAAGGATTGGCCAGAGTTAATATTATTATTTTCATTTTTTTCTTTTTTAATTATTATCAGCTTAATCTGAGAAAAAAAAAAAAAACCCCTGCCAGAAGAAAACTTTAATCAGCAATGGTTCTCTGAAGTATTACTGCAAGTATGCATATGATTGTCAACCTAAACACAATGGTCATTTGTATGGCCCGTCCTTAAACCAAAATTATTTTTAGTCAAGAACGAGTCATTATCAAAGAAATGAGGACACAATAAGAACAGCCTTCTCACCTCTTCCTTAAATGTTCTTGCAGTATGAAATTAGCAATACCACACCCAATATCAAGATTAGGGAACGGAAGGATGAAAATCTTGGGGAAAATGGAAAGCAGCCTGTTTTGTTAGTAGAATGAACCAAAGCTATTAGCATTTTTATCAGCTGGATGCAATAACTCAGTTTTTATCAGCTGATTAAAACTATACAGTCATGGTAAACAAAAATACACTTTAAATTCAAAGGTCAAGTCTTAAAAGTTAAACCTCAGATAAACTACAAAATGTGGCCTTACACCATGGCATTTAACAAAAATTACACCCATCCGCAGGAACAGCATGGGAAAAACATAAGTAAACACTTAATGCTTTTATAGGAATTAAGGGGTCATACAAAAGTTTTAAAAGTCTGGAGAGTCTGTTAGGTCATTTCCAAACAAGTTCAACTGTGTATCATTCTGTAATGAAAGATACGCAACAGGAAAACATTCAAGACAAGTTTTCAAAAAACAAAGCCCACCACATTTGGACACCTGGAACTAAAGTATAACCCAAATATTCCAAAGTACTCTAGAGTTCAACGCAAGGCCATCTGTCTGACAGCTAAAGCATGGCAAAAACTGAGGCATGTAACAAGACAACGATCCCAAGTGCAGCAGGAAATACTAAATTGCAGAGACTTGTCTTGTTTTTGATCTTTAGTAACCTTATAGCAAAGATAAAGTTCAGTTTAAAGGAAATTGTAGAAGAAGTTGCAACACTATTCTAATTTCACTGCACTGTCTAAATACAAAGTGTTTTAAATGAATGACAGACTTACAAGTCACAAATACACTTTGCATCTTTTAATCCTAATGTGAGAAACACCAATCACATTAATAGAAGCCCCCCCAAAGGAAAAAAACAAAAAAAACAACCAACATTTCAGCAATAAAAAGTATGTATTGAATAAGATACACCATCTGAGACAACATTTACCAGCAAATACTCAAAGTTAAAGAGTAGAGGTTCAGTCCCAACATGTGATGGCAGACCTCCAAAAAGAGAATTGAATTCTCACATACTGTCAGTGATCACATGGTGCGTTTCAAATGAGACCATTTAATATTACCAAAAAAAAAAAAAAAAAAAAAAAAAGGGGGGGGGGCAAAAAGCAAAAACACATTTAAAAAAGTTAAATGGGGACAAAAATACTTAAAATACAATGGTGATGATTTGAAAACAAAATTCTGTTTATGAAAAATAAGAAAAAAAAAAAATTGTTTAAGTGTTTTCCTCCTCTTTAGCTTTTAGGTCAGTCTTTCCAGTCCATGAGTTTCCCCAATTTTGTGCTGTGAACAGAAAGAAAAAAAAAAAGAAAAAAAGAAAAACAAATTCCATGCAAGTATATGCAACAGCTAATGCTTGCTGAGCCTGCAGTTAGAATACTGTCATAGTTTTGCCTTCTATCCAGATCAATACCAACACTGACTGAAACGGATTTGCTTTCAACACCAGGGGGAAAAAGAAAATAAAAAAAATAAAAAAAATTGCAGCATCAAAAATAAGCTGCAAGAAAGACGCAACTCAGCAATATACAGAGGAAAAGTTCGAAAATGAAAAATGCCAAGCGTGCGACTTTAACTTTTTATCTTATATAAAATTAAGTGTTTAAAAAGGTTTGTGATAAAATGATTTGTACTGATGGATGTTGCCACTTCCATTCATTCCTGAAAGTCTAATTGTGAGCTAAAATCAGTACAATATGGACAAAATTGAGTGTTCAGTCTCATATTGATGAGAGAATGTTTAGCATGATAACGACAGACATTCAAACTATACCAGACAATGCTTCACCACTGACCCTTCTAAGAGTGAGCTTTTATAGTAGTAGTAGTAGTAGTAGTAGTAGTAGAAGTATGGCATAGTTGTTGCTAACGGGATAACAGCTCTGAATATGCTCTGAACAACAAGAGCATCCGAGGCATCTGCAACCCAGCAGACACAGTGATGAATAGCAAAGCACTTCTCCAAACCCCCAGGCAAAGGAGGAGGTATGAGCCTACAGTGTGTGTCCAAGTTGAAAACTACCAAATTTGTGTGCACCTGGTACTTTTTATTTAATGAAAAAATGTACTTTCTAAAAACCAGTAAGACAACTCAAAAGCATACATGACTTCAAGGGTCAACATCAGCCTATCACTCCAGCCTGATCTATGAGATAAAGCCTTGCCAACAGGCAGAAATGAACACACAGGCGTTAAACTCTCAGTAATAGTGGCATATTTGCAGTCTGCTGCCTGGGTCATTTTTCCCTGGGCTGAAGAAAGGGTAGACGGGCTCTTCAAAGCAGGTGTCAAATATGTACAGCCTCTTCATTGTTACAGCATCATAGAAGCTAAGACGCCCGTTGTCATAGTCCAGGTACACACCCACGCGAGGAGAATTCCAGTAGTCGGCAACTGGAATGCGTCCGTCCTCCCCATTGGCGTACAGCCGGTCCTGCAGACACAGGCTCCAGTATCCTGCGGAGGGTGTGAGGCTGACGAAGCCCTTCCTGTTGCTGCACTCTGTGGTCACTCCCAGGTACCACACACCTTTGTCCCTCACATCCACCTCCCAGTAGTGCTGGCCACTAGCATACTGGGCTGTGGAGAGGACGCCACAGAACCGATTGAAGCGGGCAGGCAGGTCTGGCTCCTGGCTGCGGACACGGCCCTCCTCCACTTTGGTGTCAAAGTCCGAGATAAGCAGGTTTGGGTGAGCGGTGTCTGGGTCCAAGGTGAGGTTCTGGGGCACTATGGAGACGCCATGACAGATTAAATGACATTAGTCTTAAGCTGACCTGATACTACATTTTTAAAAGATTAAAAGAGCAGACTTGGTAGACAAACTGCCTGTTGGAATTGATATTTTTTTATACTGTCATTTGTGCTTAGAAATATAATCATTTGTATGCTGATAAAAATCAGATCCTTATTAGGACTGATAAAAGTCTGAGTGCAGAAAAAAAAAAAGCAGATTAGTTGACTATCAAAAAGAATCATTAGTTGCAGCCCTATTAGACAGCAACCCCTTTTAAAAAAGAAAGCATGCAGAAAATTTAACCTGCATTACTGCGGTTTCTTTAGAGACTTTAATATATTCACCATCCAGCAAGCTTTAGGCTGAAAATGCCCGACCTCATGCCTAAAAATCAGTCTTACAGTTCAAATATAGCATCTCTTAAGCACTGACAGTGCATGATTCTTCAACTTACTAGTGTGCAGCACGTGCATCATCTTTTTCCACATGATGAGCTGAAAGGGCCCTGAGAAGTCTGTAAATTCAGTCGGACAGTTAACCGGCTCCAAAGAGGTGAAAGGCTTGCACTGTACAACTCTGCAGAAGAAACATGGAAATTAACATGCTGGGTCTTTCTAAAGCATTTTTGTAATAAATGAACAAAAAGCTACTTACTCATTAAATGTCTCAGCAAGGCTCTGTTGCAGGGGGGGGAAGAAAAGAAAGAAAATACTTAATTTGTGGTTTAATGTATAATTCAAACCCTAACAAACAAGTTTCATAACATTTCTGTTGCTTTGAGCAGCCCCATGTGCCCATATGCCATTTTAAGGACGCTTTGATCCTTAATCCTTAGTGCACAGTGGTAAACTGTCATCAGGGTGTCTGCAGTTTATCACAAATTAATATTTAAAGTCCTTTTATAAGAATATGAAATCAGACCAGTTTCATGACTGTTTGTCTTTGCATGATGAATGGCCATGCAGTATGCTCACATCCACAGCAACTCTGCTTTTAATGGTAATTTAGAGAAGCTTGTCAAAATAAAGAATGTTGGATGATGGCGGCTATTTGCTGGTGGGGTTTTACTTCACGTTTGGCTTTCCATGTGATATTTAAATACAACAATTTGGGCTCCTGAGTATCTACAGTAAACAGTATTTAAGGCTACTCTGGTTGACTAGGGGTGTGTTCCTAGGTCTAATTTTATAACTACAACTCTGTGCACCAAATTTTCCCATCCCATTGTCAACCTAAAGACAATGGCTGTGCTTTTATTTCAGCTTTAAAATGTATGATTATCACCCAGTTATAAACAAGCATTTTAACTTGTGTACAGTTTAAAAAAAAAAAAAAAAAAAAAAAAAAGGCCACACGTTTGTCATTTTCAGTCAGCATGATTGCATTAACACAAAAAGGTAAAGGCAATAGTGCAGCTTTTAACAGAAGAAGCCTGATAAAAAGAAATGTTACAGGACATTCTCATTCTTAAGAATACTGCTTTATCCTTTTTGAAGCAAAAGGGTTTGGGATGGGAACGCAGCAATATCGTTATCCAACTCTTATGCCATAGCCATCGTCTGACAATTTACAAGTTAACCTTTGAAGTCAACTGACCTCAAAGTTAGTTTTTCCATTGATCTGGCTGTGGATAGCTGCTATAGCTTTGTCCACAGCTGCTGCTTCCGTTTCCACAGTCTTCAAGTTGTCATCTATAACAGCCATGGTGGCCACTTCCTCAGCGTCCAGGCTCTCAAGCAGTGAGTCCCTCTCGTCCAGCAAAAACTGGACCAAGGCACCGACGTCTGCTTCAATCTTTTCCTTGAGTCTCTGCTTTTTCAACTAGAGCAAAAGAAAAGTTTAAGATAAATGTGTCACATTCAGTGTTGGGTAAGTTACTTTAATTAATTACTAATTACGTAATCAATATTGTATTTAAAATACTTGTCTAATTACTGTGTTTGAAAAGTTACTTAATTACTCAATAAGTAATTTAACTAAATACTTCTTAAAATCCCTATAAACCTTGAGTGGACAAACAATAGATATTAAACTCTTTAAATAATTATTTTATTTTTTAAAGACGGAGACTCAGTACGCAGCGGTAGCATCTCTTCCACAAAGCAGCTTGCAATCATTTTTTAAGCTCACCTTCAGACGCTTTCTGTGCTGCTGAAGTAAAAATCAAGTTTTACTTGCTTAGCAGGAGTTGCTGCGGTGTTATCCATGAATGATGAACAAGGATCACTCAGAAGTGTTCGTCTATGCTCTTGTGTCAGGCGCTTCAGTAGATTACTCCTGCTATTAACAGCGGCCGATAGTTTTCTCCCCAGGACATAGCTTACATATTACGGTAATGTTCTTGTCTGCTTGTTTCAGAAAAGTGAACAGACAGGAATATGTCCATTTCATAAAACAGCCACTCGCTTCAGCCGAGTCCGACATCTTCCGTTTTAGAATACGACTATGCAGCAAACTGGCGCGAAATGACGTGCACCTGCACTACAACGATGTTAAAGCGGCAGAGTTTACTTCTACCTTTAGAAGATAAATTATTGAAATTAAATAATGATATTCAGCGAGTTGAATTATTTTACAATGTAATGCAAGTACATTGTAAGTAACTGAAATTAAAATGCCTAAAAATGAACAGTAATTAGTTACTCTCCTTTTTCAGTGGAAGAGTAATTTAATTACAGTAACGCATTACACCCAACACTGGTCACATTACAGTTCTAGTGACGCCGACCACAAACAACGACACTGTTGGTTTAAACTATGAATGACACACGATCTGTGGTTTAAGTCATCTTTTAAATGTGACCATGCATTTCCAAATAATATGGCAGAGTCATTTGTGCAAACAAGCATGTCAGCCTGAGCAAAGCAGAATAAACAGAGCTGAGAATCTGCTAGAGTCATCCTGACAAGGCTCTTACCCCCCAACCAAAACAAACAAAATAATATTGACTGACCAGAACTATAATGTTAACATAACTTTAAGATGAATGCTCAAGAAATGCATGTTCAGCAGTCCACTAAAATTTCACTGTGTACAACTGAATGTTTGCATGCAATATGCAAAAATGGCCACTTGAACAAACACCAAGTTCACAAAAAGAGCAAGTAAGAACTGTCATTCCATACCCTCAGTTCACTTTTAGTGAGCTCATCAGCCGTAACAACTTTTACACATTGAGACTTCTGCCAGTTGAGCTCCATTAGCCTCAGTTTCAGTTCCATCTGTAACAAATGTACAGGAAGACATGTAGTCAGGAAAGCAGGGCAACAGTGCAAATATTAGAGATGCAGTAAATAATAGTCTAAGTTACCAATACATAATAGGAGACTACTTAAAAATAAATAATAATAACAACAACAACAACAACAACAACACTACTGCTACCTTCATGTCATTCACAACTTCTGGCACTGGTGCCACATCATGGTGTCTGAAACGAAACACTCAGCATGTTACAGAACAATTTGTTGCAATCAAAAATAAATAAACATTGGACTCACTGTGTCATCTAGAACTTCCTTTCAGACAGATGTTTAGATTGTTTCTTACAAATCCCAATGGATTAACTTTCCACAATATAATTATCCAACAGAGCAAATGTTATTTTACACAATTCTTCATCTGAAGATAAAAAGGAACAAATAAACACAATTCATATGATCCGTTTTGCATAGTGTGTCGTTTATAAAGAGTTTTTCTTGTTGTTTGAATTAACTGGGAAACTGCTGTGACAGAAAAATAGCAGTTTTAGAACTGCTCATAGTGGATTAGAATGGTTGAAAGCTTTCAGCGAGTCCTTTTTTAGTTATATGAATAATGTTTAAAAAGTTACTCGTTAATACCCCTAAGACAGGAACTAGCCACAATCCTCAGTTTTAGGTTTTAGTCATCTTTCACTTTAATCAATGAACATTATTCATGTCACATCAGGTCACCGACAGATTACAAAAGTGAAGACTATAACATCAATATGGAGACAAATTTGCCTCAAGAGGGTTGCAAAAGTGTATGATATGATCCACAAGCATAAACTAAGCTTTACAAATGTGTGCAATGTTGTGTGTAACCTATGGACTCATGAGCATGTGCTTCAATAAATAAAATATAAATAAATACTGATCAGTTCTACACAGTCAAGTTGAGCTCACAAATCCAATAAGTTTTCGAAAGGTAAAATTTTCTGTGTACAAATTGATAATACTTTATTCATCCTGAGGGAAATTGGTGTAGGGTCTGGTGTACTTGAGTGTAGGTCTGTGTCAGTGCACATGCGTATGTGTGTGTGCTCAGCAGAGAGAAAGTGTCCCTTCACCCGGTTAGGCAAAAGTCAACAGTCTTCGGTCGATGCTGGTGGCCTTGGGGTGGGGGAGAGAGTCACAACAGTCTTGTTATCCAAGGAGAATTTTGTTATTCCCGCCAGCTTTTGCCTTGAGCATCCAGCTGGCGCCAGGGGGCCGCATGAGATGAAGATTGTAGTTGTTTTGGTTAGTGCGAACAAACTGCTTCCAATTTTGGGACCATCCTCTGCATTAAGTATATGCTCCATATTTTGAATACAGATATAGCCGAGGTAAAGTGGAATAAACCCTTTATGTTAATCTGAGCATTCTCTAATGAAATCAGGCCAACACTGATATTAGCGTAATTAATTATCCTTAACATTTCAGAAGGTGGCAGGCTACTGTGTAGGGTCTGTAATTGGTAAATCCGTATTTTCTTGTAAAAGGGATTACCAGCTGTTCTGTTTATTTAGAAAAAAAAAAAACAACAACAAACAAAAACCCATATGCATGCAATGGAAGGCCAGATGTCCCAGTTTTACACTGGGATTTGAACATAGCTTATATTTGTGGATCTGTAGCTGGCAGCGTTAAATTTGTCTCAAAACCCCATGCATATAGGCAATTTGGCCACACATATTTAAGGTTTTGTAAGTGAGCAAGAGAGGAGTTGCGTGTAGTTCTTAGATATTTGTACACACAGGAAGGTTTTCAAAAGGTAAAATGACCAGATTTGTGACCTAAACTTAAACTGTGCAAAAATGATCGGTATTTATTCAGGTTTGGATGTATGCATTTTCTTCGCATTTATGTGGATTGAAGCACGCAGATTGAAGCAGTCCTTTTGAGGACTTAACTCCTCAAAAGGACAAACAAAAACCATAGTACACATTTGTAAATCTTATCATGTGGATCATATCATGTGCATTTGCAACCCTTTTGAGGCAGATTTCTGAAGTGCAACAGCATTTGGTACATCAAATATTTTCTGTTTAGAGTAGGTCCATCTGGAAGGTTCTCTGATGTGAAGCCTTTTTCTGGGACTCCTAAACCCAGATCTTTTAGAAAACAACCTGAGGTCTTTTTCATAGGCATCTCATACCTGCATCTGTCCCTGGACTTCAGGGTCCCTTATGCATTTTAGTATGACAGCTGGACCACTGCTGCTGCTTACCTGGTGCTAAAGGTAGACTACAGTGTTGTAGAATGAGCACCAAGTTCTCATCAAGTTCCTTCTAAGTTAGAACAACAGAAGCCTGAAAGATTACTGCTTCACATTTTAGTTAAAAGAGAATGGTGAGATCAGGAACTTTGAGTATTAAGTTGAGACAGTCTAAATGTAGAGCTACAGAGGTGCACTTCTCTCATCTTTTCCTTAGCAACCCCTTGTGACAAGGGAGTGGCTGCAGAGGGTAGCTATGTATGTATGATTTGGCAATTTGAACCAGTAACCCCTCACCTGCCCAGTGAACAAAGTAGTCACCATTTATCATGTTTGTACCATTTTACACCATCAGCTTCTGTTTGACATGCCAAGATTTGAGAAACAAATAAAGATGCAAATGCTTGCAAATCAGTTTCTAGGATACAGTTAAAAGCCATGACCAATGCTAGTTCTGAAATATTGTTTTGCTGAGCAAACAATTTAAATTTGGTCAGCTAAAGGCGTGTCCACATAAGCACCAATGCACTCATCCTCAAGTTGTTTATAATAACAACTTTATTTATAAAGCTCTTTTAAACAAAGTTCTGAACAGTTATTTGAAGATATACTTTTTTAACCTCTTAAGCCCCAAGCCTAACTGATCTCCTGCTTTTTGCCCCCGTATCAGGGGGCGTTGGGGCTTAAGAGGTTAAGTTGCTTTTTTGCAGACACTTTGTAGTTGACAAGCAGACTTTCCAGGCTCTGGTTGCCTAGGTACCACCACATGCTCATTGACAAGTTATTAGCAAGTTAGCTTATTTTAGATAATCAGCATTTCCTCTACTTAAAATGTACTGAAAGAAATTTGTTTCTCCTACAGTATGACCTGAATTGAGCAACCAAACCCATAAATGCAGGAGAAAATGATTAACAGTTGTGGCAGAGGGCAGTTTTCCCTATAGAGCTCTAAAAGATGGGAAGTCTTTTAGAACCATAACCAATATGCCCCAGTGCATATTTAAATAAAGCATGTTTAAAGCACTTTTGCATTGGCTTCACTTTTCAGAGGTACATCCTCTATATAATCTATGTGTGAGCCCCACCCACTTTGTCTGCCCTTGCTATAAGTCGCTTAATGTCTTGCTGAGGTCATTGCACACTGTGGCTGCCCCTCCTCAATACCGGTCTCAAACTAAAGTTAATTCACAGACGGACACTCGTACACTAGGCATTCACAATGATGCTTCCAAATTTCATTGCCTTGTACCTGTGATGTGTGCAATGACCATAAAGTTGAATTCTATTCTATTCCAAATGAGTCTTGGGTACATCAGTGCCAAAAACCTCATTCTACAACACTCCTGGGATCTTACTATGAAATGAATATATACTGCAGTGCTTCCCAAGCTTGCCGTGGGGTCATAAGCAGCTGCCAGTCATGCTATGGGTCCCAATTTCCAATGATAATGGTTACATTAGTAAATGCTTGCAAGTTATTTAGGCGATACAGGATGCAAAAACAAAACAAAAAAAGTAAAAGTAAAAATGTGAAAATATTCTGTTAATATTAAGATAATACCATTGAGCATGGCACACACAAAACATAAGATGTAAATGGTGCTTTTTACATCGCCCCCCTTATTATTCCTAAAAATCTGGTTCATACTGTCCAGTGTACTACTAATATCTGTCATTAATAAAATCTTTTCAGGGCACAGAGCTGTGGTGTGATATTTGTAAAGTCAATCATAAAAAACAAACAAAAAACCCAACCTGTGTGATCTAGATTCCCTGCAGACAACACAGATAGGCCTCTTATCGGTCTGGCAGTAGAGTTTCAGCTCTTCACCATGATGCTCACACTTTTCACCAAATTTCACAGGCTTGGAGGGGGCAGGACAAGCACCCAGGCACTCCAGATCGTCCAGTTTGGCCACCAAGTTCTGCACCAGATAGTTTTTAGTGAAAGTCCTCTTGTTGAACACCTGACGGAATAAAGAAAGAAGCTAAGGACGACTAACCAAGCACAAGGTTGCGTACATCATATCATTTTTGGAGCTAAGCTTTTAACCTTCCAGCTCATGTGTTGACAGGTTGACTACCGTTAGCTAAGGGAAGGAGGGGAAAAAAACCCCAACAACAACCAGCTATCCTAGCAACTGCAATATGCACTGCGTAGGTATCCGTTATTTTTTTAAAAACAGTAGCCAAACACGCGGTGTCATTTCTCGTAGATATTTATAAAATAAAAAAAGACATTCGAAGAAACACTGTCACCGCCGTGTTATTGTATTTGCCTTCAGGCGAGGTTCAAAAAAATAAAAACAAAAAGGCGTACATACTGTATTAACTTACCGTTCGGCACTGAGGACACTGATACCCATAGTCTCCGCCATTTTCATCCCAGTGCATACAGATGCAAAAGCGGCAGAAATTATGGCCGCATTTCAGAATAACGGGGTCCTTGAAGAAGTCCAAACAAATAGCACATGTCAGTTCCTTCCTCAGGTCATCTCCAGATGTACCAGCAGTCGCCATGTTTACAAACCAACCAGCAGCGGAGAACTGCCACTGCAGGAAGTGAAGGAAGAGGATGGAGGGAGGGAAGTGGGCACATTTGTGGAGTGTCGCTTTCGCTCTCAGCCAATCAGTTTTCACTCTCTCTCTATTCAATTGTATTTCAATTATATATCCTTTATTGGCACAGCAGTCAGATGAACCATAGTCTTCAATCTAAGAAATCACAAATTGCACTTTTATTTTACTGCTTCCCAGAGGAGCATTTAAAACATTTTTCCCTACAGACATTGTGGAGCCTAACTCATTTCACTGACAGTCATAATTGTGCCATTTTTTCCTTCTTAATCGTTCCTACTTTGCCTAGGAAGGTGAATTAACAATGTGTGTGCTTACAGGTCAGCTGCTAACTGAGCTACTTTAACTTATTACTCACCAGTCCAAATAAGCTCTTAAGTCTGTGATAGCAAGTGGAAAATTACTAGTACAGTGGGGGAAATAGTCCCTAATTTTTATGATAGTTTCACTTTAATGGTGAGACAGAATATCAACCAGAAATCTAGAACCAAAACACATTATATAAAAATTGATTTTCATGCCACTGAGTGAAATAAGTATTTGATCCCCAACAACCCAGCCAGAATACTGGCTCCCACCAATTGGTTGTGTGCCCACGTGGCACATAGATTACAGTTAATCAATTAATCAGTCAATTAAATAGAGATAGTACTGATCTCAACTCATTATGTGTATAAATCACCCCTATTCACAGCATAAATATCTTCCAACCTCTCCCCCATCGTGGGTAAGACCAAAGGACTTCGGGACCAGACTGTAGAGCAGCAAAAGACTGGGATAGACCAGAAGACCATCATCAAGAAGCTTGGTGAGATGGTGACTGTTGGTGTGATTCTTTGTAAATGAAAGAAGTATAAAATGGCTATCAGCCACCCTCAGTCTGGTGATCCAATGCAAGGCCTTGCCTCATGGGGTGAGGATGATTATGAGTAATGTGACAGATCAGCCCAAACTACAAGCGAGCAGCTTAATGATCTGAAGGCAGTTGGGACCACAGCCACCAAGAATACCACTGGTAACACGTTTTGCTGTATAACATGAATAACTGGATTGAAATGTTGAAGCGCCCGCAGGGTCTCCCGTTTAAGAAGGCGCATGTACAGGCCCAACTCAAGTTTGTCAGTGAACACCTAAACGATTCAGAGAATTATTGTGGGAAAGTACTGTGGTCAGATTAAACCAAAATCAAGCTCTACTCGATCAGCTTGCAATCAACTTGACACATCACGTTCGATGGAAGAGAACTGCTGAGTGTGACTCAAAGACCACCATCCCCTCAGTCAAGTCCACAGAAGTGGAATCCTTATGCTTTGGGGTTGATTTTCTGGTCAAGTTATACGTCGACCGCATTGAGGGACTAGTGACGGGGGAATGTAGTGTAAAATCTTGGACGAGAACCTCCTACTCTCAGCCGGAACACTGAAGATGGGTTAGTGATGGATGTTTTTTTCAGCAACAAAGAAGTGGCCTAAAGAAGAAGCGCATTAGGGTCTCCAGACCTGGAGCTTCAAGTTGCCAAGTGGCTGCCAAGAAACCTGAAGGATTAAGGGAGTATCAGTAAAGAGGAGTGAGCCAAAATCCCTCCTGAGATATGTGCAAACCTGATGACCAACTACAAGACACATCTTACTGCTGTACTTGCCAACAATGGTTTTTGCACCAAGCTTTAAGTCATGTTTTGCTTGGAGATAAAATACTTTTTTTGCTCAAAGACATGCAAATAAATGACCAACTTATATGTAATGTGTGTTATTTTGGAGTTTTAATTGATATTCTATCAACTACTATAAAAATGAGAGAGAGTTAATTTCCTTATAAGTAAGCAAAGTTACAAATTCAGCAGGGCATCAAATTATTACTTCCTCCACTATATGTTTTTGTTTCTATGAACATAGACCAGTAAAACAGATGATTTTAACATGACAGAGACAAATTTGGGGAAAGTATTCTCAGTCTCAAAGCAGTGAAGTCAAATCAAGTATCAAAGCCGCTAAAGTTCATATGGTCCACCCCACCTCTAAACCTAAATGTACTGATTAAATCAATGAAAATAACAAAAGGCACCGGTAAACAGTATTTATTCTTAAATACATATACATAAAAACCCATTCATAAAAAGACACAAAGTAAATATCAAGTCTGATTGTGCTAAATTTGTCATATTATGGGAATAACTGGCTGTGGGGTATACATTACATTGCATAGCTTGTAGTGGCGTGTGAGGGAGGCGATGCAAAAAAGTGCATTTGATACCAGATATGGTGTTATTTCCAAGTTCATCAGGGTAGAATTAAAAAAGGAAACGAAAAATAGAAAAATACAAACACATACACACACAGCTGGCAATCAGATGTATAAATCCTGACATACCTCGAGGATTCACACCTCAGCTGCTTTCCGGCTCATGTCCATCACATCAACTAACCCTGATGAATAGTAGAAATAATTATACAAGGATGACTAACAACACCATAAGAAGACAAATATTGAGGAACACTTACATCAGCATGTCGTATATTCATAGCAGAGTAAGACATAGTTTTAACAATACATATAAACAAGAACCTTCACCAGTGACATCGACAAAATTATGAGATTATATCAAAAGTCTCAAATGTGATATTTTCCATAGTGACATACTGATCTGTGAGCAGCTATTTTCTTTGCATCATTTGTTTGGGAAAAACAAAATGAGTCAGAACACTGAAATCCCACACAACACTAGTGACAAGTAATATGAACATAATGTGGGAAGAACAGGGGGTTAATTCATTGGATATGGATACAGTATTTGAATGTTCACAGCACCACACTTGTTAGCAGTGTAACACACACGTTGAAAGTGGCTCTGGAGAGCTCTCCGGTCAGCAGTAGTAAATTGTGTTATAACACACAGTCCATTCTTTGTAAAAGAAATAACTCCTGAGATGAGTGTCTCGTTACAAATGTACCATAATCAGTATTAAATAAAGAAACAAAGAAAAGAAAAACCCTCAAAATGACAGAAAGTATTAGAAAAACACAGAGCAACAACACTGTGAGGATAGCAGTGACAGCAGTGAACATTGTGCTATCAGACGCAGCGATGAGCTGAAAACTAAAGTGTTAAAACTGTACAAGTAATATTTAAAAAACTAAAATAAAAAGGAGCAACAGAGATGCCAAATACATGCAGGAAAACACTCTTCGGTATATGGTAAACATGATGAGGAACAGTAGATATGGTGGAGGAATAAAAAAAAGTTTAGCTGGTGATTAAACGTTAAATTATATCAGTAGTTGTTTTCAATTCCTGGAGTTTGATAATAAGTTTTGCAAGGTTTAATTCACAAATAAAACACAAATGGTGCCATCTTGTCTTTACGACTGCCCCAACAAATATCTTAAGACTAAACTGTAGGCTTAAAGGCACAGTTCACTCCAGATTTAACATGAATGTGCTCATACAGCAAAAGTTTTGAAGCCAAACACTTGGTTCACAGAAGTCCAGTATTTACCTTTTGTTTTCTATTATCTCCCACCAGTGGATGGAGTTTCTAACAACCTCAGCATGTGTACAGTAACCTATTTTATCCTCAGCATACTGCAAAAATGATGGGATAGTTTATCGTTCATATTTTTTAAGGAAACATCAGATCATTCTTTGTGAGATGAAATATTCTTTCCTCTGATGCACATATCGTTAATATCTAGCCTCCTTTCCCGAAGGTACACCCGCGGCGCTAAATCTCTCGACTTGTCCTGTGTGACGCTTTATCGTAAATGTTCACTGGGTGACTGGGACTGTCCTGAAGGGATGTAGTTGCTTCAGGCACTTTAACACCACAAAGTCACTAAGCGAGCACAGCAGTATTACGCTACTTGCAGGACAAGTCTGAGTATTAAATTAAAAAAAATTAAAAAATGTTGTTGCTTTGCTGTTGCAGTGATAAGTATATATTCTGTACTGTAGAGCTCACCCCCATTTACAGGCACACTAAATACCATACGTGATGACTCTTGAGTTTTGGTGTTATGAAAGAAATTTAATGCCATTTTTTAAATATATTTTTTAAGATATTCCAAAGAAAAACTTATAAAAGCTCCCATATATTTCCTACATGTCCATCTGTCTGTCCGTGCATTCATTACTCAGACCTCTGAGCTGTTGCGGCAGTCTTGCATCCTCACCACCAACATGGGCTCTGTACTGACAGACCCTTTCACCACTTCCTGCACGCCCTCCCTCCATCCTTCCTTCCCATCCTTCTGTCTGGATCTGAGCACCAGCACGATGGAGACAATAATGAGGACAATGAGCAGGAGGCCGATCAGCGCCCCTACCACAGTTACCAGACCCTCCTCTTCGTCATCTGCATGCAGCTCCCTGGGTTCCAGACCATCAGCAAAGAGTTCATTTGGCCCCACTGACCTACGCTTGGTGCGATCCAGAGCTATGTGCATGATGTTAGTACCACGGTTCTTATCCACTCCAATATCTTCAGCGATTTCAGGAACTTTATTGGCAGCTGACCTCCTCCAGCGGTGGCCTTTTAAACTGGATGGGGTCAAGGCCACATCATTGCTTGTGGAAGTCACAGAGTGGTACTCTAGGCTGCGTTTTCCAATCCCTCTGTTGGCATTCTCCTTGGAGCGAACTGTGTAGATGGTGTGAATGTACCATTCACGACCTGCAGCAACCTAAGAAGCAGTAAAAATGATGGATTTTTTAGAATTATATTCACCTTAAACTGATGCAAAAGACACAAAGACTAAACCAGACACCTAATAAAATAGAAACTGTAATCCTTAATTGTTCAAAATTAACTAGTGCAATGAAAATCTGGTATCTATAGCCAATTTATAGTCAGTTTTCTACTGGCCCTAATTTAAGTAATTTCTAAATGATTTTTTACATCCCTCCAAGTAAAAGCATCACAAATGCATAAACAGGATTATGTTATTCTCCTGATATCCTGCAAAGTTGCAGGGCCTCACAACTTTGTCATGCAGGTTATTTCTGTAGCTTTTGATTCATACAAAAAATGAACTGTAGGCTTCAGGAAACATTAGCATATAGGATACCTGAAACATGGCTGCAGAGTCCAGTCTAAAGCCATCAGACCCTGGTTGCCTGATGAGTGACATGGCTGATGGATCGTCCGCTGCCAATACAGCATTAAAACTGACATCGCCGAATGCCCGTGCCTGAGTCTCCGGCTGAGCCTTGTCCTGGTGGAGTATTTTAGATGATGGAAGATTGTTAAATGTTATTTTGCATGTCCATGCATAATGAAATGTTATCATTAGAAAACAAGAATACTCACAAGAATCTTGAATCTATACAGCAATGAAGGGGAGTCTGCCAGGCATCCAAATTCAAACTTGGTCGGATTATATTTGGGTACGTATCCATCAGCGCCTGTGCAGAGGAACACCTTCTCGATGCTACAGAAGAAAGAATTTCCCAGGTTCTGCACAGGGTCCACCATGACACGGCCATATACTGTATCACCTGAGGAAAGACAAACGTAAAATCTAAATCGTACCTTTTTTAAAAAAAAATTTTGTCCAAAAAAGACACTGCTTTAAGAATTATTCTCAATCAAACCAAACCAAACCAAAACTCTAAATTAAATGCTTTTATTAAAATCTCATACAATATTTTCTTTTAATAATATAAAGCAAATCATTTACTTAAAGCAATCCTATGTCTGCATGAAAAGTAAACATTTTCCTTTACAAAACTGACAGAAGCAATGTGAAATGTTTTAGACTAGTATAGTTCTACTAGTATAGTTCAGTAAATCTTGGGACCTAATAGGTCTTACCCTCAGAAAAGGCAACATCACTCTCCTGTCCAAAACCCATGGATCCATCAGAAAGCCATAGGCTTCTTTTGGACAACAAGAGCATCTGAGTGTTGAGACTGAATTCTACTGCAACTGGATCACTCACCTAAAAATGTATGCACATATTTAGAAAGTGATAGCATCATAAAAGAAGACAGATTGCCAGTTACAGCTGGAGACAGAGAATGGAATAAATAAATGAATATAAATGAATAAATCCTTCCTACAACGAGGAAACATGCCACTCTTGAATCTTAATCTTAGCTGATGCTGACTTACTTGCTGGAATCTGATGTCCAGATCAAAGGTGACGGGTTCTCTGGGACTGCATACAGGTGCAACAGTGTATTCCATATTTTGGGATGTTGTACAGGGAATCAGCTTCACTGTGTAGGTACCAGAGTAGTCTCTCACCTATATGCAGCAGCGGGGAGATATATAAAATCATCAGTCTGCATCTGCCCTTGTAGCTGCTTTGAAACAGACTACATGTCTCAGATTACATTGTGGCATTTAAAAGTTTCATGCAGTCTTACTGCAAAATCAGAGGTGAAGGTCCACTGCTGGACTGGTTGGTTGTAGGTGGGCTCATTCCTCACTAAGGTCAGATTAAATGTCAGGCCAGGGTGGTCCACACTCATCACCATGGATGACATTGAGACTGCAGGGTAATTTTGAGAGCAAATTTTATACTTTATACTAAAATAATGGTCCCAGAATACAATTCTGATACAATGACAACATTTCAGTCTCACCAGATTGTTTTATTTTCCCAGAAGAATGAGACCTCACAAACAGACCCCTAAAGTGAGCCTTGGTATGGAAGTTCACCACCAAACGTCCCTGCTCATTGATGCGCATGCTCATAGGATACAAAGCACCTTGAAAAACACACACACATAATATACACATTCTGAATTTTGCAAGAGCTGGTCTTGTTGATGTGGAGAGTATCCTGTGCAAGAACAAAAACACAAGCTATAATATTGTTTCTGTCTTGGTGACATACCGTGTAGCTCTGCCTGTGGGGGGCTGCCGATGCCATCCTTCCAGAGGATGGCCGTGTCATACACAAAGGTGAGGCGCAGCTCGGACTGTAAATCAAAGTGCTGCCAGCCACCAGCAGCCACAGGGGAGTGGAACACATACGATACATAAAGAGGCACACGCAGGGTCACATAGGATTGGACCAGGTTCAGCACCTGTAAAGATGTTTCAATGAAGAACTGGTCATTTGATTTTTTAAAATGAAACAAGCTTATTGAATTGAAGGGTGAAAAGACACTACAGAAATCCTCAACATTGATGAAAACAGGTAAAATCTTTTCAGATTAAAGGGCGATTATAGGTCGGTAAGCTATAATAAGTGCAGAGAAGATGTAACAGATGAACACAGTGTTCTCCTCCACAAGGTGTTTAATGTTTGAACTCTTTCACTCCCACTCAGTGTTTCTACAGAGATGCAGAAAACTCCTGTGTTGTACACCAAGAACCACAGTGGGCATTGGTGTGGGATTGCATTGTTTTTTAAAAGGTTTTCCAAACACTTCAAAACTTATAAATCATGTAGATCATTGATGAAATAAAGATGTGAAGCACATTTCCAAGTATTTAAAAGGGATTTAATTACATTTTGCTTTTTCTGCTGCTACAAGATACAGGCAATGTCCAGTGTTCCCTGGTAACAACAAAACAAAATCACCACTAGGTGTCTCTGTTCACCAATTTTGTTTTAGCAATGTTGTCTGACTTCACAGCTTTTGAACTATTTTATGTTCCTTAAAAAACACAAAATAGTTCAGTTTGACAGAAGCTGAAACTGTAGTAAATTATCATTGTTTGGCTTGAAGTGAAAATTACTCGATTTGCATAGTCAATAACGGAAGTGGATTCGGAGGGGAGATTAAACGATGAGAGAAACTACGAGAAGCAAAAAACGATTCGGTAACAAAAAAATTAGTGTGATTTTGTTCTGTCTTTTCTTTTTCTGATCAACTTTTGCTTGTCACTTGAGGACAGATGATTTAAAATCCAGTCGGGTTTCTAAAACAGCATTTACATGCAAAGCACTGAACCAGTGTTGAAAAAGGAAATCAAAAGCTGGCTGATTGAGAAACAAACTCGCTCCGTCCACAATTTCACTACAACGGCTTCCTAAAATCAGCCATTCTTTCCTTACTTTCTTGAAAAATCATTTTCTTGCACTTTTCTTGGGCATTCAAAGTTCCACTTTTTCAAATACTCCACAAAGAACAAAATAACCTAGCAGTTATACAGAAAGGCAAAGCTGTTATAAAAAAAAGCAAGAATAAATCACAGCTCATGATTATTTCACCCAAAACTCAGGCAAAAGTTTGATTTCTGAGTTATTACATTTTTTTTTCTGTGCTCTTTGATATGAGCAGCTGCATGGTAGCGCCTGTCTTTTTTGTCTTTCTACAGTCCTTGAGGAACCTCACAAATGACATGGACTAGAGACTAGTGGAAGACTTGCATCATGTGCAGCTAATTGGTGTTTGACTAGGGACAAGTACATTCATGTTTCCATCTATAATTCCCTTTCTCTCTCTCTCCCTCTCATCTCTGTTTCACACACACACACACACACACACACACACACACACACACACACACACACACACTTAGCAGTCTGATCAACAGCAACAAGCTCACAGATAAAAAGCCAGTGGAACACTAAAGAACAGCAGGACATGAGCAAGGGAGCAAGGGTCTGTCTCCACAATAACAGGAAGCAAGAGAATAGTCCTTATAACAGCACAACATTTGCAACATCTGCTGCAATGATGCAACAACAGAAAACAGCAACTGGAAGCTTGTTAGCACATAAATGACAGATTGCCACATTGCCAAAATTGAATGCGGTGCTTGACTTGGTAGTGAGCCCAACAGAAAGCCAGTAAAAGTACCAAAAAGGTAACTAAGAATTGGGGATATTGGTGTAGATGCCCAGGACTCAGAGATTTCATGCGGATGTAAGCTTTAGTGCTCTGTGTTGAGAATAGTATTGAGTATTTATGAGTGACGGACTGGCAGGTTGGCAATTCTTTGTATAAGTGTGTGTGTTTTATTTGTGTGGGTTTACCTTCACACTAAACCTGTCAATCAAATGCTTGTGTATAAAACTGGCAAACACACACACACACAAACAGCAAATGAGACATAAAATGCAGGCAAACAGCTCTGGTGCCATTGAGTCTGGGTGTCCTCCTCATTCACAAGGCTGCAAATAAACTGAACATACAGGCAAGCACGCATACAGGTGAGCACAAACACTCACAAAGGAGAACAGTCAAACGGATGTACACGCAAAGCCCCGATTGGAATTTATACATTGTGGAGAAAGGTACACAAGCAAACAGACTCTCACCTGTCCATCAGTCCCTATGGTGCCTCCACAGTCAGTAAGCAGCTCAGACATGTGGTAGTAGCTGGTGAACTCCCAGAGACAAGCTTCCAGGTTGAGGTTCCTGTAGAAGCGCAGTGTGCTGTTCCCCCGCAGAGAGCTGCTGAACTGATATGGCGCAGGGTCCCCCATGCTCTCAGGGCTGCCCGTCGATGCAGTGATGAAGCCGTGAGCTGTGGTAACCTCGGTGTGGTCAAGCAAGTTAGAGCAGCGGTGGTTTCCGACCCGGGTTCCATCGTGACTGAGTGTCAGTTCAAAGTTCGTGAGACGGCGAGTTGAGATCACTGGAAGCATTCCTGCCAGACAAGGACATTTTTGATTTTGAGCGTGCCCAACTACCTTTGATATTTGAACTGAGAGATTATTGAAAAAAAAAAGTAATGCAGAGGAAAGAAAGAGTATATAGACAGTTAAAACTGATGGGGGGTGAGGGGTGGGCATAAAAAAGGAGGAGTAAAAAGATGAAGAAGAAGGAAACTTATTAAAAATCAAGAAAGGATTGTTAAGTAGCAGGTGTGCTGGAGGGTTTCTACAGCAGGGTTCGGTACAACCCGGCGAGATCTATATTCTGGCTGTCACGCTCCTGAGGAGCCCCAGACGTGAATATTACACACACTACATTAAACCTCACTTCATCTGTGGTACGAGCTCTGCCTTCAGCTCCTACATACCATCTATGTGAGGCATGGTGACAGTCACTTTGATGAGGTTAGGGTGTTTTGGGTCGTCTGCTCCAGTGTAGCGTAGCTTGGCAGAGAAAGGCTCGGCACCAACAGTGCCCATCTTGCGTGGTTGACACATACCTTTTAATGACAGAAGAGCAGAGAAGAGATAGTCTAAACACAGGAATAGACACAAGACAGTTACAAAACATTAGAGAATGCAAGATATAGTAACTGGCAATGGCTTACAGCTAATTACATGTGATAAATCCTTATTTAGTTATTCTTTTTTTTTACACATTACAAATGCAATATCCTCTTAAATCCCTTTCTGTTCATAACCTGCCCGAACTACTACTGAGTCATATAGTGATTTCCATATTTCTAAGAATACCCTGTGACCACCCTGAGAGAGTGAGTCTGAACTTGTTCCATTTGGGATGTGTAGGTGGAATGAGTGCGGCATAAGTGATAGCATAGCAACAGCAAAAAATGATTATTTTTTTCTTTCCCATTTGAGAAACGAGTGAGAGCTCTGACCCATTCTCATTGCACATAGCTTGTATCTGCATTGGATTATGATTCATTAGGGCTATTGTAACCAATGAAAATGGTCTGTGGGTGTGTGTCTGTGTGTGTGTGTGTGTGTCTGTATGCCACTTGATTAATCTTATAAAATAGGACAAAGTTGCAAATTAAACAATGTGTAAAATTGGTTCAGATCTTACCAGCTACAATAAAATTCCACTACATCAATTACCCAATAAATTATTCATTAAAACTACAACATATGTAGACCGTTTTCTCAATTAAGTGTTTCCTTGCTGGCATTAATATTTTTACTTAAAGATCTGAATACTTGTCAAATAATTTAAATCATAATTCAGAGATAAAAATACTGAACTTCAGGCAACCTATCAGTTTAATCACCTTATATCAGTGCCGACCCAAGTCAGCGGATTGCTCAATCTTATATGGGGATCCCTATTTAGACTGCCACAGCCTGCGTACAGTTGCTGCTTCCCACTTGCATGCAAGCCGCTTTGCAACCCACCTTTGTCTCCAGCTCATCATTTTCATCCTGTTTCTGACTTTTATCATCTGTGTTGTCAATGATGGTACTTAAAGAACATGTTTTTCTACCCATGTTGAGTACTCAAAGAGTTTTGTTAATAAAAGCCTCATTCAAACATTTATGTGGGTGAACGAGGCAAAGGAGTTTTAATATAGCGCTCACATTCGCTCTGATGCATTAATTGGAGTGTGAGTACGAGTGTGGGGATGACTGGATATTCAGTATCTTGTCCAAGTATACTTTGACGTGCACGTTGGAGGAGCCAGGGATCGAACCATCACCCTTCCAATAATATAGACAGGTGCTGCTTGTATACTTGCAGAGATGTCCCCAAAGAGGGCCAAATATAAATGACAGATTGAATACCAATCCTATTTTATCAAACGTTGCCCTGACTGAACAAAGCTGTAATGTATAGTAGGTTGTTTTTGCAATTCTTGTAGAATAATTCTCCAAAAAACACCTGGAAACATCAGGCCCAGATAAGATTTAATTCAATTTTCAGTCCTCACCTTCCACCCGGCTGATTATGACAACAGGGCTGCTGAGCTCTAAGCCCTCATCCCCGTTCGAATTAACAGCTCTAGCAGCACACTGGACCCTGGAGCCTGCTTGGAAGTAGACTGAATCCAGTGTGATCATCTTGGAGGATGTAAAGAATGTGTCAAAGTCCACCTCCCTCATGGGACTGGTGACGCCATCAGGGCCAGCTGGGGCACTGATGAGCCAGCGGTAGCGGGTCAAGGTGTTGTTGATGTGCTCGCTGACACAGATAGAGCCCGTCCTGTCATAATCTGGGTATTTTGTATTGCAAGCCTGGAGGATGGATAAGGAATTTAGCAGGAGTGGGTGGGTAAGCAAGGACAGCAGAGAGATGGAGAAAGATACAGTACATGCCAGAGGAAAGAAGGAGACAGATAATACAAACGAGTAAGTGATGGTTGCCAAGGAAATCCAGATGTTTTAGTGGTTTATATTCTCACATTTGTGGTCTTGGAAATGTTTTTTTTATATTTAGAAAGCTACAAATATTGGATCAAGGGTTAAGCCTCAAATAGATTCTGTAGATTTCCTTTGTAAACCTGTTGACACTCAGCTTCCTGCTACAGCACTCAACACTTCAATTTCGACAAGACTTCTTCATTTTGCCTCTCCAGGGAACCTCCTACGCAGCTGACCACACTGCACGAAAATAAACACACACATGCACTCTCTCTGTCTCTCTCTCGCACACACAAACACATACACAGTTCTAGCCACATTCAGCAGTCACCTGAGGAGCAAATGACTTAACACATCACGACAATCCATTTAAGTTTCTCACTGAACACGTTTCCAAGAGTGGCAGAGATTCTCCTGTGTATGAGAGCATGGCGACTGTGGCCTACCAAGCTGTGTAATGTTTATTTTAAGAACAGAATAGCTGATTCCTGGTGGACAGTTTGATCCTGAGAAAAAAAAATGCTACCTTCGTTACTGGAAAAAAACGTAATAAATGTAACTGTTTTCTGTTAAGCTGATCTCTCCCAGGTGTTTCTAGAAGGCATGTTGTCGTAGAGTGAGCAAGACTATTCCTCCAGGGCCAGTTGTGTCCCTAAATACCATTTAAGCGTGACTCACTGTGACACAGATGAGTGGATAGCCGGCTGGTGGGTGAAGGCTGTCTGGTGTCCTGGTGACATCATCGTAATGGAGCAACGACGCCACATGAGGAAGGGAGGGAAAGGTGACATCAGCCATGCTGTTGATCTCCTCGATGTAAACGATCACTTTAGTCACCTGGTTCAGAAAAAGAGCTTTAAGGAGTACTGACACAGAAGTGTTTCTGAGTAATGACTTATCAGTGAATGTGTTTAAATTCTTGGACATTTCTCTCTTCAGACTTTCTGTTTCCCCTTTTCTCTTTCTACTCCTTACTTCTCCTCACTTCTTCTGTCTTTTTTTTTTTTTAACATAATCTATTATTCATTGCAAAATGTTTTCATCACCCTCTTGGTTGCAACTACAGTAAAGTGCTGCTGGTGTCTGGGCCAGGACACCCTTGTAAAAAAGATCCCTGATCTCACTGGGACTGACCTGGATAAATATGGGTCAAATCAGAAAAAAAAAAGCTTTTAATCTTTTTACTTTTTCATTAAGCTTTAAATTCCTGAGCTGTCAGTTTGGATTTTGTGTGATCGCTTTGTGGCGGTTAAGCACGTGCACACTTCTGACCTGAGTTTCAGCCACCATGTTTTCATCAGGCTTCAGATGGAGCGTAAACGCTTCCCTCATTTCTCGGACTCCGTCAAAAAGCACCTGCACCTCCACCACATTTTGCTTATCCCCCTGCTTGAACTCAAGGACTGGGCACACACAAATATAGAAGCACACAATCATCAGGGAAACAGTTTAAAATGTACACGATATAGCACAAATAGATCGTTATTAGGAAAAGTGTACTGCACCGATCGATATCTTTTCCTGAGATAAAAGTAATTGACTTGCAAGGCCAGATTTCCACCTCTTTTTTGCCGAATTTACATTTTTACAGGAAATAAAAAGGCCTCGCAGATTAGCCCAATGCACATTTTATTGCTTCAGAAGAATATATCACTTAGCTAAAAAGCATTGCAGGTTTCTATTTGCATAGTGCCAAAGGTGGTCCATCTCCTTGCACGGTAAGTAATAGAGCTTTGCATTAGAAATGTGCTGCGGCGAGAAAATATTGTGCAATATGAGAAATTCACGGCTGTATGATTCAAAACTGCGGGGAAATTTTAACGGTGGGTAGGCAGGTATAATTTGAATTGACTGAATGTATTCTATAAATATTTCAAGCCTTGATTAAGCTTAGAAAAGTTCACTTTGGGCTAAAAGCTGAGCAGATAGAACAAAAGACCTCATCCTGCTGACATGAAGACTGCTGAAATTTTATTAAAAATTACATAACCTCCCACTGGACTATAGCAGAAATCATCTTTCTCCATTTGAGATAAAATTATAAATTAATGACCCTTGCCCAAATAAAACCCTATGCCCACTTTCATTAATCTAACATTCCCATGGGGACCCTTGTTTCACCTCTCTGGCTGCCGCAAATGCATAATAGAAATCAATCAAGAGGATATGTGTAGGTCATTAAGTGCAAATTTGGTGTATCTCGTGATTACTAATGGTGCTGTAGAGGTTTGTATTTATTAGTGAGTTACTGAAAGTTCTGCTTCACATGTTTCAACGCCACTAACGTGCTGAGAAAAGGGAACGAGGAGAGGAAGACAGCTTTTGGTCTTTAATGACAGTTCAAAAAAAGAACTGTGCACTGCATTGAAGCTCTTTTATGCATCTGGGGCTTTTAATCATATCACACCATAAGAGGATATATGTGGGATTTACCTTGAGATACAGGATAATAGTCTTCTCCTGAAACAGCTGACCCATCTTTAGTGTGAACGCGAACCACCGACACTTTTGATGTGTCACCCACTCGTACCACAGGGATCTTCACAGTGGCTACAGCGCTGGCTTCCTTTGGTTCATTAACACTGAACTTGGTGTCCAGAAAACGGATGATGGGTTCTAAGGTGGACAGAATTAAAATGTAAAGCAAACTCATTGAAATGTATGTAAAGACTTTTACAACATCAGTTCCAAGTAGATCAGTGTAAAATGTAAATAAAATACAGAATGCAATAATTTGCAGTAATTCATGCTTTATTCAGAGTAGAACATAAAAAAACATATCAGATGTTTCGACTGAGATATTTTACTATTACATGAAAAATATTGGCTTATTTTGAATTTGATGGCAAAGTGTCTTCAAAAAGTTGAGACAGTGGTAAAAAAAAGGCTGGAAAAGTAAGTAGTGCTAAAAAAGAAACAACTGGAGCTGGAACTGGAACAACAGGTCAGAAACACGATTGGGAATAAAGAGAGTTTCTCAGAAGAACAGGTGGGCAGAGGTTCTTCAATGTGCAACCCCCCACATCCCCCCAAATAATAGTGGAACAATTTCAGAATATTGCTCATCAACATAAAACTGTGTAGATGTAAAATTTATATCATCATCTACAGTGCGTAATATCATCAAAAGATTCAGAGAATCTGGATGCAAGTAGTTTTCAGGCCTCCGAGTGGACGGCATTAAACACAAGCACGATTCTGTCATGCAAATCACTGCATGGGCTCAGAAACACTTCCAGAAATCATCGTCTTTGAACACAGTTCATTGTGCCGTCCACAAATGATGGTCAAAGAACATTTAACCAGTTCAAGAAGGATTTTAAATAAAAAATGTATTTAAAATGTGGTAAATCATTGAAAGTGGTAAACCTCGTCCTCTGGAAGAGGAGAAATACCATCCAGCTTGTTGTCAGCACTCAATTCAAAATCCTGCATCTATTGCACTGGCAGCTTGCACATTTAGAAAGACATCAGTGCTGAAAGTTATATACATTTATTTATAAGTCTTAGAGGAACATAAGCTTCCATCCAGACAATGTCTTTTTCAGGGAATACCTTGCATATGTCTGCAGCTATTACTGTCTAACAGCATTTATAGTAGTACGGGTGTTGACCTGACCTGCCTGGAGTGCCGACCTTTTACCAACTAAAAAATTAGGTGTATCATGAAATTAAAAACAGGAAGAGCTGCTGAACAGCTAGACGCCTATATCAGATAAGAATGGGACAACATTCCTCTCCTTAAAATCCAGCAGCCGGTTTCCCCAGTTCCCAGATATTTACAGACTATTAAAAGAAGTTTAAACATTTGCTATGCTTTCCATGCTCTGTTGTGAGTAAAATAGGGGTTTTGAGATTTGCAAATCACTGTATTGTGTCTTTATATATATTCTACAATATTTTACAAAAATTTGATTGTAATTACTACCAGGTTATCAACAATAATGATGTATTGGTGTACTTTAAATTTTCTCTGTGAATTATATTCAAAGCCAGTGCTCTTCATTGGCTTCTATTTTTTAAAGCAGTTAATTTCCGACCTTTTTCAACCTCTGCCTCCTTTCTTCCACTTACTGTCTGCCGTATCCTTGATTTTCACAAGCGTCTCGTTTAGAGCTCCAACTGATGCGCCAAAATGTGAATTGCTCTTCGGGTTTCCTAAAACCAGCCGGAGCTCCTCTCCATCCTCATATAGCATGTCATCAACCAGAGACAGAATACACGGCTTCTCCACCTCGCCTAGAATGTACAGCAAAACGGGTCACAAGATGTGACATGTCAAAGAAATTGAAATGGAAGAAAAAAGGCTTCTACTCTTCTTTTATCTGTAGAGGATATAAAATCCTTATCTATACAATTATTCTTCCCTTTATTCAGTCCCTCAATGGTTTAAGGAAGCTGTTTGCATGCTGAGTATATTTGAAAAAAAAAATTATAAAGAGAACAAAAACAAGAAAAAAAGGGAACCGTTAAAGCAGTATTGGAGTATGTGGATTTTTTTTTCTTTTTACATTTCTGCAAAACTTGTTTATTCACCTGAAAAGGTGTCAGCTTTCAGAGCGCAGGGAACAAAAGAATTTAAGGAAAGCATGCATGATGTAACAGTGCAATTACTGAAGAACCTGGTAAGAAAGTGATGACAGAGGCATCTGTGTTTGGCCGCTCATCAAAGTCTGAGGCGACCTGCGCAGAGCCCTGACGGGTGTAACAGCGGACAGAAGATTTATGTCTGATGTCACCACTGCGGTACACTGTCGCTGTGATCTGGCCATCGCTCTCCTCTCCAGTGTACACCGACTCACGAAACTGGACCTTTGCCACTGTAGTCAAAAAGGATAGTTCAGTCATTTCATAATATTAACGCAGAGATAATTTCTCCCTTGCTGGAATTGGAATAAGCTGCAAATGAAAGACCAAATCAAATAACATAGCTGTCACATCAAGCTAACAGTGGTAATGATTGCAGTGGAACTATGAACACACAGTGACAAATTAATTATAACTTTGCGTTTACTAAAGCAGCTAAATGAAAATCTGAAGAAGTTTGACAAACTTTCTAAGGCTTATTTATATATTTCTATACACATATATTAACAAATATCATTAATTTTATTATATTATTATCAGTAATATAAAGAACAGAAAAAACAGGCTGGATAGTGATGCTCTAGCTCAATGCTAATATCATTTTCCTACAGTAATGTGTTCGCAGTGCATTTCCAACACTTTGACCGTGTGAGTTAATCACATTAAACATAAAGTTAAGATGCCTTTATGAATGTATTTATGAAAATTCTCAGCAATATAGAGTGACTCACAGTCAGACACTGAGTCATTTATGAAGACTGTAGCCTTTCCAGGTTCTCCCAGGATGCCATTCACTGGCATGCGTAAGACCAGCTCAAAGCTCTCAATCCCCTCCAGCTCTGGCTGTCCCAGGTCATCCAGGATGATTACCCTGAACGTCTGCGTGCTGACGCCTGGAGCAAAGTCAAGGTTGTGACTGATGCCCACATAGTCAATACCGGCTGTAAATAAAATATACAGACAAACAGAATGCAGGTAAATGACAAATAATGCTACTGGTCAATTCAATTATTGTTATCTGCCAGAAGCAATACTTTAACTGTATGGGAGCTCACCTTCTGCAGAAACGAGCTCTGCCTTGCGAGAGCTTACAGTAACGGCTGCAGATTTGGACAAATCCGTTCCCGTCCTCCACACTTTGATCTCCACATACCCGTCGCTCTCATCCACATGATACTCTACCTCCCCAAAGTAAAACACAGGAACTGGGGAGAAAAGACAAGAAATAAATAAATGGCTGTAATTAATGCTTCTTGATTCCAGACTACAGCTTCATAATGTCCGTTTAGTTTCAATGATTTCTGTCTTTAACCTCCTAGGACCTGGCGTCCACATATGTGGACATCACATTTTGGGTTATTTAGACTAAAATGCTCAATTTTGCTCTACATGGGCCTGATATCCACTTACGAGGACATTATAATGCTACTGTTCTATCAAAATTTTAAACAAATATCCTCATATGTGGCTCTTATTGTTCTTAAAAACAAAAATAAGGTAAAAAAATCTGGTAATTCTTTGTTTTTACATTCATTTGGCCCCAATATGCCCAAATATCAAAGAGAAATTAAAAATGCATGCCGTGGAAGAGTTTGGATCTTAGGAGGTTAAATGTATTAGTTGACTCATTCTTTTCTTTAAATATTAACACTCTGAGATATTCAGTATTTGGGGGCTTTTAAGGTCAGCACACATGTGGCTTTTTCTTCATACTTTAACTTGACAGCTGACGTAGCATATATGAGCTAAATCAGCAGAAGTAGTGGTACTAATCTATAGATCTGTATAGATGTCCAGCAGCCATTTGCAGCCTGGCATGATTCATTTGTATAGCCAGTAGCTGGACAGAATGGTCAAAAAGCGGCAGGCCATTAGTCTGAAGCTAAACTGCAGGGGAGTGTGACCTTTCAACATCTATCGGCCTTAAATCCACACATTTTTAATTTTAATTGTTTCTCCTGGCAGAATAATTAAGTACTTTTAACAAATATGGATGCTGTTAACACTGAAACAAAGCCTGTGTGTGTATGTGTGAGTCTTTTTCCCTGACTGTAAAGTAGTGAGATGGAGAGACAAAGAGAATGTGGCCCCCCAGACTGCTCAAAGGCTTGTTTGAACTAGGATTGTTTCCTGAGGCAGCAAAGTGGAGGCAGTCCAGTGTGTATTTGACAGTTTCATCTCTCACAAGCCGCCCCCCACCCCTTTCCCTCACACCCGCGTCGAGTCATAAAAAGTGACAGAATAAAAGTTCTTCTGTCTCCATTTTAAACTGGCCTGTTTCTTATATTCCGGCATATAATCCAAAAATAGCACGTGTGTTATTGTGTTTTCGTGTCTCGATCAAATACTTAACAAGCCAGAGAATTTTTTTTTTATTCTGAATATTACTCTACTGATATATGAACTTTCATATTTTATTTATATACTTTAACTAGGCCACATAACAAAAGCTAAGTGGAGTACTTAACAAAGGGACCGAGAAAAAAAAAAATCTGCAGTTGCATGTTGACTGCCAGCTTCACATAACAAGTGACAGCTCAGGGTAATAATATCCAGCGAGTATTGCACATCAAGTGCAGCCTGTGCCCTCTCTCGCCCCATCCAAAGACTTCTTTCCTCAATGCATCTGTCTTTCTCATTTACCTTTTCTTCCTACACGCTCACTGTTATCTAACAGATGCATCACTGCAAACAGAATGTGTGTATTTGCACAAAGGCAGAGTAAAAGCAAAGTAACAGACTGCGTAGGTAGGAAAAACACATGGATAAAAACGTCTGACCGTAAACACTGATAAACAAGGGGCTTGTAAGAGCGTGGACGTGTATCTTATCTTTAAACACTAAATGCAAGCAATCTGGCTCCAGTTCCTTCTGTGCTCAGCGAGGACACTTCTGCTAAGATGCTAATAAACATGTCTGTATTCACACGTCTTGACTGCGCTCCCCTCTGCGTGACACCACAAGAGGGAGGTGAGTGATGACTGATGAATGAGAAATGAATCCTCTCTCCCCTCT
Source organism: Neolamprologus multifasciatus (assembly GCF_963576455.1). Lineage (NCBI taxonomy): Eukaryota > Metazoa > Chordata > Actinopteri > Cichliformes > Cichlidae > Neolamprologus > Neolamprologus multifasciatus. Next base: position 16,626,989 of record NC_140448.1, read on the forward strand.
GGGACAACGCCTGTGGTTTAGCACTCTGAAGTGTGTGGGGAAGGTGTAAAGCCAAATTATGATAATTACTAGTGTGTGGGTGTCTGTAGCCATTTGTGTGTCACTGCACCTTTAAATGCAGTTTATAGTACATTCTCAGCTGTCCTGTAAAGAATTGCTCGCTAATACAAACTGTCTGTATGCAGTATTTCACTTGGTATGGAGGCTTTTAGGTAATAAACGTCATATCGAATCGTGGAATGATTAAGAAGGTAGGTCATATTTAACTATAATAAACAAACCTTTGTCTTTTTGTTGGCATTTAGCTTTTATTAGCTAGAATAGTGGAAAGGGTTGAAAACAGGGTATCGTGACACACAGGCTCACATTTGAACCCATGCCCCTGCAGCAGCCTTCAGCATATAAGTCACCTACTCCTCCAGGTTTTCTACAGTGGCACCTGTGAAATCTGTTGGTTTTGGGGATTTTTTTGTTCTTTTTTTCCTCCTCCTAGACCATCAAAACTTGGACCAAACCCCATCACACACAGACTGCTCGAAGAAATTAAAGGAACACTTATTAATCAGAATATAGCATCAAGTCAATTAAACTTTTGGGATATTGATTAAATCAGTGCTGTAAGCTAAACAGCAGAGGAGGTTAATCAGTTTTAGCAGTTGTACTAGAGGGGCAACAATGAGACAACCCCCAAAACAGGAGTGGTTTTACAGGTGGAAGTCACTGACATTTTTTCCCCCTTCTCATCTATTTTTAATGTTTTTTTTTTTCATTAGTTTTGCATTTGGCTAGGTCACTTCTGTTGGCATGAGATGACACCTGGACCCTACAGAGGTTGCACAGGTAGTCCAACTCATCCAGGATGGCACATCAATACGTGCTGTTGCCAGATGGCCGTGAAGGAGATTCCAGCGGATGGACAGTTATTGTGGGATAGCTGGACAGAGCCATAGAAGGTTGTTAACCCAACAGCAGGATCAGTATCTGCTCCTTTGTGCATGTTGGCACATTTCAGTAAATGTGCAAAGTGAATTTCAGTGGTCATATTTAATATTTCCCTAGCAAAAAATTAAGAAATAATGGGTAGTTGAAGACTTATACTGTAGAAAAATAGTATTGCTGATAGCAGCACAAACAAAAACTCTCCTGTTCTAAGTTTACCTTGTGAAATGCAAAGTAACCCAACTGTTTCACCTCAGTCAGGGCGTACAAAATAGCCAGAGGTATTCTGCAGCTTTGGTGTGACCAACACTCAGGCTGCCCTAATATTAAAATGAAGGCCTGGGTTTCCAAGAGATACTCAGAGCTAATCTACAATTCTACAAACTCAGCTGTGGCCATATGCACCCATCCGAAAAGTCTGCGCGTTCGTCTCTCCTTGGCAGGGTACAAGGAGATGACAACACTCACTTTGAGTCAAAATGTGCAACCATGCAGAGCGCAACACTCAGGGCGACGGGTACTGTAGAGTTTAATCTGATAAAGTACTAAATCAAGCAGATATCTCTGGGACTTTTTTTCTCAGATGAAGTGAGAAAACCCTGTGTGTGTGTGTGTGTGTGTGTGTGAGAGAGAGAGGTATAGTGGATAAATAGATGGAAGGAGAGCAGCCAGGTGAACTTGACTCTAACCTGAGGGAAGGGAAAATGGGGCTAGAGAGAGAACTACCAGTCACACTTAAGTGTTCTTTAAGTGCTTTTCTCACCATTTACCTTACCTTACCTTCACACATAAACATCCATGCAGATGCAAGGAACCATGTGACACAAGTAAACACATGCTGCATAACTCTTGTTTCACTATTTTCCTGGCCAATTGGAGGTTGCACTAAAGAAAATGAGGCTGCAGTTTGACTGCCTGGGCGCAGGTATTAGAACACTGTCAGACAGCGTATTATCCTCTGGGAGGCTAAAAATGACACATAATCTCTCACTGGAGTTGGGCTCTCACAAACACATTTCCATTCCTTTGAACTCAGCACCAAGTCTGAAATCTTCTGACAATTTACTAACAATCAGAACCATGTGTCATGTTTCTTGTTAACTAGCCCCAGATGCCTCCCCGCACATATGCACAGTCAGTCAATTTGGCACAATTGTTTGTATCCCTAAATGAGTTCTCAGTTGTAAGTCGTCATTGTTTTATTTATCCCAGGCTGCCGTTTGGCAGAAGCATGATGAGGTCTCCGTGACACAAACAGAAAATGAGTAAGGATGTGTTCTCAGCTTGATTATATATCTTACAATTTTTTGATTTGACTTTTTCCTTTGTCCTAAAACGTTGGCTCTTACTCTGCTGCTTTAAATCTGCCAGCCTGTATTTGTCCAGATAGATGACAAATGGGTGTCTGAACAACAAGCGTGTAAGCTGAATGAAGACTGTCTTTATGGCCTTTGTTACATCACTGGTATTTGTCCCAAATTCATTATAGACATTACAGCCTTATCTCCAAAAGAGATACAAAAATTGTGACTTTTACCGACTTTCACTTTTTAATCGATTTGGTGGCATTTAGCAAAAAATCCAGAGCACAGACATCATTCTGTCACTGTGAAGTCTCTAAAGTAAATCAATGCAGAATAGTGAGATGGTGGAGAACGCATACAGATTGCAATAGGTATTTCCCAGCAGGCATGTCAGTCCCCAGATAAATCATCTACACATTTCTCTTGCTTTTGGAATATTTAATCTACTTTGGTCCATACGATGCTGTAACTGGATGAAAGCAGACAAGGGACACGTGAGATAATGCAGTCCCACCGGACTTGTGCTCGCTTCTCGACTGTAATTAAAAATTGTCAGAATAGCAGCGTGACAGGAGTTTGATTCCATCTGTCTGCTGTGAGTACAGGGTCTATTTCAGCACTCTAATCCTGCATGCCTTAACACCCGCTAACTCTGTGAAACAAGCATAATTAAGAGAAATTCTGTGATATGAGGGCTCCGAAGAAAATTCAAAACAACAGAAATTCATGCACTTGTTTGAAAGAGTGCATATAAGCACGTGTGCTTTAACATTAAAGCCAAGCTGAAATAAATCAAATCTTCTAAATCTCTGAAGCGAGACAAGAACCTTTTGCAAAGTTCACCAGAGCCGCTGTGATTCGGGTTACGGTACATCACATCTGGCAGCAAAATGGTTTGACCACAAATAGATTTTGAAGTTTTCTCTATGAAGCTCTTAGAACGTCTTGAAATGATCACCTGAAAAAGATAAAGTTAGAAAGCTATTATTAGAATGCATTACCATCATCCGTATCTTCCAAGATGTTAACTTTGGTGGAGGGGTAGTGCATTCCCAGACGTCCTCCCACAGGCAGTGACAGAGTAACGTTGAAGCTCTCTTCTCCCTCGTACAGGGAGTCGTCTATGATCACCACGCGGCACAGCTTCTCCCTCTCACTCTTGTCGAAGCGAAGGAGGCTGCTGTGTTCCTCAGGACGGGAGATGTAGTCCGAGTAAGAGAGGACAGTGGTGGGAATGGTTCCTGAGGCCGAACCTTTAAAAGGACCAGCAACAACAATGGTGAGTACAATGCACAAAAGCATAAAAAGAATAAAATATGGTTGAAAAGACCTAATGAAAAGACCATAAATGGTATCCTCTGTACAAGGAAGATGTGTTATTGATACAAATCTTTTAATACAGTGTTCAAAAAAAATTAAAGGAACACTTTGAAAACGCAACAGATCTCTGTGGGAAAAAAATCATGCTAAATAATAATACAGATATGGACTGGGTAATGTGTAAGAAATGAAAGGATTGTCTAACGGAAATGAAATGTATGAACCTACAGAAGATTCAATCAAAGTGAAAAAATGATGCAACAGGCTTTTCCATTTTGCTGAAATTCCAGTGCAGCAACTTAAGATACTCCGTAGTTTGTATGGCCCCCATGTTCTTGCCTGAGTGACAATGTCGGGGCATGCTCCTAATTAGATGACGCCAGGTGTCCTGGAGGGTCTCATCCCAGATCTGGACCAAGGCATCCTGGACAGTCTGAGGTGCAACATAACAGCATCACAAGGACTTAAAATGATGTCCTAGAGGTGTTTTACTAGATTTATGTCAGCTGAGGGTGGGGGCCACTCACTGCACCAGCGGAGGATCTAACAATGGTTTCATGGTTTGTTCGTCTCTCCATTGGTGAACGATGTTACAAGCAGCATAATGTTCTCTGCGTCTTCTCCAGAGCCTTTCACATCTGTCACATGTGCTTAGGGTGAACCTGCCCTCATCTATGAAAACCACAGGATGTCAGTGGTGGTTCTACCAATTCTGGGGTTCCTTGGCAAATACCAATCACCTTCAAGGTGTCAGGCAGCGAGCACAGGGCCCACTAAAAGATGTCGAGCCTTCAGGCCATCCTCATGAAGTCTATTTCTGATGAGAGACATTCACACCAGTGGCCTGCTGGAGGTCATTAGTGTGACCTAGAGGAACAGGATGGCAGTGCTCTTCCTGTTTGTCCTTGTACAGAGGAGCAGATACTGGTCCTGCTGATGGGTTAAGGACCTTCTACAACCGTGTCCAGCTCTCCTATAGTAACTGCTTGTCTCCTGTAATCTCCTCCATGCTCTTGAGTCTGTGCAAACCTTCTGATAAACCCTCACCCTGGATGAGTTGGACACTGCACCTACTGTTCATTTCATTATCACCAAGGTAGCTGAAACTAATTAACAACTGTCTGTGCTACTTAACTGACCAGATGATATTCTCTGATTAAAAATAGTTCCTTTAATTTTTTTGAGCTGTGTATAACAACTTGGATTAAGAGCATAAAAATAAATATGAAAATAATGAAATGAAGAAAATATGAAGATGTTGTGTATCTCAGTGCTACAAATCTGTATTTGAATTTCATAAGATTCAGATTTTCAGCATAGCTAAACTTCGACTTTTAATTGCAGCAAGTCCATTAGCTCTGTCGGTGTATGGCAAGGAGCACACAAGTAAATTTCCATCACGTTCTGGCAAATTTGTTAGAAATCTTTCATTTTTCATTAACCGTGAAAAGCAAAAAATAGTATGGCTGAATTATTAAAGAGGAAGCGGATGTTGTGGAGCATGTAAGGAATCAAGAATTCTTGCAAAACTTAACAGCTACGTGTGATCCTGCTGTGCTTAGGCTGCTAACATGTGATTTGTGAAAATGCAAATGCCGTGTGAACAGCTTCTTTTCCAGAGAGCTGACTTGACTTTAAACAGATTTAACGGGTACTGTCAAACTGCATAGGTGATGAAAAAAGCTGCACCCGACACGCCACCTACACATGAATATAACAAAGACATCGCCTGTCATCCAGACGCATATATCACAAGACAATTACATGATCTATTTGTTTTGTGATTTGAAGTAAGGACAGCTGAGACTTCATTATACAGGTGAACATAACGTATGTAAATCAGACCCAGCTTTTTATACCGTTAACCAAGTGGTGCGATCACTGTCCGCAAATATGGCAGGATTGCAGCGTATACAGGGGGGAAATGGGTTAGATGAGGTGAAAAAAGGCCAGCCTGTACCCTGCTGTGTGTAGCAGACCACCATGAGCTCCTCGCTGATGTCTCCACTGCGGTGCACTGGGATGAAAAGCTCTCCAACATCTTCCTCTACTGAGTGGATCTGTTCAGGGAAAAATACAGTCGACTCTGTTTGGAAGGGGAAAAGAGAAAACGAGACAGTGAGAGAGAGTCAGGGGAAAAAAGAAAAGGGTAATGATATGTATAACAATCTGCAAAAATCCACAGTGCATTAGGCCATCAAGGACTAATACAGGCTTTTGTTCTGGTTCTGCATTAGCGAGCTGCAGCTGACATTTTCCTTTCATTTTTTTTATTCCATTGAAGTGGTGGTCCTGCAGTGTGCTTATTCACATTCGAGAGTAACTCTCCATCTGTCTTTTGGTTTGGTGTAACCAGACGGGCTCTTCAAAGAGACCACTTTGGAAGTTTTTCTTCTTGTCTCACGTATCGCGGACAATTACACATGCAAGAATCTGAATTTATACCACAGAGTCAATCAGCTGGGAGTTTTACCCATCTACAGCTCCATACTCAGAGGGGTCAATCATCTCTCTCATATTTTCTTCCCCGCCTTTCTCTCCGTCTCTGACTGGAGTTTGTGATTGAGGGAGAAACTTTGAGCTAGTGAAAGCATCATCTATCAAAGCACAGAACTTACTGGCATTATAGAAACAATAAATTTTGGAGGCTATTTTCCACAGACGCACTGGGACCAATAAAAATGCTAACAGAGTGGCCGAAGCTTCAGCTCGTCCCAGTTCTTCGCGTGCCTTTGTTTCGTGCGCTCTCTGAAAGAATCGATGGCTGAATGATGGGAGGTGAAAAACACTGACGAAAACTTCAATTAAAAAGGCGAGTACTGGCGCGTGAAACAGATTTATATCTGACTCAATGCCCGGCGTAAAGAGAGATCAGCCTCCTGAGCAGGCTGTTTGGGGTGAAGTCATCAACATAAGACAATCTTACACGCAGCGGGGGGTCGGGGGGGAGGTCGAACATTTCTTTTCTCTTACGATAATTGTTCTCACAGTCTTCTTCCACCTCCCCGACTTTTTTTCATTCTGTTCCTGTCCACAATCTGTCACTCCGCGGGGACTCATACAAGGAGACTGAGGTCCACCGCTTACCTATTCCACACACACGAGTAACGTTACAACCTGATTTTCTTCCCTCTTTCCACACACGTACTGTACACTTAGTCTCCTCCTCGCACTCTTCTATTGCCTCTAAATCCACCTGCGGTTTGGAAAAGCACATTTTCAGCCAAGTGGGTCAAGTTCACCTCCTGGAGGAAAACCCACAGTCTTTTTTAAATCATTCATGGGGATTGGAACATAAACACAGGCTTTTATGCTGGGTGTTAAAACAGCGACTACTTGCACCTGATTTTGCTATTGTTTCACCAAACAAAATAAAAACTGTTTTTGTTTTCTTTTACTCCAGCTTTTCTTTTCTTCCTATGCCTTGAACCTCTCCATTATTGATAATTTCATAAATATTCTATGGATGCTGGGATATACTTCCTTGTTGCTGCTGTTTGACTGTGTTGTGATAAATGTGCACTTTACTCATTACCACCTTGCAATGCTGGTCATGCCCAAAATGGAGATGCACATGTATAACAAATGAGCCCATAAAAACCTGCAGTTAATAGCACAATATAAGTAAAACACAATCCAGCGTAAGAAGATGTAGCTCCTCGCTTGAAAGCTCTGTGTTTATGACTAGAGACAAGTGTCCGTGATGACACACAAAGACACAAGTGCGTTCTTGTTTGTTTAGCAGAATGACACTGGTGCAAACGCAGTAAAAGTTGTCCTGATGTATTGTGTTCTTAATGAGAACACAAGAACTATACGACCACCTGTAGCAATGTGGCTGCTGAGTATGCAGTCCAACAACAGGCGTTTCCCTTCATCTGCGTATGCATTACATATATAAAGAATAAAATCGTAGCAATCACATGGGCAGACAGCAGGTAAAAAGTAGAAGCACACTCACACATCTCTATAAAGTATGTGTTCTTGCTTAAAACACCAGAGAAAAACTCCAAGCATCGACACAGACAAGTGGAGTTTGTTCGAGCAAACTCCACTCCTTAATTTTGGAGAACTTTTACTTAATGATCCTCTCTCCTCCTCTAAAGCTGATATTAGCCAGGCTGACATATTCTCCAGGGAGTGACTCTCCGGGATAACCAGACGACTAGACAAAGCCCGTTTTCATCATTAGAGAAAGAAGCTGGAGTACAGCTAACACCACAGGCATAGCTAAAGCTTCACTAACCCATTAGAGTACAGAGTGGCACATCTCTGTCACATTAGACAGTCCCCCGAGAAGACGGAAAACAAACCAGCCCCTGCCCTCCACACACTTCGTAATTAACCCACTGGGGAGGATAGATTGAGAAGGGAAAACATGGCATGGGGAGTGATACTGAGAAACAAAGGACAAGAAAACAAATGAGAGAGGGGTGAGAGCAACTGCAGTATGTCGCTATAATGGACGCTTCAGCGTTTCCATCTTTGCTGCTCAACTGTAATTACTTGGAAGTTGCACTGAGGAGGGGGTAATGCATGCAAAAAAAATGAAAGTAAAAGCAGAAGAAGAGTAAATCTCGTCTGGATGGAGCAGAGGAGTCAGTTTGTCGCACCACTCAATATTCCATTAACATTTCAATTTGCAGGAAAAGACACAAAGAACTATGAGAGTGAAAACGGCAGATTATAACCTATTTAAGAAAGAAAGCGAAAGACATTGTGTGTGCGTAGATGTGTGCGTGAGTGTGTCAGGGTGTGATTATTCTTCTTTTTTTATGACTTATTTGATTTTAAGAAGCACAGATTGTGCTCAGTATTTCCACTGGGTATAAAAAAACTACTACCATTAAGAGATGAGTATTATCCCTATAGTAATTTTTCACCTGCTATCATGTCAAATATGTATTTCTACTCCTTTCCTCAGGGCAGAGCTGACAAGGCCTTATATTAGAAAATACTTATATTGACAGTTCTTGATTCTGCGTGTCAGGCATATGTATTTTTCAGCCTTCTGTAAAGAAATACTTGAGTGGCAGAGGAGAAATTTTGTGCTATGCTTTATGCATTGCAGAAACTTCGGTGAATATTCAGCTGTATTCTGCGATCTGGGTTAACAAAGGAATTATTTCCACTATGCACAGTGGTTTTAATTCATTTTAATTTGTAATGCTGGGTACATCCTCCTGAATAAAATAACATTTTAGTTAACCAGTAATGACAAACAATGTTTTCTCAGTTCTTTCTTCCATGAAAGAAACTCACAATCCTGCAGCTCAATGTAAAGAAGTAAATAAATCATTTTCAGCTTTCATGTTGTGTTGTCTGTTGAGAAAGGACACACATCAGATTAGCAGGAAAAGCGAATTGGATCTAGAATGAAATAAAATGACTGTAGATGCATGCCTCTGTCCCTCTTCCTTTTCTGTCCAAACACATATAATAAATACAGGTGACAGATTAAAGGAAAAACTGCAGTAATCTGCAGTAAGGGTGTCCGGTGGCTATGCTGCTGTAGCCATTTTGCCAGAACGTCCTTGGTGTCACTTCATGTAGTTTTAACCTTCATGTAGTTGCGCTACCCCATTTCATTAAGAGTGCCGTCTTGACAACCACCCTTACACTGAGCCCATTTCTGACGAGGCTCAGTCAACAATATATTTTTTTCCTATTTCTTAAGAAGCTGACTTTCAGATACTGTAGACCTGCACTAGGCCTGCCACTTGTTGTTTTGTCTTCCACGTGTCTAGTTTACTCAGATTTTTTGAAGGACACACTGTACACCATGTCAAGATTTCAAGTTTCGGGCTAATAGTTCTTTGGGAATCACCTTGTTGAGGAAAAAGCATTTTCTGCCTGTCAAGCTCTGTTATTGTTGGCAGATGGGAACAAATTATGTTTTACAACCGCTTGCCAGTAAAGTGCCCAAGGATATAATTTAAAATAGTTTCTTAATTAATTGCATATCATGTGTAAACATAAAAGTGATTAATCCCATGCGTTGAGTTCATTTTTATGATTCATAAGTTCATGTTAAGTGGCTTAACAAACAAATATAAAAACATACCTGGGAAAACGGTCAGGTAAAAAATCTGAGCTCTTTGGAAGCCAAAATATGAAAGAAAAAATGAAGACACAAGGGGTGGCTACTGGCTAGATAGTTTAGCACAGTAATATAATTTATCACATGCCTGTATATGTAGGGAAGACTTAATTAAATGAAAGGTATCATGTGCATTATTGTTTGACCAATAAAACAGAACATAAAGTTGCTGATCAGGCTGCAGGGAGGCAAATATGGATGCTGTACATACATTTTCAAACCAGCAGCACAAATCAACACATTTCAAAGGTGGGCACCAAAGTGTCACTAAGTCAGTGCTCAAGCAGTTGTAATGAACTGTCACAAATGTGAAAAATGGCAAAAATGATGATGCTGTAGTGAAGGAGGCCTTTGACTTTTAGGATATTAAGCACTTATATTGTTAGATTAAAGTATAGATTTTTCAGTTCTGGTCAAAAATGTGTTTTGCAAAGTCAACATGTGATTCTAATTAGTCCCTCACTTAATGCTTTGGCCATATTTGGCAATATCCTTAATTACAGCTCTTAGAACATTAATAAAAGCTGCAACAATTTACTTTGTAAAACCATATCCTATTATTTGTTCATGATTTGTTCTTTTCTATTTCACAGTCAGGAGCTAGCTTACCTGAAGTAACTCTGGCCATTATCATGCTTTTCCTGGTAATGTCACTAAGTTCATCTGCCTACTTCTCACACATCCAACACGCTTTTCTCTTTTTATCTAGTACACTAGAGGCCATGTAGTCTTCTTATGAGATAATCCTCCACCTGCATCATTTGTGAATCGTTAATATTTGGCCTCCTCTGGAGATTAGTTCATTAGAATTCATAGGAATTACCTTAAGGTTGGAAGCATTAAAGGGGCCTTGTTGTAACATCTTGAAACAGTGTGAGCAAGGATAATATATGTGCAATATTACATCATAATTCAGTAGGTGATTCTATAATGTGTCTGCAAATTATCAAGTCACTAAAGCTCTCAGAAAAATCGAGTTATGAGAGCAATAACTGCCTTACTTAAGTAAATGTGTTTTACCACTCATCACCGCTGATAATTGCCACATAAAACATCTGTGTGTGTGTGTGTGTGTGTGTGTGTGTGTGTGTGTGTGTGTGTGTGTTTGTGTGTTGAAGGCAGGGTAAAAGGTGCATATGGGAAGGACTGACCATCACTAGGATCCAAGATCTCAACTGTTGCCATGACGGGGAACTCTATCACTCCCATCACCGGCTCCGATAATAAAATTTGAAAGGTTTCTGCCTGCTCGTACTTCCCATCATTCAGTATCCGAACACGCCACGTGGCTCTGGTCTGTCCCGGGTTGAACTGAATTTGCCGCTGGGACCTGCCCTTGAAGTCCTCTTCCTTCTTTGCGCTGCCGTCCTGGGTGCCAATCCCTGAGAGGTGAAGGTGGTGATGGGCATGACAGAGAAGGAATAGACAAGAAAAGCAAACCAGATGAGTTAAAAAAAATAACAAAGGAGCAGAGACAAAGAAAATGACAATGAAATGGTGACAGGCGGGAGAGAGAAACAGATGACAAACAGATTAGATATTCACACCCTTTAATGTTGTTCAGAAAGGTGAGAAAAAGAGTGCTTTGCTTCTATTTTTTTTCTCCACTGATCACTACAGTGCCTCAATGTGTGAAATGAATTTGTGACTGAAGGATTTAAATAAGCATATTTTAGCTTACTGAGATGGATTAGCTACCGTAGTTGTTAGGTACGCATACATGATTGGGTATATGTGTGTGTGTGCGTCACGACCCTTTCCCTTCAAATGCCGCTCACTTCGTCTATCGAACGTCTTTCATGTGAATCCACTTTGCAGCAATCCATCAGACATTCATGCTTGTTGATACATTTCATAAAATGAGGAAAGCTTGCTGGTGCCAATGGGGTTACACATTAAACAAAAAGGAATCCAGGTGGCACAGGCCATAAAATAAAGCCTTACATTTGGAAATATGCTGCTCAGATTCCTTCCTCTATATTCATAGAGGAAGGAATCTGAGAACAAGGTGTGCATAGCCAGGCTGATGCATGTGTTTGTACATAAAAGGATTTGTTTTCTTTTTCAGATACCCCCCCCCCCCCCCACCACCACCACCACCACACACACACACACACACACACACACACACACACACACACACAAAAGGAGACAAACGTATGCAGATGGGCCTGAATCCATTCAATCATACGCACAACGAGATCGGAGAGGCGAGTATTGTATGCAAAATCTGAGCTGAAAATAAACACACATGCCGGAATGAAAAGTTGCACAGTCACAGTCTTTACCGTGCCTGTGAGGACCTTCAGAGATTATAATTATTTGCAAAAGCTCTAATATTGCTGTACATGATTTTGGAGTTTCTTCTATATTTTTTTCTCAGTCCACCAAATGCTTCCTTTTGGGCAAAGTGCTTTGGATGATGTTCAACAATAACAAAATCAAATGAAGCACACTCACGGTCAAACCCTGCCGAACTGTAGCCAGCAACGCATTTAGGGTAACATCTGCTGTTGCTGCGTTTTTGTCAACAGCCCCACAAGTATCACTCGGCCTTTACGTTTCCTGTTTTTTTTCTCTCTTTTTCTGTTTTTTTCTCAACAGGAAAAGCCAAAGATGCTTCTATTGCTCGGTGCAGCTAAACTATCACAACATAGAAAATCAATTTCTCTGGGGGTGTTGAAAGCCTTTCCGGAAAATCTAAGACATGCCTAGCGGAAGTGCTGTCAGGAGAAGTCTTGGATCCCTTTTTCTTACTTGCAGTGCTATCATCTTAAGCTGGGTGTGTGTCTAAGTGAGAGCTGGCTGGTGCAAGACGGAATCCAAATGTGAATTCAAATATCATTATTGTTACAAAACTACTGCTAAATAACGGCATTGTTGGATAGACTATCAAAGCCGGTTTCATTTGCTATCAAGCTTAAAGTCCTGTTCCAGTTTCTTCACTTGAATTTAAAGTTAAATAAAGCACAAATGCTCGGTTGATTTCCTTAAAGCACAGTGGAAATCCCATCAGCTTTTACAGTCTTAAACAAGACATGACGTCTGTCAGCACGGTGACCTTCTGATAATGAGTGCTAGTAGTCATTAATCTATTATTTTGTGATTACCGCTGGCGATAGAGCCACATTGTGATTCTGTCTAGCAATCTGTGTGTGTGTCATCACGGCAAAATGGTCTTCGAGACATCAACTGAAGTGTGAACTACTACAAAGACAGTCTGAGTAGTTTAACAGGTGCTTTTGTCTGACTGTCACTATGGTGGGCAGCTTTACTCAAAACACCAGGCTCAAAATGTAACGTTCAAAATTCAGTCATGAAGCTCCACAGGTGTCTAGTAGTTTGGATCAAAATCAAGGCCGAGGTCTGGAGATGAGTGTGATCTGAGTGCTCGCTGAAGACTCGCAGGGCTGAAACATCAACATGTTAATGACCGTTCCTCCTGGTATTTTGCCACTGCAAGATGGTCACTATTATTCATCATTACGCAGAACTTATGGGTCAGACCATATCTGACATGCTGAAACGCAGACTTACACACCCACACAGAAACACAAAGTGAAAACAATACTCTTGCAGTTGGTAATAAATGCAGCGATGGCAGTCTTTGCATTATTAAAAGCAAGAGTAGGACTGAAATCAGTTTTGCAGGTACTTTTATGTGCTGTTTAATATTCTGCAACCAAGCAGCTAATTAGCTATCAAGCTTTCAAAATGAAGTTACCCAAGCACTAGTTAATGTTTATAAGGTTGTTGTTCAGAGTCCGTGGGTCTTGTGTTATGCAGCAGGGTGATTATTTTCTCACTTTGACTGTCTCTGCTGCATAGAAAGTTGATAATGGTATTCTGTCATGTGAAATCAAAATAATAGTGGGCAGAGTCATTAAAGTAAAAAGAATAAGTTTCTTTCTTGCGTTTCTTTTCTTCTTTTTTTTGTCTTTGAATGGGATTACAGGGCAATTAATTTAGAAGAAATAGGCAATGATGAAGCAACACATTGAACTAGACCCGAATGTATAAAATTATTGTCCATTAGTACTATTTAAGTAAAAAGAAATGTGCATTTTCCATTTGTAGTTGAGCTGTATTTGTATTTGGGAGCATGGCTCTGTTCTGGGACTTTCTCATCTTTCCATGTGCAGACATAGAAAGCCTGAAGCAGATCAGGGAAGGTTTGAAACAGTACAAAAACAAGCAAAGGGTGGGTTGTAAAGTGTCTTGTTGGGGACGCAACAGCAGTACACCAGCTGACACAAACCTAAATAATATGGACAGAGTGTCAAATTTATAAACTAAATGCAAAGAATAGTATCAGGTGAGCCATCAGCTAATTTGGGAGTTAACTTTGTGGTGACAATGTCTCTCAGCAGTAGTATTATGTCAACCAAACTGGGGATTAGTTTCAAGAAAGCTTGTTCACAAATCCTTCATTTATACTCTACCATATTCATTATGCAAAAAACTTTATGTTTTGATATTTTTTTAAATGGCTACAAACAAGTTCAAAAACAACAACCTGTCTGCATTAACCATACTGAAATATTCAGACAGTCTTAACTGTCTATTTACAGTAAAATAAAATAATTTTCATTGCTGCCAGAAACTTCAGCTAAAAGCCAAACAAGGGTTATTACTGGTCAGAAGAAATGGTCACTTTGTAATGATTTAAAAGAGAAAAGAAAATAATAACATGCATCAGGGAAGACATCTTGGTGGGAAAAGAAACGTGAGGTGAGAAAGGTGTTGATGGGAATTTGTGACCAAATGCTGAAGGAGAACTAAAGCCTTCAAGCCCTCCCACTCCTGTGCAGTATGAGTGATTAGACCATACACTGGGTTGACATGTTTTTGTAATGTTGTTGCAAATGTTGAGAGAGAGAGAGAGAGAGAGAGCGAGAGAGAGAGAGAGAGAGCTAGAGAGAGAGACAGACAGACAGACAGACAGACAGACAGACAGACAGATAGACAGATACAGATAGATAGATATTTTCAGTGTGTTATGATTATGTATGCTTTATGCGAGTTCTTTAGAGTTACATTCTAAAAATCTCATTTGGAGGCCAAGAAACATGTTAGCAATACAGACTACATGAAGAATTTTTAAAAGTTGCTTCAGCATTGATTCATGCGCATTGTAAATTTAAAAATAAATCTGCGAGACTCTTAAAGGTCTGTAGACGATTCAGAGCAGCAGCCTCGCTCTAGGCAGCTTCTCTGTCAAGAATGCAATACATGTATCTGTTCAGAGCACAGAACAAATGATGGTGCATTTTGATAAAGAGGAGATGACAGTCAGTGCTGTTGTCTGATATGGAAATACTGTATCAGGACTTGTTGTCATTTGCATTAAGAGGAACGTATGCAAAGAATCCTAAACGAGACAGCAAACTTCGTCAATAACAAGGAAAACTATTGCGCAATGCAAACACACTGAATGGCCATCATTTCAAGAAACACAAGATTATAACTTTAAAGAAGGGAAGTATGTTTGCTCATAGCTGAGTATTTCCATCTGATCTTCCTATTTTGATGATTTGTAGATCCACATCACATAAAACATCCGTACACCATGGCGTGCCTACTGGAGAGAGGAAGTGCTGTCCTTAAAAGCGTGGTGTCTCACTACACCACCCTCGATGGACTCCCTGGAGGAAAGAGGCACACAGTTCCTGAAGTTGCGCTGGGGTTTCTTCTCCACTGGAGGATACATATCCTCTCGAGTGTTTTTGATCTCCATCGCACTGTTGCTTAGAGCCAGAGCGCCTTGTGTTTGTGTCTCCACAACAAGTACAGACTCGCAGATCCAAAGAGTTGCTTGCAAACACAAACACATCTTCTTTTTTCTAGCTGCAAACTTTCCTTGCGTTTATTCACTGTTGTAGTTTCTTTAGCTTCTGAGTAACCTCAGCATGGCTCATTGAAACATGCACAATTCAAAAAAAAAAAAAAAGCATGATGATTGCATGTCATTATACTAGACTCATTTCACATTGAGGCAGCAGAGGTGGAGACTTGCGCAAAAAAGACGAAGGGGTCCAACAGATTCTTTTCTCTCCTGGTGAAATGCAATTATCTCTTCATCCCTTCTGCTTGGCAACAAAAATGAGGTTGGAATATGTCCCACAGGAGATAATATATCTTAACCTGGCAAAAGTACACCTCGTTAACAATTCATCTCTCAGGGCAAGGACAGACCAGAGAAGGACAGTGCTGAAATAAAAAAAAGTCTTCAAAGGATGAGCTTTGACTTATGCAATAAGTAAAAAAAAGAAGAAGAATGAGAATTCAATTCCATCTTGTGTCCCTATGGGGTTCCTCATATTGCTCATACAGCAAGGAAGACAGGAAGCGAGAAGGAAATGGAAAAAGTAGAGGAAAAGAGAAGGCAAAGAAAGGAAATGAAAGGAAGGGAAGGAAAGATGTACAGGAGATGTGGATCTGAGAAGGGAAGGTTATGTGGAGGGAAAAGTGCGAGAAGGTGCAAAAGTGAATGGAGAAACAGAGCTGAACCAGCAGATATGCACCGAAATGTGTAACAACCAAACAAAGGATACAACAGAAGAGGAAGGCAGAGTGGGAATAGGCAGCCAATGAGCACAGCATTGGACAGATATAAGACTCATATTTCCACCCAATATACTGTCCAAAAAGTGAGACTGAAGGGGAAAAAGGTAAGTATAACACAAATAAGGGAACTTATAGAAAAGAAACAGTTGATGTCAAACACTGAAGGCTAGACTATTAGTCAGTAAAGGCGCAGGAAAAGGAGAGATGGTGCCTTTGATGAGTAAAAGGAGGTTAGAAGCAAAAAGATGTCTCTGCCGTAAAATGAGGTGAGGAGAGATTACGGATAAAAGGGAAAGACTTTGAGACAAGCTAAGTGGACCGACGTCACTGGGACGGACGCTTTGGCAGAAGGAAAACAGCGACGGAACTTAATTAGCGGGATTTAGGCTGCACATTTATATGTTTGGTCGAGAGTGGAATTTCATTGTTTTCATAAGAGATGAGAAAGCAAGGTGAAAGCTTAAAAAGTAAAAGGAGAGGATATGAGGATAGAATTCGGTCTAATCCACATGGCCTTGTCCAGCCCTGTTCTGCCTGAGCTGTGCTTTGCGGGAGCATCTTTGAACCCTGATCTTATCTCTGTGTTCCTCCTTCACTGATCCTCTCTACCTGAACATCCTGTTGTGATGGACCATGTGTAACAACTCTCCTCCACTGTTGCCTGGCACCACACCAGCTTTCATCAGCTCACCCTTGCAACAGCAGCAGCAAGCTTCTGGCAACATCATCGGGCGGCTTTCTCTCTGCCTTTCAATCCTTGACACAATCCCCATCAAATCCAATGCAATTTTTTCAACTATTTCCACACACGTTATTTACTTTTAACATTTTTTTTTTAGAGCTGTAACAGTTTCATGATGGGATCCATGAGTCTGTCAGTAGAATTAATAAAAGTATTCTTTTCAGATGCAAATGTTTTGCTGCATTTTCTTTCTGTTTTATAATAACACTATAGTAGCTATTGAAGTCATGCACCTCACCTCAGTCCAGCTCGTGTTTCCCAAGGCCGGACCTGCCACTTATTACCGGGTCTACTGCAAGGTAGCGAAACTTTAATGCCAGCTGCCATAAGTGTCTTTCATTTCATCATCAAGGTTTCCCTATTCTGCTGGATCTGAGCTTTGTCCATCAGAACGGGTCTCGTAACGAGCCCTCCTGAATTTCACTCAGAATTCTGTCCATTTATTTCTTTTATAACTGCAAGTGCAACAACACTCATGTGTTAATATTTTGCAATGAAAATAAAAAGCGAAAAAGCTCATAAGGCAAAAATAGAGTTTGCATCATTCTAACAAACCTGAAAGTCAATATTCGCTATGATCGCCTTTATTCTTCAACGCCACCTGAACTCTCTTAGGCAAACTTTGTTGTAATTTCTTTAAGTAATCTGCAGGAACAGTTTTCCAGGTTTCTTAAAGGACATTCAAGGCTCTTCTTTGAATGTTGGCCGTGCGCGTAACGGTGAGGTCAGGCCATGACTGATGAGTGTTTCATTGTGGTTTTCTTCTTGGTCCAGGTATGCTTTTACTGCTCTCCCCGTGTGTTTGGGATCAATGTCAGGCTGAAAATTGAAGCCACTGCCAATCACATGCTTTCCTTCAGAAGTCTGATGCTACTTTTCTGTTCATAATTCTATCAGTTTAGACAAGAACCCCAACACCACTGGCTGAAATGGATGCAGCAAACCATGGCAGAGCCTCCATTGTGTTTTACAGAAGGCTGCAGACTATCGTTGTTGTCTCTCTCCTGACCTCCTCAGTACATACTGACAAAGACTTGAAACAGAAATTTAAAATTTGGGATCATCACTCCATCAGAGCTGTTAGCACTGATTTTTAGTCTAGTTCTTGTGTAATATCTGTTTTAATTCTTTAAGTATAGCTTCTTGACAGCCACCCTTCCACAGAGACCATTTCTGCTGAGACTTCAGCAAAAAGCACCTGGATCAAGTCGAGGGTAGGATACATCTCTCACGTACTGTGTTGGGTTTCGCTGGATTTTTTCCCCCATCTGTTTTAAGGACATGACTTTCAGATACTGATGATCTGCTGTAGATATTTTTTAGGCTTGCCCTTTTTCTTTGTTCTCCATTTGTTTGGTTTCTTCCAATTTTGAAATATGAAAAGGTCTCAGCTAATAGCTCTTTACCTGTCAAACTGTGTTATCTTTGGCATTTTTCATAAATAACCTAAAGACAGGAACAAACGATTTGCTTTGCCAACAGGCTGCTAGTAAAGAAAGTGCCGAAAGATACAATTTGAATTGGTTGCTTGTTAAATTGTCAGTTATGTGCAGGCACGACACTGGCCCTTGTGACTGTTTTATATATCTTACTGCAGTTTTTACATTTTTGCAGTAGAAATTAATTTGTTTTAAATACTAAACCTAACTATAAATAAATACATGTCTGTGTATAGCAACAACAGCAAAGCAACATCCCTTAGTTGACAGTTACCAATAACAAGGGAAAATGAAGAAACCTATGAAGAAAAACATGTTGGTTATTTTTTTTACATTTTTACATTGATCACTGTTGCTCTAGACTTCACCATATTTTATTATTAGTGCCTAAACAGTGCCACAAAGGCCACATTAAAACAAATAGACTGAAATTTGAACACTCCATGTGTATTTGCACTTAGAGTGATTTAGGTTGGTGCTGTGGAGGAACGGTGCACTTATTCTCTTAAGACTAACGGCACTTTCAGCTGCCCTCTTATTTCTCAAGGGATCACCAGAGCAGATGGATCTGCATCTTCTGATTTGGCTCAGATTTTATACACAGGATGCCCTTTCTGATGCAAGACGCTCATTTAGCCAGGCTTGGGAACAGCACTTGAAATTTGCTTGTTAATGGCCCCCAGAGGCTGGGTTTATTTCACTCTCAAATCACTATTGGTTAACATGTTCACACATAAGGTGAACATGTTACCCACTACACTGGGGTACAACTTCTATGCTCTTAAGACTACAATAAACATTTCTTTATTCTTGATGTTGTCTTCCTCGAAAAATGTACTAACCATGTAAGTGCACATGAATAACACATTCATGCATAGCGGCACGTCAGCATGCCATGTTAGACATTCCTTTTAAAATGCTGGCTTGAAAGTCGATGTGTGTGTGTGTGTGTGTGTGTGTGTACTATGTGAGTGTGGTCAGAGATAACCAGGTGCTCACACACCAACTGTGCAAAGAGATGAGAGTCTGAACGCAAGCTTTCATGTGTGCCCAAGAGATACACTTAAAACCTTCCCAAGAGGAATCAAATATACACACCAGCACACAAACACACACACACACACACACACACACACACACACACACACACGCACACAGGTAGATGAGTCTTAAAGCTAACATTAACCGCTACACTGTGATGCTAACACCTGACCCCACGATTAACAGGATCAGAATAATGATGAGAGGTGAGAGAGTAAAAGCTGCTTACAGCTGCTACTTCTCGCAGGGCAAACGAGCTGAAGCATAACAAAGTACTAAAAGGGCCGTTCAGGGACAACATCATCACCATCCTTTTAAACTTTAAAACCTCCACAAACACTCAGACATAAGCACAAAAACATGCTGGGCTGTTCTTTCCAACACAAAATCACCTCCGTCTGTTGGTCATAAGGCTTATTAAGAACTCAGGCAGTGATGTTTGTGCGACTGGCTGGATTTAAGATTTGACTGACACACACCAGCATGTTCTCCACCCACACTGTGTTATGTACATGGATGAGTGTCACAGGCAGCATGATGCCTCCTTTATTTCAAATCCGATGATTCACTTATTGTGAAATTCAAAAGAGGGGACAAAATGCGCCTTTGTCACTGCTGCCATTGTTTTCAGTTCCGTCTGTTTGTTTGTCTCTTAGCAGGATTACATAAATACGTCCAGGCTGATTTTCCTGAAAGTTGGGGGAAAGTCAGAGCACGGGTAAAAGAGGATTACAATAAAATTCTGGTGTCTGTGGCCTACACACACACCATAGCACCACCAATGAGTGGGGTACCTTTATAAATACAGATTGTAAACCAGGAGAACAATTTTCATGCCAGTGTTGGATTTCATGGCTCAAACCAGAATCAGAAGACATCATTTTCCATATTGGATTTTAGCTGTATTAGAAATTATGAAAAAAAATGACAAGAGAGGAGAAGAAGAGAGTGCAGAGAGGGTGGAGATGAGTGTCAGCGGTGATTTGTGACAGATGGATAGCAGCCAGAGTGAAAGGGAAAATTTACAAGATGATAGTGAGACCTGCTATGATGTATGATAAGACAGGAGGTGGCAGAGCTGAAGATGTTAAGATTTTTCTTGGGAGTGACCAGGATTGAAAAGATCAGAAATGAGCACATCAGAAGAACAACTGAGGTGAGCAGTTTGGGGACAAAGTTAGACAGGCAAGGTTGAGATGATTTGGACATGTGCAGAGGAGGGATAGTGGATATACTGGACAAAGGATGGAGCTGCCAGGGGGGCGGAACAAAGACAAAACACCACAGGGGCGGTTTATGGATGTATTGAAAGGGAATATGCACAGGGTTGGTGTTACAGAGGAGGATGCTCAGAACAGGGTGAGATGGAGGCAGACGATCTGCTGTGGCGACCCCTAAAGAGAACGGCATCGACCGGAAGGCTTGCTTAATTTATGACCTTAGTAAAGATATTCCCAGTGACTTTATGGTCTTAATTGCTTGACTCAAGTCAAAGTATTATTTTGTGAATTACTGTCCTATAAAGAATAAAGGCTTCAAACCAGGATTTTACAAAGCAATAAGCCAGGTCACAGTGCTTTGTTTTATATTCAGCTATTCGGGCGCCTGCATGGACACAGGATTCAGTTTCACAGACGTTACATTGTAGCAAACGAGCACCATCAACAAGCAAAAATGCACTTTTTTCAAATAACTGTGAGTGTTTTTGACTCCAATGAATATTCCAAATCATTTTTCTTTTGCGTCGACTTAATGTCGTCTTAATCAGTTCCCTGCTCTTTCCTTTATTTTGCAGCTCAGAGTGCTGACTCATCAAACCTGCCAGCAGCTTGACAGTGATCGACTGAAGCATATAGGCCTGCTTTGCACCTCCTCTACTGTTTTCAGTTGCACTATGCACTGCAAAACCCCCCCAAAAAACAGATAACTTGCGTGAGAAGAAAACAACACAAGTGGTCTACAATGGAGTGCAACTAGCATGCCATGAGTGAAACTCAACTCTGCTTTTGGAGGATTGCGGGAGATGGGGATCAGGGGCATGGGGAGCAACCACCCGCACGCAGATGCATCTTTATTTGGAGCGCAGACTGTCAGAGTGGTGCTGTGGTTAGCAGGGCAGAAAACTTGCTCAGGCAATGGGAGACATGCAAACTACACACAGAAAGGTCCCTGCTGACAAGAAAGCTGTTTATATGAGGCACTGCTAACCAATGCACCACTGTCTGTTCAAAACAGCATTCTGATAAGATAAAATGACAGTTTATTGATGTGAATAAATAAAATATCATGTTTATTTTTATTGTATACATATAATGTTATTAATAATTTGCTTCTTCAGTTAGCTAGATAAGTGATTAAGACATAACAAAATAAATAATAAACTCATTCAAAAGACTGAAGTCCACAAGCCGGGCAAACAGACGTTTGTCAAATAGCTAACAATGACCGTGGCATTAAAACTGCAGGGGACGGTCGGCCATAGTCGCCAGACAGAGTGAAGTCCAAAAGTCAGAAGAGAAAAACATATAAATATTCATTCACATCTACAGCTTTGTATTACTTAGAGACAAGGTGATAATGGGGTGAGATTTCTCTTGATAGGAATGATAATAACCTAAGTGTGTAACAGGAACTTAATGCACAACCTCAGTAAAAGCCTTAAAACTGTCAGTGTTTTCTTTGCAAATGTTGCCATAGCCATCTGGTCAGTGCATTTTTTATTGCCTTTTGACATGCACGTGTTTTAATATATATTTCATGTCCTTTCTTAACCGTCTGGGACAAATACAGCCAATGAAAAATTATGGGTTGCATTACACCGGTTTCCTGTATGCACCATTAAAGAAAAAAGAAAAGAAAAGAAAAGAGTTACATCTCTGTACATAGCAAAGCACTGACCTTGCAACCATCTCAGTTTCCTAAATCTAATAAAACTTTTTTTTTTTTGCAAACTAAATTGGCTTGAAGCCAGAAAATATTACTCTGACTTTGAGGACAAATCTGGTCAAAATGTGCGTTAAAAGGAAATTCTGCAATAGATTTTTAGCTTCAATAGCATTTTCATTTTGCGTGAATGTGTGAGCTTTTGTTTAATTTTTTTGTTGCAGAAACAGAAATGTGTAGCTATGAAAAGCCTGGCATTTCAAAAGACACTGTAAAGTACTGAAACTTTAATTGAATTCTACGGAAAAAAGACGGTAAGAGAATATCAATTTGACATCAAAACTAACAGGCCATGCTGGAAGTACTGTAAAGTTGTACTCTTTGCTTTTAACTAAATGGTTGCCAGCATGCAAGCATGTGCAATGCAAAGCCAGAGCACCATCAAATTTATTACAGATCGTCTCTATGGGGGAGGTATTCAACAGTTGTTTAGAACTTGCTTGCATGCTAAAGTCTCAACCTCTGCATTTGACTTTGATTAGTTGGCTATGAATATTTGTACAAAGAAATTGAAGTAATCCACCGGACATTATTGTTCAATGCCATCCCTTGAAGACAAAATGCTAGAGGATAGAACACATGTCCTCTGATCAGAAAGGGAGACTGACAGAGAGATAAACAGACTCACCAACGAAAGACGTCTCCCCCAGGTATCCTCTTCGTCTGAGCACCACGTCCAGAAATTTCTCCTCCTCATCCACCACATAGTACTCTTTCTCCAAAGAAATCCAGGCCCAATCCAGACGAAACTGTTGTCCTTTCAACTTGTTCCCACCTGAAAAACCCCCAAAACAACATAAAAACACTCCTGACTGTAAACACGTTTAATATTTTATTAATAGTTTCTCACTTATTAGAAGTTTAGCCATTGATTGAATTCTGTCCCTTCTTAAACAACTCATATTCAGTTTTTCTAAATATGGGAGTACTACAGTATTGTGTATGTGCTGAGGTGGATCTGGACCTGTTTATTTCTCTGACATAAAGACTACATGATGCATTCATTTTCATTTTGAAAAAAACTAGAAACTAGAAAACTATGAGTGGAAATTCTGCCACCCGTGGGGGTAATTACCGTAAAACTGAACGAAGACTAAGGGTTTTAATTATTTTTCAACGCACAGTCCAAATGTTCACAACACATCTGCTGCAGATTTATGAAAAAGAATCTGCACAATTTTATACCAGGCAATCTTCTTTTTTTTAATGTGCCCTATAATTATATTTCAGCTTTCCTTTGGTGAACTGCTTGTTTCTCTATCTTCTCTATCATCTTGATGATTCCGGCACACCAGCTAACCAGTGTTATGAAAGAAAAGTTTGTTGAACAAATGGATGTATTAGTGCTAGGTTAATAGAGCACTCAATAGCTGCCACTTCAACAAGTAGGCAAGGAGGATAATGCTTTGTGGAGCTGATTTGCCCATCTACTGCTTGCAAAAGTGGATTGGAAAAGGTAGAGGAGGGTCAATTTTCTTTTTTTTACTTTTGTGTAGAAATGAACAATGCCTAACTCTGCATGCCATTCCTGGAAATTATGCCTGAATGGGTGTTATAGTGGTAGAAGATAATGTAGAAGTGAAGAACTGTTTATGGAACCGTTATTTGTAGACCGTCAGAAAGGAAATCTCATTTAGCTCCTCTGACGACAATTTTCACAGCTGTTTGTTCTTCCAAGTCATTTATGCAGCTTACATTCAGAAGCAGAATTGCTGTTGAAAGCACACAAATCATAGCAATTTACCTCCATCATCACAGAGGCATCCCAGTGCCTCTGGGGGAAAAAAAGAAAAGTCAGTTGACTCTTTAAAACTGTAAAGTATATTTACTTAAGAGTATAATCAAGACTGGAAAAGATATCGAAAATATGTACTTCTACTGTGAATTCAGGTTCTGCTCATGATCAGCAGAGGTGAAAAGTTAAGTACTTTCCAGCATGGCACAGACACATACGCACAACATGCTGAGGTGAGGAGACAGCTAATCAGAGTTCATGCATCCTCAAAAAAGCCTGTAGGCCAAGTTCAAGCTTCATTTAGCAGGTACAAATCCAAAATTGCACACATGCGCATCTCTTCGATTCTAACTCCACTGCAGCCTGCAACCTTGACTTTCATCCCGGCTCTCTGTTAGTAAATGCAGCATAAGCCTTCTGAAGTCATAGTTGTGTGTGTGTATGTGTCTGTATGTGTGCGCATGTTTGTGCATGTGTGACCTCTCACACTGGGAGAATATCTGTGGACAGACAATAGCGATCTGAGTCAGTGGGCTTCAGTCTGTCTCATTCCTCCAGCCTTTTGGAGGGATAAAAGACCTCTCACATATGCTGACCGTACGAAAAAAAAGCAGCTTTGAAATCATCCTCAATAGAGCTAAATTAGCTTTGCAGCATCTTTCAAAGGCTTTCCAAACAAAAACTAAGCAGAAGCTTTTTTTTTCTTCACCAATTAGGGCTTCTAGTTCCAGAGCAATAAATTTTGAGGATCAAGTTGCTCTGAGAAATTTGAAGATAAAACTTTGATACTTACAGTTCTGATGCTGCATTGTGATGTAGGATCTATTTCATGGCACAATCACTGACTGCTGTGATGTCTTACTACTGTGTGTTTCCTCCTTTCCACTCTATTTTCTAAGATTTGTTATCCAGTTTACCCGCACACTGCTGCACATGATGTGAACTACTGTATCTCATTTGGGTCCTTGTAGCTTGACTCAACTTGGATAACTTGGATAATGTTGCATAATTAAAGCGCC
Organism: Neolamprologus multifasciatus; assembly: GCF_963576455.1. Taxonomy (NCBI): domain Eukaryota; kingdom Metazoa; phylum Chordata; class Actinopteri; order Cichliformes; family Cichlidae; genus Neolamprologus; species Neolamprologus multifasciatus. The sequence continues at coordinate 16,652,138 of NC_140448.1, forward strand.
ACCTATACTTCTATATATTATTACTGAATCAAGTTACTACACATAATCTGAAAGGGTTGTTTGAAGCGTCGAGCTGTGGAACGTACTGCCAACTCTGCCTCTACAGGGTCTTAAAAGGGTTATTCACTGTATTGGTTTTATGCCCTGAAAAAACTGTTTGGTTCTGTCATGGTCCCCGCACCTCGCCAGCTGACAGCAGTCAGGCGCTATGTTTTGTGTTGTTTGTTCTCCTCTCTTGCCTCTGCTCTCTTTCTCTCTCGTCCTCTCCCACTCTCTTTCTCCTGCCGGGGCGGAGCTCAGTATGGGCTCCCGCCCCTGGCCCACGCACCTGGGGATGATCAGCACACCTGCTGCTGATTACGAATCAGAGTACTACTTAAGATGGCGAGTCTGCTCTACTCGTCGCTGGATCGTTGAGCCATCAGCGTCAGTCACCCTGCAAACCTGTTATTTTGAACTCGTGAGTACTTGTGAACCTGGAAGCTGACTGTCTCCCTTTATGTGTGTAGATCTCCCCTGGACCCTGAGCAACTGCGACTGAGTGTGTGCAAGACGAGTGGTGGTGAAGAGAGGAGCGGTCGTCTGTGTATGGAAAGCCCCCACCCTGGACTCCTTCCCCTGTCACTCCCGGACCCCGAACCCCGACCCTTTTCCCGCACACCTTTGTATATATATTGCACCTGTGGGAATCACTGTAAATAAATTCACTTTTGTTTGAAGGAACTAGTGGTCTGCGCCTGAGTCCGCTTCACAAGCCGTGACAGAACGATCCAGCCACAACATGGACTCAGCAGACCAGAATACCGTCGGACAGGCACTGGCTGCCCAAGAAGCAGCGCTGACCCGCCACGAACAAATGTTACACCAGCTGCGAGGTGAGATCGCCGCACTAACCCAAGCTGTTTCCCGTTTGACTACACCAGGGGGCGTACAGCCGGGGAATCCCCAGCCAGCTCACCCTGCCCCGCAGGAAACACTCGCGGCGGCCACAGCAAGCCCCTCATCGGCAGTCACTCCCTCCTCTGACGGTCCTCTGCCTTCGCCTGAACCCCTTACGGGTGAGTCGGAGAAGTGCGCTGGTTTTCTGGCCCAGTGCGCATTGATTTTCCGCGAACAGCGGCGCTTCCATAACAATGACGGGGCGAAGATTGCTTTCTTTGTACAGATGCTAAGGGATCGTGCTTTGAAATGGGCCCAGGTGGTACTAAACTCCGACCCTGGGATCTCTTTTGAGGTGTTTGTGGCTAAATTTAAGACTGTTTAACAGAGGCTCTGGAGCCGAGGCTGCGGCGCTCCGCCTCCTTAACTTCAAGCAAGGTAAGCGGAGTATGGCAGACTATTCAATCGACTTTTGGATTTTGGCAGAAGAAACCGGCTGGGGACCGGAGGCGCTCAGGAGCACACTGTTAAACAACCTTCGAGAGGATCTGAAGGATGAATTGATTATGCGGGACCTTCCCACTGCTTTTGATGAACTGATGTCTTTGTGCATTAAGGTGGATGAGCGGCTACGGGCTCGTCGTCAAGCACGGAACTCCAGTTCCCAGGAGGCCGCGGGGCAACGAGGGGCGGAGGCCTCGGCCGATTACCGGTCCTCCCGGACACCAGAGGGTGCCGACGGAGAGGTACAGCCCATGCAAATTGGCAGCTCCCATCTTACTGCTGCGGAACGCCAGCGGCGCATCACGGCCGGTGAGTGCCTGTATTGTGGTAACAAGGGACACATGATCGCCTCCTGCCCATCGCGAGCAAAAGGCCGCGCCCGCCAGTGATGGTAGGAGTACTGGTGGGCGGTTTGAATCAGGATAAATCTCCTCCACGTTTAGCCCTGCCGGCTAAGCTGCTGGTCCACTCAGAGTGTCATTCTCTTTCTGTGCTCATTGATTCAGGAGCAGAACAAAATTTCATTGACTCTGAACTAGCAAAACAACTCTGTGTAACGGTGGAGTCACTGCCTCACGCCCTACGTGTCACGGCGTTGTCAGGGCAGCGCCTCCCCGACATCACGCACATCACTGAACCGCTCACCCTCACACTGTCTGGCAATCATTCGGAGGAGATTAGCTTTTTTGTTTTTCACGCCACCCAGACGCCGTTAGTTCTCGGGCATCCCTGGCTCCAGCAACACAACGCCACTATTAATTGGCGGTAAGGAAGCATCACTGGCTGGGGGGAGGAGTGCCATATGACCTGCCTTAAGGCTGCCTTACCTCCGAACACATCAGTCACCGGCCCAGAGCCACCACGGTCTTCCGACTTGGCGAATGTGCCGTCTGTTTACCATGATCTCGCGGAGGTGTTTCGGAGGGACCGAGCCCAGTCGCTGCCACCCCATCGGCCCTACGACTGCGCCATAGACCTGCTGCCGGGAGCTCCCTTACCGACCAGCCGCCTTTATAGCCTCTCGCTGCCGGAACGGGAGGCTATGGAGAAATATATAACTGAATCCCTCGCTGCCGGTGTCGTGCCAAACTAGGTATCCCCGACAGAATTTGTTTCCCCTGCGTCGGGAGCACACGCTGGACTGTCCAAATCACGGACAAATAGTATCCCACATTGTTGATTTTAGTTTACAAACACTTCTTATAATGACTAACTACTCCTGACATTTTTGAGATGTTAGCTCTTTATACAACGAAGTTATAGTGGGATACAAATAATATCAGGCTGATCCTGCCACAATATGTTCCCCCTGTGTAAATCACGGACAAACAGTATCCCACATTGCTGATTTTTTTTGTTCACAAACACTTCTTATTATGACGCATTACTCCTGAAACTTTGGAGGATTTAGCTCTTTATATAGTAAAGTTACAGGAGAATAAAAATAGTTATCAGCCAAAATGTTAATGGTTTATTAAAATAATCCCACCTGACACCCGTGAGCAATAAATAATTTTCTGTTGTAACCCTCAAACTGAATGGTAATGTAACGATACAAATTTTTCACAAAATGAAAACATCAGTACTTGCGTGCTCCCAGCACAGGGGAAACAAATTCTGTCGGGGATACCTACTTTGGCACAACACCGGCATCATCCGTGCCTCTTCCTCACCCGTCGCAGCGGGTTTTTTCTTTGTGGAAAAGAAGGATAAGACCCTCCGACCCTGTATTGACTATCGGGGACTCAATAACATTACGGTCAGGAATAAATATCCACTGCCTCTGCTCACCTCTGCTTTCGAACTTCTCCAGGGCACCACCCTATTCAGCAAGCTGGACTTAAGAAACGCTTACCACCTGGTTCGGATTCGAGATGGCGATGAATGGAAGACAGCGTTCAATACCCACCTTGGACATTTCGAGTATCTGGTCATGCCATTCGGCCTCACTAACGCACCTGCAGTATTCCAGGCTCTGGTCAACGATGTTCTAAGGGACTTTATTAACAGATTTGTGTTTGTCTACCTAGACGACATTCTGATCTTCTCCTCCTCCCAGGCTGAACATGAGACCCAGGTCCGGCTGGTACTGCAACGCCTTCTGGAGAACCGGCTGTTCGTCAAAAGCGAGAAATGTGAGTTTCATGTGCCCACTGTTGCCTTCCTAGGGTACATAATCGAGCGTGGAAATCTCCGACCCGACCCTGTGAAAGTCAAGGCTGTTGTGAACTGGCCCGAGCCAAACAACCGTCGCCAGTTGCAACGCTTTCTTGGCTTCGCTAACTTCTACAGGAGATTCATACGGGACTTCAGCAGGATTGCCTTACCGTTAACCTCTCCCAAGCTTGCTTTTCAGTGGAGTGACGCCGCCCAATCAGCCTTTCAGGAGCTCAAGAAACGGTTTGCCTCAGCGCCCATCCTGGTCCAGCCTGACACCACTCTTCAGTTCGTGGTAGAGGTCGACGCATCCGACTCAGGAGTGGGGGCCGTCCTTTCCCAACAGAAGGAGGGTAAGCTGCACCCCTGTGCTTTTTTTTTTTTTTTCCCGTCGTCTCACCCCTGCAGAACGTAACTACGATGTGGGCGACCGGGAGCTGCTGGCAATTAAGCTCGCCCTGGAAGAATGGCGACATTGGCTGGAGGGTACCACTCAACCCTTCGTGGTCTGGACCGATCACAAAAACCTGGCCTACCTTCAAACGGCGAAACGTCTCAACGCTCGACAGGCCAGATGGGCCCTGTTTTTCACCCGTTTCCACTTCTCAATCACCTACAGACCCGGTTCCCGGAACGTCAAACCGGACGCTCTCTCCCGTCAGTTCTCCGCGGCTGAAGAAACGGCGGATCTGGATTCCATCCTGCCGGCAACCTGTACTATCGGGGAGATCGAGGCAGCCATCCGGGCGGCTCAGGAAGCCGAACCGGACCCGGGAGGGGGACCCGCCCACAGACTTTATGTTCCACGCTCTGTCAGATCCCAGGTCCTGCAATGGGCTCACACAGCCCGATTCTCATGCCATCCAGGGATACATCGCACCATCAAGTTTCTCCAGCGGTACTACTGGTGGCCCTCACTCGCCCAAGATACTCGGGAATACATCACCGCTTGTACGGTCTGTGCCCGAAACAAACCATCAAACCAACCCCCGGCGGGTCAGCTCCATCCATTATCCACTCCTTCCAGGCCATGGTCTCACATAGCACTGGACTTCATCACTGGGCTACCTCCTTCAGCAGGTAACACCGTCATACTCACCATAATCGATCGTTTCTCTAAAGCGGCTCATTTCATTGCTCTGCCTAAGCTTCCCACAGCTCTAGAGACCGCACGCCTACTCGCCACGCACGTCTTCCGCCTGCATGGGATCCCGGAAGACATCGTGTCCGACAGAGGGCCTCAATTCACTTCTCGGGTCTGGAAGGAGTTCTGCAACTCTCTGGGAGCAAAGGTCAGTCTATCCTCAGGCTATCACCCTCAGAGCAACGGCCAGTCCGAGCGGGCCAACCAGGAACTGGAGACCGCCCTGCGCTGCGTTGCCTCCACCAATCAAACCATCTGGAGTGAGGAGTTGCCGTGGATTGAGTACGCCCGTAACAGCTTGACCGCCTCTGCCACCGGCCGGTCTCCATTCGAAGCTTCCTTGGGATATCAGCCTCCTCTTTTTCCTGCTGTGGAAGGTGAGCACTCTGTACCCTCAGGCGGCCCTGCTACGCACAAAGGAGAACAACAAACGCATCGCAGACCGGCACCGAACCCCAGCACCCGAATATTCTGTCGGCCAGAAGGTGTGGCTCTCTACCCGCTTTGTTCCTGTCAGGACCGAATCCAAAAAACTTACACCTAACTTCATCGGCCCTTTTGAAATCTCTGCCTTGGTCAACCCTGTCTCTGTGAAGTTAAAACTCCCTCGCAATATGAAAATCCATAATGTTTTCCATGTTTCACAAATCGAACCCGTCCGGTCCAGTCCTCTGTGCCCTCCTTCCAGGCCCCCTCCTCCCGCCCGGCTCGTGGACGGGTTGCCAGCTTACTCCATCACTCGCATTATGGACTCACGGCGCCGGGGGCGTGGCTGTCAGTACCTGGTCGACTGGGAGGGCTATGGCGTGGAGGAACGCTCCTGGGTCCCGCGAGCGGCCGTTCTGGACAAGCCCATGCTCCGGGAGTTCCACCGCCTGCATCCGGACAAGCCTGGTGGGTCGCCGGGAGGCTCCCGTTGAGGGGGGGGTACTGTCATGGTCCCCGCACCTCGCCAGCTGACAGCAGTCAGGCGCTATGTTTTGTGTTGTTTGTTCTCCTCTCTTGCCTCTGCTCTCTTTCTCTCTCGTCCTCTCCCACTCTCTTTCTCCTGCCGGGGCGGAGCTCAGTATGGGCTCCCGCCCCTGGCCCACGCACCTGGGGATGATCAGCACACCTGCTGCTGATTACGAATCAGAGTACTACTTAAGATGGCGAGTCTGCTCTACTCGTCGCTGGATCGTTGAGCCATCAGCGTCAGTCACCCTGCAAACCTGTTATTTTGAACTCGTGAGTACTTGTGAACCTGGAAGCTGACTGTCTCCCTTTATGTGTGTAGATCTCCCCTGGACCCTGAGCAACTGCGACTGAGTGTGTGTGCAAGACGAGTGGTGGTGAAGAGAGGAGCGGTCGTCTGTGTATGGAAAGCCCCCACCCTGGACTCCTTCCCCTGTCACTCCTGGACCCCGAACCCCGACCCTTTTCCCGCACACCTTTGTGTATATATATATTGCACCTGTGGGAATCACTGTAAATAAATTCACTTTTGTTTGAAGGAACTAGTGGTCTGCGCCTGAGTCCGCTTCACAAGCCGTGACAGGTTCAGTCTCAATGCTTTCATTAACCCCACTGTCATGTGGAACAAACAGCCCTCTTTAGAAAAAGAAACACAAAAAAACCAAACTCCAGTATACCCACTGCATGCTACTCGAAAAGCACTAAAAAGGAAAAATGCTAAGGAGTTACAACTTACAACAGAGTTAAAACAGGGCAACCTGAGTAAATTACTGTGTAATTGCAACTGTAAGTTGCTATAGTTGCGAAGAAAAAAATGCATAAATACATAAATTAGGTACATAAATTGTTAAACAGAAAAACAAATCTAGACTAACATTCCCAGGACTGACTGGAGACAGATAAAAAAAATAAATAAATAAATAAACTGGCTGTTGGACAGAGTTGAGAAATGAAATAATAAATATTGGAATACATTTGGCTAATGCAGGTAATATGTCAAAACATTAAAAGTGCCTTTTAAAAAATAGTCTTTTCAAAGCATGCATAAATCTCATAGTAACCAAAATCTCAGTTTTTTCCCCTTCAATGTTCTCCTTTTAATGATATTTAGATCTTTACCACCAGAGGAAACCCTATTTGAAGCTAAGGCATCAAAACAACTGTACCTTCACACAGGCCTGAGTATCTGCTTTGTTCTTGAATATGCTTCAGGGACCAGCCTAAATTCTCACACTTTGGGCTTAGGGAGATTTTTATGTCACAAAACTTGAGGCTATGCAAAGTCAAGAGATGTTAGCGTTAAAGTCAAAGTGGAGTTTAAAGCAGTTTTTGATTTTGTAAAGCTGAATCTCATTAACTCCTGAATCTGACTGAGCCAAAGCTCTCAGATTCAGCTAGTGAGCTATCTGAAGTGAGAGTTAAGCGAAAGGAATATATCAGCAATACTGCAATAAAAGTGGATTAGGTTTGAGAAAATGCTGCTAAGGCAAAGGGTTTGTTTTTTTAAATTTCCAGCCATAATATTGATAATAGTCATTAATCACCACTGTAACAACTGTATTGACATTTGCACTGCTGATACAATTGCAGGAGTTTTCCTTCTATTTTACACAGTGTGTTGCTATGCTGGGTGGTATGATGGAAAATGCATTTACAGTATTTTAAAATTTTCTATAATTTTTACAGTTTATTGTGTTTTCTTTTTGCAACCCTCCATCTTTTTTTTTTTTACAGCAATGACACATCTTTCAGCTATAAACAGACATAAACAGACTACCTTGTTAGCTGGCGGCACTCAATGTGTTATTCAATGGTGTAAAGGTGTAAATTTAGCAAATACCAGTGATACAAATTATTAATTGTTTTAAAATCTCAAGTGAGTCATGGTATTTGCTGCATCATCCTACTGACTGGGGTCCGTGCAGACCCCAGAAGTATATTTTTGTAATATCTCATAGATATATAAATATATCGAGAGATTTTTTTATCATTCCATTTTTGTATGACTTTGTGAATCATTTTGTTCCTAACGATGCCACATCATTCCTTTTTATTTTTCTTTGATTTGTGCTTTTTAAAAATCCAAATGTTCTATGAAGTTTTAATAAAGGGAATGATTTGCTCAGTTAGTGCTTACAGTGAGTCTTAAATTAAAGTGTCACGCAGTAGGGACACTCTGACACTCATTTAAGGAAGAAAAACTCAGATGCTATCACTTCATTCATCACCTGGTTATCATAATATTGGAGACATCGACAGATCTACCTGCGCGAGATAGAGGTCCTGATCATGCAACACATAGCTACACTTAAAGCCCTATTTTGAGAAGCAATGACCCTCCAATGTACCTTTGTTCGCGATTTGCAGACAGGAAGGTAGCACTGTTGGTTCCTACTCTAAGATGTTATCATGGCCTTAGCAAAGCATTAGGCAAATTGTGTGCTATAACTGCCTTTAGTGTGTGTTTAGCGTTAGTTTCCAATGTTTGTACAACAGTAGTGAGAGTCTGGCAGTAAAGAGCCAGACTGGTTGCTGGGTGTGGGTCTCCGCCAGGACTGCTGCTTCTGACCAATTCTGTTCTCATCTCTGGTTTTCACAGATGATGTGGTTCTGTTGGCTTCATCAAACCATGATCTCCAGCTTGTTCTGGGGCTATTTGCAGCTAAGTGTGAAGAGGCTGGGATGAGAATCAGCACCTCCAAGTTTGAGGCCATGGCTCTCAGCTGGAAAGGAGTGGAGTGTACACACTGGATTCAGAATGAGTCGCTGCCCCGAGTGGAGAAGTTTAAGCATATAGATGTTCGTTCACAAGTGAAGGGAGAGGGCAGCATCAGATTGACAGAGCCATGGTAGTGGTATGGAAGCTGTACTGATCTGCTGTAGTGAAGAAAACACTGAGCATGAAGGTAAATCTGTTGATTTACCGGCGGATCTGCGTTCGTACCCTCACCTTTGGTCAGGAGCTATCTATAGTGACTGAAAGAATAAGATCACAGGTGCAAGCGCCAGAAACAAGTTTCCTCAGAAGAGTGTGCTCAGCCTTAGAGATCGAGTAAGGAACTCAGTCATTTGGGAGGAATTCAGACTAAAATTGCTACTTCTCCACATGAAAACGAGCCAGCTGAGGTAGTTTGGGCATCTGGCCAGGATGCCTCCTGGGCACCTCCTAGGTGAAGTGTTTTGGGCATGTAATTGAGGCTCCGGGGAAGACCCAGAACATGCTGCAGAGATTACTGTTGCTTCTAATCTGTGGCAATATGTTAGAAATATGCAAAATTAAAACAGCTCTGGTTTATTGTCTTACTATAATACTATTTGCCTGCAAACTCTTCTTACATGATCAGGAGTTTAACCACCAACATTTGCACACAGCTACAACTGCAGGTTCTAATCTACCTAGCAACCACATAATAATTTATTACATTATATTATATTATAACAATTTGCCCATTTGAAGCATTTATGATATTAAAATGCCCAAAAGCAGATTATCATTTTATTTCAGTCAACTCATTTAAGTGCAGAAAACTTGAACTAGGCATGATATGTCATGATGTCATCATGTTGCCTAGCAACCACCACCAACAGGTTAAAGTCACAAACAATAAGTATAAAATGCAGATGCACTAGTACACTGGTACCACTTTAACAATAATAATGGATTGCTTTTATATAGCGCTTTTCGGGGCCCTCAAAGCGCTTTACAATTCCACTATTCATTCACTCTCACATTCACACACTGGTGGAGGCGAGCTGCAGTTGTATCCACAGCTGCCCTGGGGCAGACTGTCAGAAGCGAGGCTGCCATATTGCACCATCGGCCCCTCTGGCCATCACCAGTAGGCGGTAAGTGAAGTGTCTTGCCCAAAAACACAATGACAGAGACTGTCCGAGACTGGCTTGAACCGGCAACCTTCGGTTACAAAACGAACTGCCAATTCTTTGAGCCACGATCGCCCAACACACAGCCGTATAGATTATGCATGTTCAGTCACATGGTTTAGGGTGTGTGTGCATGTGTGTGATTATTTGTGCTTTTAATGAAAGTGGCTACTGTAACAACCACCAAATAAATGTCTATGTTTTGGGTTTTTTTATTTTTAGAATTCAACACCAAAGTTTGTTTTTTAGCATCTTTCCTAAAAATCAGGGCTGCCTTCAGTTGTGTATATGTGTGTGTGCGTGTGTGTGTGTGTGTGCATGTGTGTGTGCTTGAGACTTCACACTCAAAATCAAAGGAAATTTTTCACAGCAAGATTGTGCCATATGCGACACACTACTTCTCTTCTGCTGCTGGCGGTGTGGCCTTTCTCTCACTGTTATGTCTCCATCTGCCTTCTGTACTCCTTTGTATTTCAACCCCCAATTCCCTCTGCAACTGGCAAACAGAGCTATATGCAACCAACAAACTGAATGATTTCTCACCATGGAAAACTTTTGAGAAACAGTGGTCTACGAAGCAAAAACTAAATCTAAAATTCTATTCGTTCAGTTGCCATAATGTTCCTCTTTTACAAACCACATTGCATGTTTAAGTGCTGGGACAAAAATAGACTACCAATAACATTTCAGTAGTAACAGAAGCCCACGCATCATCCACCTGAAAGGAGTGCCACACTACATAAATTTTGATGGTTGACAAAATAGAGATATCTCACACCCCCCAGGATGTTTCAGTAGCTTTTAGTTTATCCTGACAGATATGTGGCAGTCATTCTACTGAGAGGCTTGGCATGCGTGCAACTAGTGGCAAAGAGGATCAGAAAGACTGATGGGTTTTGCACTCAGCTGTTTCTTTCTTCTAAGAGTAGTGTGTGTGTGTGAGAGAGTGTATGCGTGTGTGTGCATGTGTGTGTGGGGCTAGGCTTATAGCAGACAGAAAGCAAGTTATTTTGCAAGTCTTTTAGCAGCACTATAATGCAGTGTGTCTGTGCATAAACTGTACATGTGTATTCTGCTACATTTACACTTCACTCAAGGCAATCAGCATGAGAGCGGATATCTCCAGAGGTGTAGGGAGTTATCAGTAATCTGACCAGGAATTCACAGCCCTGGGCAACTTCAAGCATTTAAAATGCTGCTCGACTCAAAGGCAAATATAAGCCAACATGTGTGAAGTATTTTTGTTGTTAATTTGCAAGGGTCAAGTACATTTTGACAATCTTTGTATGTGTGTAGGTAATTAATTCTCCTAGTCATCGTGTTTGATCACAGGAGTTCAAACTAAACCAAACGTAAAGCTGAATCTTATGCTGCTGTTTGTGCATCAGAGAGCACTATGTGTGCCTGTGGGCTACAAAGGAAATGAGTGCACATACATTACTCCCCACCTACCCACTCGTAAGAGATAAAAGTTGAGTGTGACAGAATAATGCATTGTTTCCTGCCTACCTTCAATAGCCATTAGGCATGAGAGTACCGCAGAAACACCTTAAGCGACCTTGCACATGAAACCACTTGAAATTGACATTTGGGGCAAAGAATACTCAAACCTTTGAAGTTCTTGCAATACAGTTAATAAATGTGAGGTTTTTCACTGATGTCTACAAAGACAGCCTTATACAACCTGCGGCATAGCTTCAAGGGTAAAGACTTGGGGACAAAGACAAGGTGGAGTGTAATATTTAATTAGGTTAACTTAAGCTTCCTTCCATTCTCTCCCTCCTGGCTTCCCAGAAGTCACTTCTTCTCAACTATTCGGAGTTTCTTCCCTTACATACACTTTGAGCAAACAAGAATGGAGAAAGTTTCTGGAGGAGGATAAAGATAGGAAATGTTCTATGTAGAAGTCTTTTATCAAGTGGTGTACATAAAGATGTCTCACCAGCACGTGTTCTAAGTTACTACTGGCATAGCTTACGACTGTCACTACAGAAATCAAGGATTACTCATTTTACAGCTTCGGGTGCTAGCATTTCTTCCTCCTCCTCCTTTGGACCACATCAGTGCTAATAATCCTGACATGGTGCTTTACTGGCAGTGCATAGACGAGATTTTAGGACCTCTGTTTAAATGTTGGAACTATCTACTGCCACTTGGGAGCAGTGTCAAAAATACGTGGCATAATCACCAATCTAGTTTTTAAGAAAACAAATGATAAATTCATCTGTTTGTCAACAACAATAACTATGACAAAAAAATCTTGTATCGTGCACAGGAGGCTGGACCAGAAGTATGTTTTTCAGGTGTGTTTACATTTGTCTGTATTTAAAGTCATGTGAAAAATTAAGTGGAGCCTCTTTCATTTATGTATGAAGGCATAAAACCAAATCATTCAGTCCTTAACAGGTCTATAAATTAAATAAATATGACCTCAGATGAATAACAACATATTACATCATATTATTTATTTAACAAAAGCTATGGCAAAATAAAAATGCCCAAATGGGTGAAAAAAAGCACACATTAAATCTTTCCACAGAAATTAAAAGAATAACTAGCAGCCAGGTGGTTTTAATCACAGCATAGTTTTTAGCAGTTCTCAGGTTTAGTTCAGGAGTGTGTTAACAAACTGACAAGGAGAAAAGACATTCACAACGATCTTAGAGAAGCAACTGGTACTGCCCATCTAATCTAGGAAAGGTTATAAGATTATTCACAAACATTGAGGACAGTTCCAGCACATTCACCCCAAGGTTAGACTGTACGATTGCTCAGAGAAACTGCAAAAAACAAAACAAACCCAAGAGTTACATTTAAGACTCTACAGGCTTCAGTTAGCATAACAGTACAATTAGAAAAAGACAAGAGTTTTGACTAGTTTTGAACGTTTGCCAGGTCTCTAAAAACAACGAGGCAGCACAGATTAAGTTTGCAATGTTGCATCAGAGCAAACCAAAATACTTCTGGAACAATGTCCTTTGGACAGATAAGGCTAGTGTAAAGATGTCTGGCCATACTGCCCAGTGCAATGTCCAGTGATAACTAAACACAGTATATGAACACAAACATCTAATCCTCACTGTCAAGCACAGCCGTAGAGGACTGATAATCTGGGCTTGTTTTGTTTGCAATCATTGAGTCGACCATGACCTCCCCTGTGTACCAAAGTATTCTAGAGACAAATGTGAGACCATCTGTTTGACAGTTAAAGGTTGACAAGACTGTGTCGTGGCACAGAAAAATGACCCCGAACACAGCAGCAACTCGACAACAAAATGGCTGAAAAAGAAAAGGATAAAGATGTTGCAGTGACCCAGTCAAAGTCCAGACCTCAACATGATTGAAATGCAGTGGCAGGAGAGCCGTGCATACATAAATGCCTGCAAACCTCAGCAAACTGAAGCAATGCTGTAAAGAAGAATGGGTCAAAATTACTCTGCAATGATGTGAGACACTGGTAAAGTCATTAAATCATCACTTCTTGCTTTTCAAGCTTTTGAATCATGGGTTATATTTACTTTTTCCAGACGCTGCTTCTGCTTTTTGGCTCATTTTTTGTTAAATAAATAATGACACTATATAACATTTTATGAATTGTTTACAACCTAGAAAGGAACAAATGATTTTTCATTCTGTCCTGATACATAGAACTTTAGATTTGAAAAAATGGTGTAGTTTCTTTTTCACTTGATTGTATGTGTAAGTGATTTCAGTGTATGTATACATTCTGGGCTTTTTTTAAAAAAAATTTTTTATGAATGATGACATTTAAAGCATTTATTCTCCTGCAGGATCTTTTAGTGCTCATCACAAAAAAGGAACTCTAGCATGCATATCAATCCAGCTTCAGCATACATCTCCCCATTCCTCCAATGTAATATTTAACAGAAGGATGAGTTTAATGTATCGCAGGACAGTTACTGGCACTCCTGAGAGCAAACTGTGATTCAGCAGAGATGATAAACTAGCTACTGAAAGCTCTGGTTTCTTTTTCTCTTTTTTTCTTCTGCTCTCATTTCCTTCCATCATCTCCTCAGCCTCCTTCAAACAAAATTTTATTCTGTCAGTAAATCCCCATTTGTACTTCAGCCAATACAATGATTATGAATAATGTTTACTTTTACATGTAAGGAAGTAAAATTGTATTTGTATAGCACCTTTCAAGATAAACATCACAAGATGCCTCACATTAAAAAGCTGGATATATTTAATTTTTTTTTTAATCTGAGTGATTTAATAAATAACAAGTAAGAGATCAGAAAAGCTCTCATTTTCACATGAAGATGAGACGCTTATTTATTTTAACAACAAATTAAAGCTTCATTAAGATGCATTAAAAGATAGAAAACAGTTTGGTGAGCTGGAATGGTAATTTTCTTCTAACTGTACTTTGTACAGTGTGAATCACACCATTATATGACAGAAGAAGGACAGGGTGAAAATTGGAGAAACTGCAAAGAAACAAAAGAGTGAAATGTGTTTAAAAAAGGCAACTAAGTCACTTAAAATGAATAAGATCCAGTGCTGATAACTGGAAGAAAAATAATGTATTCATATAAATGGAAATGTTTACATGGCAAGAAAAAAAAAAGTTTACTCCAGAGATTCGAGGATGTTTAGCCGCGTTTTAGTGTTTGCATTACATGTCGAGCATCAGCTGTCAGCATGGACAAACACAGAATCAAAGATGATGAATATGCTGAAAACCCCCTACACATCTCTCAAAATCGAATGCTCTCGTTTCAAGGTTCTAATGAGATGCAGATAATCACAAGCAACGCTGCGCAATGTGCCGTAATCCTACAACAGAAAGAGCCGTCAGCACGTTGACATCCACACAGCAGGCGGGGACAGACGGCGGCAAAAAACAGCGAGGGTTACACAGTAAAACCGAATCCTGATGCCTAGGACAGCCTCGACACTCATCACGATAAACCGCAACACATTTTTAAAATTTCACTCGACGAGACAGGGAGGTAAGCCCGTACCTCGAGAGGAAAGAAGGACAATGATGGGGAGACAGTCAAAAATAACACTACAGAACAAAATATATAATGAACACAGATGCCGAGCTGTGTAAAAGAATTGAAAATGAATGAAACGCATTGAGCACAGATCTAATAGTGACAGTGTGAGAAGAGGAGATGAAGAGGATAAAGATAGGAGAGCCGGGCCCTGGGAGAAGAGTGACAGTAAATTCTTGAATGCAGACAGATGAAGAGAATCCTCTACTAAAGCCAGGGGATGCTTTAGTGTGTGTGTTAGTGTGTGCATGTCTGTGGAGCGTGCTGATATATCACCTTGCCATTCTGCCCTAATCAGTACACATTGCTTTAACAACAACAGAAAAAAAGGCAAACAACAGAGAAAAGGTCAAAGGATTAAGCTGGTCCATTTGTGACCATGGTGACAGCCGGTTCAACCCTCTAATTGTTTTCCAGGTGCCTTCAAGTCAATCTGAACTTTCAAAGCTCACAGAAGAGCGGGAAAATACAGTACAACAAATATTACATGAGTTTATTTTGCAGACAAATTTAAATGATGAAATTCCGCTTTCTAAACTTACATTTATGTTCCTTGTGCTCATAGATGACTACAGATTTCTGAGCCATGCCTTACGCATTATGAGTCATTATCCCACCGGTAAAAGTTATTAAAGATGTTATTTAAAAATGGACTCTGTTCTTTTTCAATATCAATTTCTTTCATCCATTGGAAAGAAAATCTGTATGTACATAAATAATTTGCAATGCTTATCATTCAGTAGCGAAGAGGACAAACCAAGGAGGTCATTTCATCTTAAAAGTTGGCACTCCTTTTATGAAAAAAAGGCCTTTTGAAGAGATTAAAAGAAAAAAAACAACCTCAAAGTGGGCCCACAGAGCCACAACCAATCATACATCACGCACAAACAAAAACTGATGATAAAGAAATGTGACCTTGCAGTATATATGGTGATAATTAGTCTTCTAACGCTAGGAAAGGAAAAGTTGCACACAAAGTATTTTGCCATGAATAAGACGAATGCTTGAGGACTCAGAACTACATTTAATGCGGACTGTGCGCCGTGAAATGTGACTAAAATTGGACTATCAAAGCAGCAGGGAGCGCTTTAAGTGGATATATTGTAGCAACTTTAGATAAACCAGTCGTGTCTCTAAGCTCCTCATGTGCAGGTGGGGGGGTAGAGGGGTGAAAGGGGCCTATCGTAACATTCAGTCTCATTTACATTAGGGTGGAGAAACAAGTAGAGAAAAGCCAGGATCACGGGCAGTTTTTCTTCCTTAGTACCATTTGTTTTGAGGTTTTTTTAACCTGAGATTTCAGACATCCACTGGTGCTGCTGCTACCCGCTGCAGCTGAATCAACTTTTATTTCTAGTGTTAAGAGATTTAAAAATTTAACAGTACAACGTTTTAGCAACTGTGAATACTCTGAAGACCACAAAGACCTCAAATAACAACTATGCCAGCATAGTTTCAGTGTTATACCTTTAATTAAAACCATCAACTGCACTATTGCTTATGAAAAAATAATATTACATGCTGATATTCATTTTGTATGTTTGTTTCGGTGCACCCAAAACTCAATTTTATTCACCTACATTGCGTCATACAAGGGGACCACATCTTACAGACGTATCTTTAATCACACATGCTACTAGAGTGAAATCTAAGAAACGTAGTGCTTTCAGTTAGCTTTTAAAAGTAAAACAAATAGGAAACTAATAACATCCACATCAACAACTGCTATGATCATCACAGGATCTTTTTAAGCAAAGTCCCCCAAAATGTTTGATCTCTAGCTTCTGTAATATGTATTTCTGCCTTTGTTTTTTAAATAATATTTTATACCTCTATGATGAATTATTTAATTGATAATTGAAGCTGTTGTTACCTTCTGTACCGTATTTCAGATTTGCATGACTTGTAATCTCTGTTGTTTTCTGCTGCTCCATTATTAACTTGCTGCAAAGAGAAGCCTGGGAAACAAGTTGTGTTCCAGTCCATTGCAGTTAAGTGCAGCCGTCCTACCTCGTCTTAATCTGTGATAGAAGGTTCTTCCTGCCACTCTTCTCCTCTAGATGAGCCTGTAATGGGGCCACACAATTACCAGTGCTTGCCTTGGAGCTCTGCCCCGACGCCCAAGGCTCTCATTACCCGCAATGTTGCCTGAACTCTTAAATATCAAACACCTCTTTGTGCTAGAGGCCTGGACGCCCCGTTGCCTACGGCTACCCCTCTGTTCTCTGCTCTGCGTGATTGTCTGCATGAGCGTGTACATGTACCAGTACACGACTGGAAGAGTGTCTTAACATACCTTTATAACATAAGGAAAGATTTGCTTACACATGCATTTACATAATAAGAACATAATGCTAAAATCTTTTAAACTTGTTACCTTTAGGCTTTTAAATATATTTGTCCTTACTTCTTAAATTCTATATATGGAACCAGTTTGCAATAACACCAACACTCCAGGGGAGGAAGGAAGACCAAGTGGCTCCACAAACTTATGGACCAATGATGATATGCAGTCATGTACTTCAAGTAGTGTTTCTTTTAAAAGCCTAAAGCCTTTTTAGTTAAACAAGAATGTAGCCAAGAGCAGAGACAAAGAAAAAAAAGCTCTAAGAAAAGGAGCATGGACAATCAATTAGTCAATGTTTTTGCTTTCATGTGCAAAAAGGAACTGTTATGCTTTTACGCATTAGCACTTTCTTTAAAGTGCATTAGAACCAGAGTATGAAAAAGACTGAAAAATGGGACCTGAATGGAATTCTCAAAACCAATAGCTCATGTAGTTAGTCCAAAAATGGACAATGCAAGAATTCGTTCTTGAGTTGTTTTGCAGATTGTATGAACAAGACTGTTATAATTTACTCAACCAAAGAATATATGTTTGGCCAAATGTGATATATTTAAAAAAGACATTATATAGTACTGTGCAAATGACTTAAGTCATCCCTTATTTCTTTATACTTTGCTTCCAGTGCTTCCTGTAATTTTAGTCTCCTTTCTGAAGGTTTTTCTTTGGATATATGCTGCTTTCATTTTTAGTCCACTCCAGGAGTGTTTTTCTTTTTGTTAACACCCATCTGTGAATCAATCAAGCACAAAAAAGGTACATAAGACAAGGGCTGAACCAATGTTGTGTCTACACATAACAGACAACTTTGCAAATAAACAATCTGAAAATGTGTCTTTAAGCACTTTGTTACTAGCAGCCTGTCACAAAAACACATAATTTGTTCCCATTTCCTTTTCTTGCAAAGATAACACCATTTGACAGGCATAAAATTGTATTTTTGCACCAACAAGGTGATTCCCAAAGAGCCATTAGGTGCAAACGGCATATCTCAGCATGGTGTAGGGTCTGTCCGTATAAGATTGAGGAAACTAAAAGCTGGACAAAAGAAGTGGCAGATCAAAAATAAAAATAAAAATCATCTATTGCAGATGAACAGTATGTGAAAGCCATGTCCTTAACAGGAAATAAAATGTGGCAAAACAGGATCTGAGAGATGCATCAGATCCTTTGATTGATTGATCTACTGTTCAGTGAAGGCTCTTCAGAAATGGTCTTAGTGAAAGGTTGGTTGTGAAGAAGTCATTCTTAAATGTTCATCAGTGTGTTTAGAAGAGGACAGAAGAGAGGTACAGCAGTGAGTGTCTGCATACGACACAGTGGAATCTCTGTCATGATCGAGGGTTGCATTTTAACCAGGGGTGTTTAGTCAAAATTGATATGTAGTATGAAAAAGTGTTTGCCAACTTCCTGATTTCCCATTTGTATACATGTTAGTCACACTTCAATGTTTTGGATCATCAAACAAAATTAAAATTTAGAAAAACATAACACAAGTAAACACAAAACGTCAATTAACTGTGGTGTATCACATTTTTGAAAAGCTGAATTCAATTTCTCTAGCCACACCTATGTCTGATTACTGCCACACCTGTTCTTAACCAACAAATCCCTTAAATGGGACCTGCCTGGCAAAGAGGAGAAGACCGAAAGACCCTTAAAAGCTAGACATCATGCCGCGATCCAAGGAAAAGGCTATAAAACCATTTCTAAAGCTGTGGGACTCCAGCGAACCACAGTGAGAGTCAGCTCAACCTTCAGGTTGAGGTCATGACTTGGGTTCTGCAGCAGGACAATGATCCAAAACAAATCCACCTCTGAATGGCCTAAGAAAAACAAAATTACTCTATAGCACAGCGATGGCTCATCTAAGAGGTCACAAAAGACCCATCCGCTTTGGTCACTTGCCTCAGTTAAGCTCAGTGTTCATGACTCCACCATAAGAAAAAGAGTGGGCAAAAACGGCCTGCATGGCAGAGTTCCAATGGTGACCAAAAGGAACATAAAGGCTCGCCTCAGTTTTGCTAGAAAAATCTTGATGATCCCCAAAACCTTTGGGAAAATACTCTGTGGACTGACGAGACAAAAGTTGGACTTTCTGGAAGCTGTGTGTCACATTACATCTGACGTATAATTAACACTGCATTTCAGAAAAAGAACATCATACCTACAGTAAAATATGGTGGTGGTAGTGTGATGGTCTGGGGCTGTTTTGCTGCCTCAGGACCTGGAAGACTTGTTGTGGTAAATGCAACCATGAATTCTTCTGTCTATCAAAATATCCTGAAGGAGAATTTCTGGCCATCTGTTCGTGACCTCAAGGTGAAGCGCACTTGGATTCTGCATCAAGACAATAATCCAAAACACACCAGCAAGAATTGCCAAAGAAAGATGAAGACTTTGGAGTGGCCTAGTCAGGAGGATTGACCTGAATCCAATTGAGATGCTGTGGCAGGGCTTTAAAAAGGCAAGTCAGGCTCGTAAATGCTCCAGTGCGGCTGAAATACAACAATTCTGCAAAGATAACTGAGTCAAAATTCCTCCACAGGGCTTTAAAAGTCTCATTGTCAGTGATCACAAACACTTGATTTCAGTTAAGTTCTTATGTTAAGTTTTTATGTTCTTATGTTTCAGGTACATGGGCCAACCTGTTATTAGGTTTAAGGGGTGGTTATTTATTCACACAGGGCTATTTAGGTTTGGATTTGTTTCCCCTTAATAATAAACACCTTCATTTAGAAACTGCATTTTGTGTTTACTTGTGTAATCTCTGTCTAATATTTAAATTTGTTTGATTTGAAACATTTAAGTGTGACAAACACACAAAAAATGGGAAATTAGGAAGGGGGCAAACACTTTTTCACACCACTGTATTTATGAGGACAGAAAAGTACTGTAAGATTTACTTCCACCATTTGAAATATGATTAGCAACAGCCTAAATTTTCAACATGTTTCCAAACATGCTGTCAATGCAGTAAAACTAATGTACTGGCCTCCTCAGAGCTTGGCCCACCCAAAGAAGAGCTCTGAATGTCCTTCACGAAGCCTGCCTAGCTATTCCTGAAGACTAAAAGAAAGTAAAGAAAGCTAATCTAAGAGAGTTCAGGCTGTATTGAAGAATAAAGTTTGTCATATTAAATATTGACTTTAAAGTTCATTAGAGATGTGCTCTAGTTTTGTATTATGTACATGTTTTCACATGCTCAAATTGCTGCACCTGGTTTCCAATTTTTCTAGTAAAATATGAAGAAATGAAGGAGGTTTAAGATTTTTGCACAGTACTGTATTAACTCAGTCCTCAATGATTCATACTCTTGTACATAATCTTGTAATTCACAGAGAAGCTGTGTTGGTAATCTTTAAAGACGCTATACGAGTGAGTAGTCTTTAATGTATTGTGTTGTATTGTCGTGCCTGATCATAGAGGAGGAAAATGAACAGATGGACTGAGCGGTGATGTCAGCTGCACCTTGTTTCAAATATGTTAATATAAAACAGATACACCTGTGTGTGTGTGTGTGTGTGTGTGTGTGTGTGTGTGTGTGTGTGTGTGTGTGTGTGTGTGTTTACTGTACTTTAAAAGCAGGGCGTTGTGTTGATTTATTCTGGATGGATGAGTTCTGCTCCAGGAAAACATTTAAACTTTTTATAAGCTCCGTGTAAAACTAGAGTGTTTTAAAAAAATCTGTAGATTTGCAATAAAATGAAATGAAACGGCCACTGCAACAGAAAATACATTGGTGAAAAAATTGGTGCTGTATTTGTAATACTGTATTTGTAATACTGTACGTTAACCTCAATTATGTGTCTCGGTACAAGACGAGGTGATCAGTGCATTGCATTATTTAAAGAAGACAGATGTAAAGAAACAAAACCAACAATGACTAAACTTGTAGTCCAGTTATTTGACTGTTTTAAAACAGCTTAAACCACACTATGATCACATTGTGAAGACAGCTGCTGAAGAAAGTTTGCATTATATTTTATGATAGGACTCCACCATCCCATGTTCTTATTTATTTATTAACATACTGCTTTGCTTTACAGACCCCTTTATTTTGGTTGTAGTGATACGTAACTTTGAACTTTAGGGCTCAGCAGAGCAGCTCCTCTGCCTCCATCTCACCCTATCATAAGAATCCTCCTTTGATGCACAACCTTCTGCATATCCTCCTTCTCTACATCCTTCTCTGTGATTTTTCTCTTTTCCTCCTGCCGGGTAGCTCCATCTTTAGCATCCTTTGTCCAGTATGCCCACTATCCCTCCTTTCCATATGTCCACACAATCCCAGCTTTACCTCTCTAACTTTGTCTCCAAAGCAGCCAACCTGAGCTATCCACTCATTTCTGTCCATTCTGGTCACCCCCAATGAAAACCTCAGCATCTTAAACTCGCCTATTTCTAGCTGACCCTCCCCTCTTTTTGTCACCACCACCGTTTCCAAACCATACATCATAGCAGGTCTTGCTACCATCTTGTAAACCTTCCCTTTCACTCTTGCTGCTATCTTTCTGTAACAAATCAGCCCTGACACTTGTTTCCACTCACTCCACCCCTCCTGCACTCTCTTCTTCCCCCCTCTTGTGCATTGTCTGTTGCTTTGTCTGGCTGACCCCAGATATTTAAACTCTTCCACATGCACTAAATGTACTCCTTGCAGCTGTACTGTTAAACCTCTCTCTCTTCCATTCACACACATGTATATTGTCTTTGAAGACATAAAAAGAGAAGAAGAAAATGCTTCAAACAAGACGGGGACTGCAAATCTTTTGCATAAATTTTGGTATTTTCAATATATCCCACTTAGAGGGATTGTTTGGAATGATTCTACTCGTGTATGTTTCTGCAGCAGTTTTTTCATGCAGAGCACATTTTCAAATATTTTTTCCTGTGCAAATTTTTATTCAATAATGAGCATATACATTCAGTATTATGAGGTTTCTTCTTAGATTTAGTCTTAAATAAATTCAACTGCATCTTAAGCTCTTCCTCCCTCACTGAGATTTTTGGCATCTGCTGATTACTTAATTAGCAGCTGCCTTCATAAAAGGATGCTAAATTAATGCACATTGGAGAGATGCATATAGCATAAGATATGGTGACTTGTACGTGTTAATTTCATGTGCAAATTGGGCCCCAATTGGCAGTTATTATGCATGTAATGTTGGTTTGAACCAGAATAGAAAGGAGGTAATATTTGCCAATGTTGTCACATGTAAAATAAAAGCAAGCGGTTATTTTTTCAAACTAAAATGTTCATCGCTTTATAAAAACTGTACATAAATGGAGACTCTGCATAAAACCACCTTATGTCAGTGTTTATTTTAAATACATGTTAATCTTCTGTTCTGCCAAAAAACTCATGAGAAATTTTCTTGCATTCAAGATAAAATATGCACTAATACTGCTTGGCATATCCTGTCATATTTACAAATTACACAGTCAGTCTCATTAACTCGATGAACTGTAAAAATGATCTTCACACCACAAAGAGTTTTCTATCTTCAGTGACCCTGGACATCTAATCAGTTCCCTGGTAAGTTAATACAATGCAGCAGTACAGAGTTACAGGCTGAACACCTCTGCTGGCCTATGCAGATTTGTCAGAATTGATATTCTACGAGGCCGCTCTGAATGGCAGATCATTTTATGGGCAAATCCTGAATGAAATGCAATCAGAGCAAAAATAAACTTCACTGATCTGTTTATAAAATCTGCTGGGAACAATTTGCAAAATTATATAACTGATCTCAGTCTGGGTTAGAATAAAAATGCTTGACAGCTGACTTGTAGATCTCAATTCTGAAATACTGAATGTAGGGACTTTTTTTTTTTTTTTTTTTTTTAGCCGGACAGCTATTGTAGAAACTCAGAGCAAAGAGGAGTAATACTGACAGACGAATAAATGCAAATATAAAAGAAGGTGAACTCTTACCATTATCCTCAACAGAGAAATGGAAGACATCAGACGTAGCGTTTTCTCCACTCCGCAACACATAGCAGACGCTCAGGCCATCGATATCGGCTGCAACAGAAAAGCAACTTTAGTTTTTTAAAAATGGTAAATGGCCTGTATTTTGTATAGCGCTTTACTAGTCCCTAAGGACCCCAAAGCGCTTTACACAACCTGTCATCCACCCATTCACGCACACATTCACACACTGGTGATGGCAAGCTACATTGTAGCCACAGCCACCCTGGGGCGCACTGACAGAAATATATATATATATAGAAATATATATATATATATATATATATATATATATATATATATATAAAAAAATATATATATTTTTTTCTTTTCATGAATCTTTCTTTCGTGAAACTTTGAAGTGTCAAATCAGGTGTGAAAATTATATCTGGAAATAAAAGCACAGTGAACTGAATGTTTGTGCAAACAGAATAAAACTCAGTCACCTGAAATCCACCAAAGGACAAAAAACAAAAATCAAGATGATAAACAAACAGAATTTATTTTTTTAAATATAAGTAATTATAGAATGCAAATGAGTGCCACTGTAGCCTGCTTTCCATTTTAAAGTCATGTCTTGCGCTGTGAAGTGAATGTGAGACGATGCACGATAAACAATATCAGTTTGCTCCAACTTAAAGCAAGGTGATGGCCAAAAGTACCAATTTCATCGTGCAGAGATCTGTCCTTGTCAAGATTTTTTAAAAATACATATTTAGTAAATAAAATTTGCATTTTAAGAGTGGGGAAAAAAAAGGCCCTTCATGTTGTGTTTCATGCTGACTACAGAAATAGCCTCAAACACACTTTGAAGTTGCATTATGGCTTGTTCAAACACTCTCTCTGTCAAATAATTGCTCAAAGATGGAAGCTGTCCCGCTCCAGTACTATATCAGCTACAGTAACAGCAGGTCTCTAGTATCACACTGATTCAGTTCCTTATCAGTACTCAGCATGAACAATTTTCCACCAGAGAAAGCATTCTGAAAGTCATGCATCCGTAATCCAGGATGATAAGGTCGCAACCTCAAATCCAAGCTCAAGCTAAAGCAACAGAATACATTTAAACCCAGAAACGGCCAACTCGGTGTTTCATCAGCGCTGAAAACCAGGTGACAGTGGATCTTTTTTAATGACAGACAAGGCAAGAATGTTAAAACCAGGAGTTTCGGCAGGCACACAGACACACCTGTTTTTCCAACTTTTCTGAATTACAGGGCTCTGCCTACATTTCTTTTTCCCACCAGTCTCTGCAAACACCCATTACAGTACAGAAAAATCATCAAGACTGTGAAAGGGCTTTGCCCCTTCAAACCACCTCCTTTAATAATAGATGTCAGAGGAAGGAGGTTCATAAAAGTATAAACCCCCGACTCCTGCCTGGGATGAAGCTTAAGTCTGCTTCTCTTGTGCCGAACATGAAAGGTGACAAAAAATATACCTTTCATGTGATGCAAAGACTTTGTTCGCTTCCAGATTGCTGCTCACGTTTTTCAGATTATTGAGTGTTGAATCTAATCGAACGGGAGGTGCAGCCTGAGAAGGATCCTCTCTGTGGCACATACTTTAACCTGAGGGCCTTACAAATACAAAGTCAACACTGTGAACTAGGGGCACATTGTTCATTAAATATTTAAAAAGAAAGCCTCACGGGATGTGCCCTGGAAATAGGATGAGTAAATAAAGAGCGAGGGATTGTCTCTTTCACCTGACTGATTCTTCTGACGAGCCTGTTTGCTCTCTCTCTCTCTCTCTCTCTCTCTCTCTCTCTCTCTCTCACTCAATGTCTTACGCCCCTTCCCTCATTCGTTATTTCTCTCATGTCACCCACACATCCCCCACCCCTCCTCTTCTCTTGCCTCTTTTGCACGCTCCTCCACTTTACTTGCTCTCTCTTGCCCCTCTACTGCCCTTTGTTTCTCATTCCCACTGCACTCTTGTCTCATCTATGCCCTTTTTTTCCCCCAACGACTGCAATCCTCACAGTGGTTGTCAGAAGTGTCCATCTCCTGCAGACTCAAGTGCTGCTTTTTTTGGCACTGTGTTCTCACACCACGTATGAGTTTAAGCCAAGCTGTGTCATAAGCAGGTGGATTTCCTTACTTGTTGCTCTAATTGCCTCAGCGTGATATGAAATACGTCATTGATTGCATCGCTTTGAACCTCAATCAACGGCATTGTTGTCTTGAATCCCTGCCCGTAATATCAGTCATCGAATGTGCACAAATGCAAAAGAAATGTGTTCAAACATTTAAAGCGGCACAGTGTGCTCTGCGTGTTGGTGTAAAAATGCATTTTGGTGAGAGCTCTCTGCGTTTCAACAAATTCTTTCAAATTGACTTGACCCTGGTCAAACTATCAGAATGTGCTGCAACTCAAATGCCATCCTGTCACTCGAAGCTCCGCGCTGACCTTTTCACACGATCCCCCTACTTCTGTCCTGCTTCATTTAACAGTCCACTGTAGAGAACATCAGATGTGAACATTTCCCCAGAGATGCAGAAATAATAAATTATTCATCCCAAACTGTCTACAAGACATTTGTGCGAAACATCAGCCTCTAACTTGGTCTGCTAATTATGATTTGATGAGCAAGGCACATCTAAATCAGGCGCACAAATTAACTATTGAAATTCCCAGGCCTGTACTTGTCACACGTTTGAATAATTATTACTCCATAAATTAAAGTCTTTGGTGGGCTGGAAAAATTAATCAAAACTTACACATTTGCAAGGAATTTTGATGTCTAACACTGTGCTTCTCAGGACGATCTTGTATTTAAACATATATGATTACATTTTCAAGGACAGGCATGCAGAGGTAATTTTGCTTGCTAAAAATAATAACTGATAGACTTTTCTCATAGAGTGGAATGAGGAATTAGATCTGACTGATTACTAAACAAAATCGTTGCTGTTTGATTATTTCCTCCACATTCAATATTCATGCTGACACATTATAGAGCTGGTAGGTGTTTTGTTCAAAGCTTACCTTGACTGAAGGTGTTGATGGAGTTGTTGCCGTGCCCGAGATGAATGATGTAACCATGTTTTGGCTGGGTGGTGATGTGGAACAGCAGCGAGGCCGGACTGCTGTCTCTGTCCTCTGCCTTCAGCGCCTTGGAGCTGATGGGGAACCCCAGGTGACCCGTGGCCAAAATCTTCAAAGTGGGCGCACCTTTGTTTACAACAATTTGGGGGATGCCATTGTCAACTCCCACGATAGTAATCTTGAGAGTTTGAGGGCGCCTAGTCTCAAAAACAGTGTCGGGGAAAACATAAAAGTCAGTGTGTGTGCCATCGGTGACAGTAAAGGAGAGCGAGTCCTCTGATGATTCAGTTCCGTCGTGCTTGTAGCTGATGAGGTTTTCATTGAGGTCTAGTTTTGTGAAGCTGCTGATAGGTGTGGACTCGTTGTAGAGCAATTTGCCATGAACAGGAAGCTGGATGATCGTAAATTTGATCAGCTTCTCGGCTGTGTCCTGGTCTTCAGCCGTGAGCTCAAAAGGTGTTATCAGCTTAAGCTGCCCTTCTGTGACAACTAGATCATTTACAGTCACAACAGGTTTTTTGTTATCGACGTCCACAATCGAGATTCTGAATGTTCTGAAAACGGGATTGTAGCCATCAGTGACTTCAAACTCAAAACTGTCCATTTTCACCTCATCGTCTGAGGTATGGATGTAGTAAATCTTACTGCCAGCCAGTTGGAGCTGGGTAAAAGACACAATGGGAATCCCAGGAGTGTCTGTGCACTCTAAGTGGCCTCTAACAGGGGCCCTTGTGACAGTGAAAACCAAGTTCTCATCAGGACTGTTGAGGTCAGTGGTACTTAGGAGATCGGTGGTCAGAGTCACCTTGCCACCTTCTCTCAGAGAAACACCTTTACTGACCACATCAGGGAAGACCATGTCAATGGTGTCCACTGTGATGTAGAAATAACGATCAATTAGTGGGTTTAAACCGTCAGTGACATCAAATTTGACCATGTCTCGAACGCCCTCCTGTCCACTGTGCGTGTAAACTACGAGCCCTGCATCAATTTCAACTTGCGTGAAATTCATGCCCAGCGTGATGTTTTCCAGAGACCCCGATGGGGTTTTTCTCTGCAGCAGACCCTGACCAGGCCCAAACCGGATAATATATGTAAGTGTACTGTCATCTGAATCTAAATCTGTCGCTTTGAGCACTTTGTTGCTGATTTCTTTGGTCTCCCCAATTTCCACCTCTAGACCATCATTAATGAGCATTCTGGGGGTTTCATCATCAACAGCGATGATATTAACCGTGGCTGTTTTTTGAACCAAGTACTTCCCATCAGTCAGAATGACATCAAAGCTGTCCTCGATTGTCTCGGAGTCATCGTGCTCATAAATAATACTTGACGACTCTCTAATCTGCTCTAAAGTGAAATTAGTCACCAAAATGGAGCCTGTGGCTAGCTGGTTTAAAATTGCACCATGTTTGGGAGGTTTGGAAATCATAAACACCAGCTCCTCAGATGGGATATCGGCATCAGCTCCATTCAGAATTTGTGAGTCGATGGCGATGTTCATCCCCTCCATCAAAACTATCTCTCTCAAGTAAATCTCAGGTTTTTCATCATTCGCTGGGATGATAACAATTGGGAAGAAATGGTTCTCTGAGAAATTTATACCATCAGAGCACCTAAATATGAATCTATCATCTACTGGCTCGACCCCCTTGTGAATGCTCTGCACGTAGTAGATATTTCCCTCCCTGATGTCTCTGATGGTAAAAGCACTGATAGCTGTTCCTGACCTGGACTTCTCTGAGCCTGGAGCCGGGGATATATTCTCCACATAGCCGGCAGTGGGCTGCACAATGATAGTGCAAAGGATATCATCAGTTGGAGTGTCGTTATCATCAGCGTTCAAGTGCTGAGGGCCAATGGCATATTTTTCTCCTTCAATGACACTGAACTGAATACCAACTCTGACCTCAGGGGCCTGACTGTCAACAGGAAGGATAGTGACCTGAACATGAACTCCGGTGACCTTATTGCCACCTACTGCCCAATCATCAGACATGTCACTAAGAGTCAAATTGAAGCCATCCTGCTGAGAGGTGAGACCTATCTCACCACCAGTGTGTGCATAGACAACTACACCGTTAATTATGTCAGCCTGAGTAAACTTTGTGGTAGGGACTCCTTTAACTAATATTTCACCCATAAGGGGAGGATCTTCCACAATAAAAGTCAGCCGAAGGTCATCTGTGTCATCATCACGACCTTGAATCACATTAGTTGTTATTTCTGTGGCTCCATTTTCCAGCACCTCCATATGAGACCCGATCGTTCCCGCAGGCAAGCTGATGGTTGGAGATTCATCATCGACAGGCTTTACATTAACTTTGACCGTCACGGTCACAATATGAATTCCATCACTGACATCCAGCTGAAATTCATCGTTTACTGTCTCTTCTCCACTTTGAATATACAATAACTTTCCCTCTGAGATATCCTCAAGTCTAAAAACTCCTTTTTTTTCCAGGTCAGTGAATGCAACCTGGATCTGACCATGCTTAGGAGGCTGACTCAGAGTAAAGGTTATTCGCTCCCTCTCAGTGTCGGGGTCTGTAGCATCTAGTTCAGCGATTGTGATTATATGTATGCCCCGTTCAAGCACAGTAAAGCCGGTGTTTGTGATCTGAGGTGGTTTGTTGTTAACAGGCTGGAGATAGATGGTGAAAGCCCCTTCTACACTGTTTCCAGCTGTGTCTTCAACAGTATAACGAAACTGCACAACGTGGGCTGTGATTCCAAGCTCAACATCTGGGGGCTCGTAGGAGACCTTATGGTGGTTAATTTGAGCTTGTGTGAACTCTGTTACTTCAGTGCCGGAGTGGTCTGTCAGAACCAAAGAACCGAACACAACAGGGTTATTTTCATCTGCATCTGTGGGGGGCTGGATGACTGTATACTTGAGGTCACGGTCCTCAGAGTCCAAATCAGTATAGTGCAGAACTTCTTTGCTAAAGTGAGTAGGTTTGTACTCCTGAACAATCATTTCCAGGGTGGTGCCAGGGAACAGCTCAGGGGCTATGTCATCGACAGGTAAAACTCGGATTATAAACACACTCTCTTCTGACAAATTAGGGGGGTCGTTGTCATCCTGGACTGTGAATGCAAACTGATCCGTGATTGCATCTGTGTTGTGAGGGCCTGTGTGCTTGTAAAACAACCTCCCATCAGTGATATCTTTCTGAAGCCACTCTGTCACCTCTTTCTCATATACTTCATCCTCAGCATTAAATTTCCAAGAGGAAGGGTCCTCAGGGGCATCTGACTGCCTTAGGAGCAGCGTGCCAATAGAAGAAAAAGGGGGCACAATAATGAATTTAATAGTTGAGTCCTCAGAATCAATATCAGCAGCGCTGAGCATGAGGGGAGATATGGGCATCATTTGATTTTTGAACAGCACCAAACCGGTGTTGGCATTTATAATCGGTGGCTCGTCATCGGTGGGAACAATTGTAACGGGAAAGAGAAATTCAACTTCATTTTGCCCATCTGTCATTTTGAAGACAATGTTGTCGCTGTATGTGTCAGTCCCGTCGTGCTGGTACACAACAACTCCTGTTGCGAGGTCTGCGGGTGTGAAGAATTTCCTGTGAGAGCCCAGCACTGTGAGGTCCCCGTGGCGCAGCCCATCCACCACTGTGACTCTGACAGAGTCGAGGTTGTCCTCATCACTGATCTCCAAGTTGTGAGCGCTGAAGAGAGGCCGAGACTGCCCCTCATACAGCAGCTGACCCGTGTTGCGTGTCACGACAGGGGCCAGAGTGTTCATGGGCTTCACAACAATCATAAAAGCAAATGGGTCCGAGATGGCCCCGTCTGTGTCCACCACCTCAAATTCAAGCTGGAAAATCCTCTCAGTGTCTGAATCCAGGGAGGGGGGCTTATAAGCTATTTTAAGATCGCGCAAGTCTCTCTGGTAGAAGGAGGTGATGGGGAGGTTTCTGTCATCAGTGCTGACTATATAGCCTTCCTCATAAGATAAGGGGGAAGTAATATTGAAAATAAGCTTGTCTGGGTCTGACTCGGCATCTTCAGCGGCAAGCATATCAGGGGTGAGGGCGGTCATGACAAACTGGCTGACCTCCATCATCATCATGGACACAAAGCTGGGTTTGGGGGGAGTGTTCTCCTCTCCCCCTTTGATGCGAATCATAAGATGAAAATACTCCTGTTTCACTAGGTTGCCTTCCTTATCCTGCAGCTCCACAACCATGGGGACATAATCCCTGTTGGGGGATTTGCGCTGGAAAGTGTGCTCATAGCGGATATCAGCTCGTGTGAATTCATCACAGTCCATCATTGCAGAAAGTTTACCCCCATGGATGAGTTTCCCGTATCTAGGCAGCGAGTTGCTGCTGCTGCTGGACTGGGATGTCACCTCGCATTTGTGAGATTCTCTGTCATAAGTGAACTCTAAAATCCTCTTATCAATAGGGTTACTGATCCCTTTGAGGTTATCAACAGTCAGAGGCATGTTTTTGGTGATTAACTCGAGCTGCGTGAACATTACTTCAACCTCCATCATAAACGGAATAATGACCGTTTCGGTTTGCGCGTCATACCTGAGCTGCATCCTCACTCTGTCTTTAGCCGGACTTCTCGATCCGTGGTGGGAGTAAGTCACATCATTTGGACCAAAATCGCAGGGAAACTTTTTGGGAGACAGATGACCCGGTCTCTGCGAGAGCGGATCATTATCGAGCACGTTGATGCTGCACCGGTCGCCGGGCTGTGTCTGAATGACCAAATCATTGATTGGATCGATAAAAACCGATCTCCCGAAAGGCACGCGTATTCCGTTGTTGGCCACAAGGATAGCGTCCTCAGACAGTTCTGATCTCAGTGCATAAAATAATCCAGAGCTGTCAGACTGCGCGAAGACAATACCTGTTATGGAAAAACACAGGAGAAGTCCACAGGACAACATGTTCACCAGTTATGTGAGCTCTGCCAAGGTGCAAGAAAAGGTTTTTTTTCCAAAATGTCTGTTTTACTTAACAAAATAAAAAATCCCAAAACAATAGGGAGTCAGCGGGGTGCCCACGCAGTGACTCCCGTGCATCTATCCGTGCGGACCCTCGACATACTCCGCGAGAATAGCGCTCAGGAGTTTTAACTTCAGCCGCTTGAGAGCCCAGCGTAAAGCGCCACCGCCCATCTCTGCACATATTGGAGGATTTTGAAGGCTTGTTAGCTCAGCCCTATCGCTAATGGGCAGTACGGCTGACAGTCACGGAGAGGTGGAGACTGGAAGATAAACTGAAGTAGACAGATTGATTATAGCTTAATTACCAAGCGTGTCCTCTTGGTAGAACTACTCCCCCCCCCAACGATCAGAATGGAAAGACGAGTTTAAATAAAATCCTCTTTTTAAGCACTCTGCCTAACACAGGTAATATTATCGTGTAATCTTTGGACATGCAGACACTGATGAAATTGTGAGAAACGGCAAATTTATAATTGTTTATTTTCCACGGTGTGCCAGAAAAGGTCATTTCAACTCCACCAACGTTGTCATTCTTCGGGTTTTTAACTTGAGAAAGCTGTAAAAGTACGCATCATACGAGCATGTAAAATTATAGTCCTTAAACTAGTTATCTTACTAAGTGAACATTTGCTGGGACATATGCAGGCTACAGATAATTTATGTGTTCCTATACGGCAACCTATTTTTCGTTTATAAGAAATTACAGACAACCCATTAATTCCATTGATCACTGTTGTATGCCATCTGCCCCCAATATTAATAATACATTTTAAGATTTGAGCTGTATCCCCTACTTAATGGGATATCTCCATTAGTCATTTGGTAGCTGGGCGTATTAATCCCCTGTTGTGTTTCCCCCCACTTGCTCTGCAGTAACTCCTCGCTTTCTACACAAAGTTAAAGTACGAAGAAGGTGAGGACGAATTTCCTTGCCCATTTCTTATTCATGTATGCGTTCATCCATTTATTTAGCTTTATATTTTGAAGCAAATACGCAGCTCAGTGTGGACTTCAGAAAGATGATGACCTTCCCTTAAGCAAGAAAAAGCAACAATAAAAACCCACCCACTGCCCATTAATTAGAACAAATGACCCTGTCCTTGTCAGTCCAGAATAGACTAGTAATCGTAATACGATAAACAAAATTCCAACTATAAGCAGGAGCGCGGGGACGTGAAATACGCATTCAGCTGCCGTGCATGGAGCAAGAAATATTGCAATTGTTGCTTAGAACTGGAGGGAATAGTGCTAGACCTTGGCGAACCTGTGAGGGGGGGTTGTTTGAACATCTGTCAAGGCTAATTCATGAGAAAATACACCCACTTCCCCCCGTTGCTTAGCAAAGTGTTTTTATGTGATCAGATTTCTAAGATTTTAACATTTATGCATTTATTTTATTGATTTTCTTTTTTTGGAACGATATTTGACGTCGCACTGGCAAATGTCCTGGTCAAAGAAAAAATATATGTTTGACATTAATAAAAGATGAGCATGCCAGGAGTTATGTTTTGGCAAGAACGAGTACACTTAACGAAAAACAAGGTCAGCTAACAAGGGGACAATCTTCATCAGCCCGATTCATAATTTATCTAATGTCACTATGAGGCAAGGTCTCACAGTTGCTGTAAACCAGTTGAAGTTTTTGTGATTGTTCTGATACTGGTTATAAGTTTTGAACATGAATATTTAAAAAGTTCCACACTTGCAAATCTGACAGCTTTGAGTCGTTAAAGTCATTATACCTAAAGCTGATCCGTAGAAGAACTGCTTGTGACTGCATTTTGTTCTCGACTCTACCCAGGTTTAAGATGCCAGGTGATTAGAGGGTTTCTTCTGCTTTGTTCCTTTCAAAGTACAAGGCACCTCCAGCTTTTCCAGCTGTCACACTCGCTGCATGCTCAAAAACACTCATCTTGTGACTTCACACGTGCATGTTAGATTCACCGCTATGGAAACTGAAATTGTACTTAATATTAAAACCTGATACTTCCGAGACACAAACTGTGACAAAGATTGAAGTGAATGCAAAGATCTTAATTAGGGAGGCAAAATAATAAGCTAGAGAAAAAAATTACACCTGGAAATTTAAGGTAATGAAAAACAACAAGAAAAAGTCCAACAATTATGGGACAGAGTTTATATCTATATATGATTCTGTTCCCATCTGACTAATTAATACAGAGAATCCGGCTCATCCCTGCAGCCCATCTCTATCACCTGCTAAGCAAAACAGAATTTTTTGGGGAAAGTTGAGGCTAATATTCATGACATTTTCACACTGTACAGGTTGTGGGGTTCCTTGAGCACAGCAGCCGTTCTGCTATTATAAGGCCACATGTGGAGATTTTTTCTTCTTCTTTCAATTGGTACCTATATTCAGGACTTTCAGGTAATTGGGTATGCCAGTATGAGTGTTAGGTATACATCAGATTTTTACATTTGCATAAAATTATCTGTACAAGTGCGTCTGAAAGCAAGGGAAATGCTCAGCATTGCAGTGTAATCACTGAGCCGGGAGCACACCAAGTACATTCATCTAAATCATTTCCACATATTTGTGTCATTCTTACAGTCAGGATGAAAATGGATCAAGATTAGAGTCTGTAATACTTGGTCATAGGTTGTTTTTTTGTCTGGTTACCAGGTACCAATATAAATTAAAAAATGCCTGAAACATCTAAATGATAAATTCTCACTGCAAGGTGGAGTCCTTGAATTCTGACTGCACAGCACATTGACATTTTTGTTTGTTTACAGACACACACCACCCACATGCCACCGTCCCAGCAGAATCAAGAGGTAGGAGTTTTAATCTGTGATGCTGTGACAAAGCATGTGACAGTGAAAGTAAACAGAGTGCTTTTTAAGAAGAACAAAATGGAGATATTTTACGCTCATGATTTATCTCTTACTTCACAATATGCATTGCTGATGCTCACTAGGGTTTGAGGCAAATCACAACACTGGCTCACTGTCTATGGAGGAGCTCCAGATTCTGCATCTTATTTACAACATGCTGGCTGATTGCTTTGGGAGAAACATGCACTGATCTGAATCTGAAGTCCCTTTGTAATCTAAAGACCATATATTATTAGAAGACTTCACTCCCTGAGTGCAGTCATAATTGCGATTCCTAGAGTTTTCAAAAATATTATGGGAGTGGGGCATTTTGCCATCAGCCTTCTCTCGGGGTAAGTCCCTGAACCATCTCTTAGTTATGCTGCTATAGGTTCACACAGCTGAGTGACTTCCCATGATCCACTGAGGAGTTCTCCTACACCTTTTTTCACTTCCCATGTGTTTATATTCAATAAGCCTTGGTTGCTGCTGGTTTTCCATGATGCACTGACTGTTTCTTTTCTTCCACAGTGGGTCTTTTGTCCTGTCTTCCTCTCATCGTTGACCAACAGGTTAAGGCAGATGGCTGCACCTCCCTGGACCTGGTTGTCCCGAAGGTTTTTTCTCTTAAAAAGGAATTTTTCTCTCCACACTAATACCAAGAGTTTGCTCATTGGGGGTGTCTGACTGTTGGTGTTTCTCTGTATTATTGCACGGTCTTTATGTTATAGCATAAAGCACCTTGAGGCAACTGTTTGTGTGATCTGGCGCTATACAAATAAAACTGAACTGAATTGACTTTATATACACTGCATGTCATTAAGTTTTTATCTACTCTCTTCCATAGTTTGTCTTCTACCCTGCTTGTTTTTATCTTGTTAGCTCCTCATCTCTAATGAGCATAACCATCAAGACACATGGTCGCTCCAAATTTTAGACTGGTTATGCTGGTGGTCATTTCCTGTTAAAGGGCTATTCTTCCTCCCCACTGTTCCCCCACAAGTTCTTACTCTTTAAAGTTTATCACATACTAAGAGATTTCCTTCCATTAAGGTAGGATCTTTACCATACAGTACAAAGCTCCATGAGGGGATTGTTTTAGTGTTATGGTGCTGTATAAATAAACCTGAATGCAATTGAAGCTTATGCATTCAAAATGCATTAAATAAACGAGTCATAATAAAACTATAATCAATACACAAATTCAGTCTTGTTATTCTTTGCCACTTTATACTTATACTTCACACTGAATAGCTTTTTTTCATATCGGTAATTTAAATATAAACTTTTGTGGTACATAAATTGTTTAAAGGCGTCTCTACTCGCCTGGCAACACCATCACACAGCTGTTACGTTTGTGCTTTCAACGCTCGGCATCTACGAAAGGCAGCGGGCCTCCTATCACTCTCTGTTCTGTCGCCACTATCTCCATAACCACAGAGAACATGTTTCCTCTTGAGGAAGCACACACATAAAAGCAACAGCTCAACGTGCAAAATCACTGGTTATATGTTACTGCAGAAGATGAAACAGCTTCTCTGTCTGGGTCAGCTGAATGTGTAATAAAACCCCCCACTTGCTTCCAATTTGCACATAAGCATTCTCACAACTGCGTACATACTCACATCTGGGCTTTCTTTGTTCATATGTTACAGTCAGAAAATGTAGGTTTTCAGACGACACACCAGGAACTCTTCTCCAAACACACTCGTTAGCTCGGCTGCTGCTCTGTAATCATCAGCACAAGGACTGTGTGAGTTTACATTTACACAAAGTGCCATTCTGGTTCGAGTTTGCTGTCTCGGGAAACTGCGGGTTTGTTCCTGCATCTCACACGCTCATTTCCATTACAGATGACAATGCTCTTGCCATTCAGTTAGGGGAACAGTTAGCATTATAAACTAGAGGGGGATTGGGTAAATATCTGTGTTTCTGTGAATTCTAGATTGATTGGCAGGCAAACTGTAAGAAATTAAAGGCTTTAAATTAAATAATTAAACTAGTTTCTGTTAGTTTCAGTTCTAGGTAGTGTACTTACAAACAAAAAGAAAAAAAGAGAAGAAAAAGAAAAATCTGTCACTCAGGTTGACATTTACTGCTGAGACTTTTATCTTAAATACAGAACAGACAGTAAACAAAACTGGCTCTAATGATTTGTTTACATCTTGTGCGTGAGACTTCTTCCAGTTGGTTGGCTTTGTGACATGCCCTCTATAGAGCACATTCTCTCTATTTCATGTGATTTTACAGAGGTGATGAGTCTAATAAGGGACAAACCTGCCACACTCCATCACACATCAGACAAAGCACTCAGCTCTGAGCCCTCCAGGCAGTGTCAATTTCTGCTGGTTGTTGTCGGCTCTCGTGGCCTGTTGGAGGTGAACATTTGTTACAGTACTTCCGCAGCATTTTCTTTTTTTTCTCCGGTGAATTACTTTATTGCAAGAGAAGAACAGTGATTCATCCCTTTTACCATGCTTTCAGCGCTTCCCCTTTAATTGTTTTCTATTTAATAGAATCCTTTTGGAGCAAAAGTACAGATAAGAATAGAAGGCCCACAGAGAAGAACAAATTAAAGTTGTTTATATTCCAGATATTCCTGTGTTGCACGAGCATTATCTTGCATATTTTTTGGCCACCTAATAGTATAACCAAGTTTATCTAGGATAAAAGAAGAAAAACAACAACAACAACACACACGCACACACATTCTTCTAAATCAGTAAACGGCTTAAATGCAGTCTTGACTTTCATCTAAATAAGACAAAGAAAATACTTTTTTAATAGGCTACTGCTCTCTAGTGGTAAAACGTGGTAGGGCAGTTCAGCAATCAGCTCCTAAGTCAAGTGCTGTTACCAGATTGAGAGATTAATCAGAAAAATTAAAATAATTCTCCAACAGGTTCCGATTCAAAACTGAATCCTTTCTGTGCTAATTGCTTTTACCTATTAATAATGGCAGCTTGTGTTACAGAGAACTATTTAGACTGACGTTTGCATTACTGTTGCCTGAAAGGGGTAAACAAAATCATTTGGTAACTACCTTAGACCCCACACAGTACACAAAACATCTACTTGCAAGCTAATGTCAGGCCAGATTTTTAAACCTGCACTTACCAATACAGACATCTATGTGATCACTGTGTTTAACCTGCAGTGAAGAGATCCACGCTTTATGGGAACTGTGCGAAAGGACTATGTTAAGTGCAGGCATATGTGTGAGAGAGACAGAAAGAGAAAGAGATGGTCTGAGTGCCTAATTATAAGGTTTGAACCCTCCTAAGTGAACTAAAAGTCAGAATACGAGGTGAAGTGGGTTTGAAGGTTAACAGTCCTCCTGCTTTTCCCTGTCCACCAACACACGCTGTGGACAGAAATACACACTATGCAAATGCTTTCTGGCATTTAACATCTGTGCAACAGTGAGATCCCTATTACTAAAGGAAGGCTGCTCACTGCAGGGACATTAATGGACATCAACAGTCCCTTTAGTTTGTGGCAATGTTACACAACATGTAGACTTTCCCACAGGGAAGACGTCCAACCCTGTTTCCAGAAAAGTTTGAATGTTGCCTTAAATATAAATGGGAACAGAACATGATACGTACAATGTTAAAATTTAGATTTAAAAAATATGATTATTTTGAATTTGATGCTTGTGGCACATTTCAAAAACGTTTGGTCAGTAAAAGGCGTCAAATGCTCAAAAAAAAAAAAATCACCTGGTCAAACTCCTACCTAACAGTCAGTGCAGTTAGTCACATGAGTGAAAAAAGAGCTTCCCAGAAATCTGAAATAAATGTATTTTCACCAAAACAAGTTGTCTTTGTGAGTTTTATTTAGCTTTTGCAAAGGGGTGAAACAATAAATACAGAATGTGGCAGCAGCCTGCGTATGTGGCCAAGAAGATTTACAAGCACAGAGGTTTGGCCTCAAAAGTAAAAATGAGGTGGGATTTACAACTGTGTGATAGACTGCACTGCACAAGCAAATATTTCAGCATTTTCATGTTTTTCAACATAAAAATACAAAGAATTCAGTGATTTAATAACCTGTGATATGTATCACTGAAAGATTCCGAGAACGAAGAGAAACCTCTACATGCAAATAAACAGGTGTTAGTTTCAGACCATGGGGCAACGCTGTAGAAGACAAAACGTTGTGGTAATTATTAGATGAGCTCAGAAACACTATTTGAACCCCGTGCAAACCAAGTGCAAACCTGTGAATTGAGCAATAGCAGCAGCAGTACACTGTATTCAATTTTGTCTAGAGCTAATAATCACTCACAGTAAGTTTCTGGTTTGCAACAGCAGTGCTTTGTGCTACACGCTAACCTGACTGTGCATAAATACGCTCAGTGAAAACATGAAATCACAATTTTTAGTGAAACATTTCCGTCCACTATTTTAGGCAGTCGTCCTTTGCTTTTTAGCAATATACAACAAAAGTGTCCCGGTGCTAAAGTGAATTAAGGCATTAGTTGATTTT
This sequence comes from Neolamprologus multifasciatus, assembly GCF_963576455.1. Lineage (NCBI taxonomy): Eukaryota > Metazoa > Chordata > Actinopteri > Cichliformes > Cichlidae > Neolamprologus > Neolamprologus multifasciatus. Next base: position 16,690,361 of record NC_140448.1, read on the forward strand.
ATGTCATAAATAAAAATCTCAACTGATGGTGGCACAGGAAATTAAAGGATAAACTCTACTGAAAAGTAAATGAGCATCAAATTTCATGATAATCCATTCAATTTTACTAAAAGCCTGAGTATCAGCCAAGGCTGTTCTAAAGATAAAGTCGGGGGATGATCTGAGGATCCATTGTCTAGGCAGCATGGGTGTCCAATCTACTCCAGAGTATTTGTGGAGCTCTAAATTGCTCTGGCTGCACACTCTCACAGCATACTATCGCTGAGCGCACATGAACTGCTGTTGGAAAACTACACTGGCTGAGCCTGCTTTTTCTGTTTTGTCCAAGCTGATGGAGTGCACATTGCCCGTGGCTGTTGTGCCCTTAAAATACACTCTCTAAGCAATTTATTAATACCTACACAACCCCTCTGCACACATAGTTGCAGAAAGTTGTTGCACAGATGGAATCGATGCAAAGGAACTGGGGACAATAAAACAATTAACTCTAGGACTGCCTTGCAGGTTCAAGAGTGGACAGCCAGTCAGATTTATACAAGACATCCATTTCAGTTAGCTGTTGTGTTGAATCACGTTATTGGTTGATAACACCGTAACATACGACGTATGTCACTGCTGATTAATACATTTTTAAGTTGAATGAAACGTAAAATGGTAGACCTGGTATGTTTAATCCATGACATGTAGTGGTTGGCATAAAAGACATAAAAGTTGATACTTTTAATACCAAACACACTGAGTATTAAATGCAGGCAGTCTGAAAGCGGTAAGGAATCTGTTCATTCATTTCACGGCAATAGGACAATACTGTAGTCATCAGACCATCTTCACCTCCTGTGTAATAATAGATGAAACAACCTATCAGACACACACCAGGGGCGACAAAGAGAATTGTTGTTAAGCCAACTGAACTCATCAGACTTGTGGTTCTTACAGTAGGTTTCCTTTGGATCCTTTTTGGATATAGTTTTAAGATGACATGTCATACATACACTGACAGGACAATTACTATTTAAAGAAATATTTGGGCTTACTTTCAAAATATAACTTGAATATTTTCCTTGAATTTATTCACATTTGAGAAGAGAAACAAATAATTACTGCCAAACCATGACGTGACACGACAAACAGCGAGCGTTTTGTTAAAAAAAAAAAAAGAAAGAAAAGAAAAGAAACTACTGAGGAAGATTAAACCTGGCAAACTAGGGCTTTCAACCAGCTGCCATACTAAATTTATGACAGAAGGGGGCAGAATCAGGTCATTCATATAATTAAATAATCTTGATGTGATGCCTCAACTGGTTTTCCTCATGTTTCCTAATGTGTGACACTCTATTCCCAGGGGGTGTGGACTTTGTGATTGAGGTTCTAGTTCAGCTGGGACTAAACTAGAACTACACGGTTTGCAGCATGAGCTGTATATCCACGTTTTAGAGACTGATGTGTGACAATGGGGGTGAAAATTAGCTGGACGGGATGACGGAGAGAATCTCTTTCCATTCCCTGGCTCCTGATTTCTTTATCTGGCTCACTGACTTGTGGCCACAGTGATGATCTTGTCTGCACGGTGAATTGAAAGATCACCAGATCTCATTTTAGATTGGCCGCCTTTACTCGGTGGCTGCACACTCAACATGTCATTTATGAAGCAGGTTGAGCGCAAACGATTGGGGGAAAGAGGGCAGCAGACCAGTGCATGGGGAAAACCCATTTCATAGCAAATGGGCTTTTCGCCGTCACACAGACACAGACACAGTGTCAGGCACAGCCGCTGAGACCAGTCAGCACTACGCTGTCAGCCCGTGTCAGCTCCCGGTTCCCCGTTTGTCTCTTTATGTATGTCATCTTTATATCAAGAGACTAAAAATACAGCTGGAGACCTCAAACTGTTTCCTAACTCGGTTCAAGACAAATCTATCAATCACTGGAACATGTCCAATCTTTGTGAGTGTTAATAATCTTAATATCAGTGGTTTGCAAATGAACTGTTACCTCCTCATACATCATCAATCACAGTCTCTCACATCTTTTAAATACAACTGTACACCACAAATGCTGTTATCAAAAACTCAGTATTCTCAGTTATTTCAGTGGCCTAACTGTTTACAGTTAGCTAAACCAGTGGCTATTTAAGACACAGCCATGGCTTTAAAATTGCAAAGAGAAAATCTCAAATGGAGAATTCTGCAACAGTCTTTTAAAGCATTTATCAAATTTGATGTGTTATCCTGTACCTGCACCCTTTTTAAAAAAAAAAAAAAAAGTCTTGATTTGAAATCTAAATGAATTTGGAAAATTCAAAGAGTGAGCTTTCTAGGAGTTTAGCTAAAGACGTCCCAATTTGACACCCACTAAAGTGTCTCCCCTGAGTCTTTATATTCCACAGCAGAGGCAACAGACCGAACTGTATGAACTGCCTTTTGATTGTCTCGTACAATGGACCTGCTGAAGCCAGCTACAGCTTATAAAGTGGTGGTAGGAGCTATTTAGTTTGTTGATTAAAAAGTAGTAAGAGTTGTTGTATATTTTAAATTTAGTTTAAAATATCCAAACCCTGTTATTTAGTTAATCTCCTTCTTTTGATTAGTTTACTAACTGCATTATTTTAAAAGAGCAGAGAAACACCAGGAGGCTCTCATATTTCATACAGCCTGTTAAAGGACCAGCATGCATGAGGGGCCTATTTTTTCCAGAGTAATAGAACCCACAGGACAAACTATTTTTTTTTGTTCTATTGTTTGCTTACTCGCATTTGATAAATAACCCAGAAAACATATAGAACAAGTTTGTAATAGACTTCTTTTGCCCAAGTACTATACCCACAGTGCATCAGTGCCTCTTAAGTTAGGTTTGACTTTGGGGCACAGTTCAGCCTGCAGCTGGCTCGGGACATGGAGCTCAATGAATGTGATTACGAGACTTTTTTTTTGCATCTCAGAAATATTAAACCAGAGCATCCATTCTGTTTAACTGTGAAATTTTAATTTCATGCTTTAAAGAGCACAAATTCAGGTGTGAAATAAGCTGATCTCTTACCTTTTTTTTATTTTTTTTATTTAAGTTTCATCTTATTCGGTTTAGTCAGCATGCAAAATGATCATGTATTGATCTTGGCCTAAAGACTATTTACCCGTTTAAAAACTTCAAAAAAGTTACTCTTTTTTTCCCCCCTTCAGGAACACATGTATGAGAAATATCTGCAGCAATTAAGCAATTTTCAACCACCAACATTGCAACGCTGGGAGATAACATCTGCTGCATTCAGGGCACTCTGCGGTCGACTCCAATTTAAGAAGCAAATTTCTGCTGTGCCCAGCAGTGATTTTGATTAAAACAGAAAAGCAAATCCATTTGCGATGGCCCTCATACTCCTCCCCCCCATCCCAGCCTGCATCCTAACAAATGGTGAGACACAACCGTAAGCTTTCTCTTGTGTATTACACCATGCACACTGCATTATTCACCCCAGCCTATTTTTCTTTACAAAGTGTGAATTGTATTTATTTTTGGGGGGTTGAGAAACTGAACCAATTCAGAAACAAATGATGCAGACCTTCTCAAATGAAAATGATTAATACGGAGAGGATAGTCGGCTGCTTCTTTGCATTATTCAGTTAATAAAGCACATTTCATAAAGAAAAAAACACGGACTGGTCTATTAGTCATGTTGTTTTGGATGGAAATAATCAAGGAGGCTTGATATTAAGACACAATTTCTGTTTACTTGTTTTTCAAACTGCCACACTGTCAAAAAGAGAAGCCACATGACAAACGACTGCAAACATGTGACATTTATTTCCAAGATGAAAATCCGTGTTACCAGTGGTTGATGAATCTTATTGATAGCTACTCAGACACATCTCGATGCCAATTTTAATCTAAGCTCTTTCGACGCTTGGCTTGTTTTATCAACACCTGCTTTATCAGTTCATAATCAGGCAGCATTATTCAGTGGAGATTTTCTATATTTATTGTGTGTAGGTGCGCAGTGTATGATTTCAAGTGGGGGGGATGAGCGCATTTGATGCTCAAATGTAACCTGAGAGAGGGCAGCAAAGAGCCATATGTTTGAACAGATTGATTTAACGGTTTCATGCTTTAATCAGAAGCTGTGTTGGATCGACTCAAAGACAAATCTGGTCCCCAGGACAACTGCAGCATCTGTTTGAAGAACACTGCTCTGACACAAGGTGCCTGATTAGCACAGATAAAGTCACCAGTCGCTTAATGAAGCACTTAACAGCATCCTTTGTAGATATTATTACCAATTCCAGTACGAACAAAAGTAACGCTGCACTGAGCATGTGCTGTTGGTCATATGGATTCTTTATTGTCATTTACAAAGATACAAAAGTCAGCTGACTCAGTTGTTTGCTGATCTTTGCTGGGATGTAGATGCTGTGTTGTGTGAATTCATTACTCTCTTACTCTCTATTGATGTTACTCCAAACTTTGAACTTGACACAGGGAACATGCGCACGTCATCAATGTGTTTAAATATACTCTCATGTGAGTCACTGTCAGTGTTGGGCCAGAAAATAAAAATGACACACGCTGAGGTGTTTCCTGGGTCTCGAGCATTACATGAATCTGCCGCGTGAGTCATTATGCCGATGTCGACGAGGAAAAGCAGCATCAGTCTCCTTGTCCTCCCACTCTGTCTCTTGGAATGAGGCGAAGCTCTGAGCCGTGCTTCAGAAACACATTCCCTGCAACACAAGGCAGAGGACTATATAAAGATCATGGTTCATAATCAGCTTGCTTTAATAAGGGGTTTTATTGTCACCAAAGCTGCCAACAACATGTCAACTCACCAGCTGGGAGAGAAACTTGACAAAAAAGCATGCAATCTCTGACTCAAAGTCTTGGATTCGATTACAACTTGCACACAGATTCAGTCTTCACACAGACGCTTCGAGCTGGAACGATCTCTAAACTGACAGATGAAAAAAAACCTAGTGCCTAATTTTCAGCTCTTCAGTCAGCCTACATAAACCAATTATTAAAAAAAAAGAAGTGGATATTAACAAGAGCATGCATTTTAAGCAGTTCTTATTGGCATATGTGCACCTTTGCTATTTTCCAAAAGAAGTGTGATTTTAACCTTGTTGGGAAAAAAAAGAACTTGACAGATTGATTAACACCATCTCAGTCCTGTAAACAGGAGGTGGAGTGGCTGCAGTGGGTGAAAAAAAGCCAATCTGACAGAGGTTTCTGAACTGCTGCTATTCTTGGCAGCACAGCGCATGAGTGTAACTCGGATAAAAAGCTGAATGCCCACCAATGTCCTTCCTCAGCAGAAGAGACCCAATGCATAAGGAGAAGTAGGCCAAACTTCTACAGTTCTGATTACATTCAACCTATAATATAAATGTGACAAGATCTCCGAGTATGACCAGTGGTGATGAAGTCCTGCAATTCTTTGTAAAGAGACTGGCTGAATGATTAGTAAGATTTTCAATACTTGCTTATCAAGGTAGCACTGTGACATCTCTGCCCTCCCAAATTCACATCTAACTTGTAAGATCCAAAACCAACCAACACTATTTTATCCCCTTTTTTTAAGTAAATCAAAGACAACCTAATTAAAAACACATTTCAGCTACCAAACAAATGGAAGATTGTTCAGGTGGCTGCAGTAGACTCAGATCGGTTAAACAGAGAACATTAATATCAGGCTGCTCTCTCTTTTGCCTTCAGAGCTGTCTTAATTCTTCCAAGTCATAGATTTAACAAGGTGCATAAAACATTCCTTAGAAAATTTTGGTCCACCTTGACATGATACTATCAGACAATTGTTGCAGATTGGTTGGTTCATAACTCTCCCATTCCATCACATCCCAAATATACTCTATTGGATTTAGATTTGGTGACTGATGAGGCCATTTAAGAACTCTACTCATTCGAATGTTCAAGAAACCAGCTGAGAGGATTGGAGCTTTGACATGACGTGTTATCCTGCTGGAAGCAGCCATCAGAAGAACAATACACTGTGCTCATAAAGAGATGAACATGATCAGCAATGCTCAATAAGCAATGCTCAGTTGATACTAACAGCTCCAAAGTGTCCCAGGAAAATATCTCCCCACCAACACCAGCTTGAACCACTGAAAATATGCAGTGTGGATCCATACTTTCATATTTATGATACATTCTTACCCGGCCATCCGAATACTGCAGCAGAAATCAAGACTCACACCAGGCAATGCTTTTCTACATACCTTGGTTGTAACAAACCTTTACTTGAGATACTGTCGACTTCTTATCTGCTCAAAGCAGTCTGGCCATTCTCCTCTGACCTCCGGCATCAACAAAGCATTTTCACCCACACGTGAAATATCAAGTGATACTCAAAGCATTTCTTCTCCCTTTCAGACCATTCTCAGTAATCCCTAGGCTGTGTAGGAAAATCTCAGTAATCAGCAGTTCCTGAAATACTCAGATCAGCCCCTTCTGGGACCAACAACCATGCCCCAAAGTCACCTAAATCACTTTTCTTTTCCTGTTCTGATGTTTGCTCAGCAGTTTGTCTTTATCATGTCCACATCCCTATAAGCACTGAGCTGCTGCCATGTAATTGGTTGATCAGAGATTTGCATTATTGGACAGATAAACAGTTAAACTTAAAGTGTCTGTTGGATGTATATTTGATGATGCTGTAGCTAATAAAGTTAAACACTTAATGTGCTCTATATGCAACTATTGTACTCATATTCTAAGGTAGCACAGATTTGTGATGGGACTCTCATTGTCATGTTAGATTCAGGTGTGTTTCTGCTTTTTATCTTTAGAGATGTTATAATTAAACATGGTCACTGTGTGACCTCACCAATGATGCAAAATGTTCAGGGATTTAAAAAAAAAAAGTGAGTTAAGTGTCCCTGTTTTGACAAATATCCATCTTTTTCTCTTAAAAGCTCTTTCTATACAAATATTTCCAAAATTAAATAATTAATTATAAAGGAAAATTAAACCAAAATGTTAAAACAGGCTTAAATGACCCAAATTTAATTAGAAATGACTGATCGTAGATCAAGTTGTAATGTTACCTCCAGTAAGAATTACCTTGTATTTTCTTGCTCTCTTTGTGGAACCACGCACAGTGACATCCCATTGAGTATTAGCAGAAATACTGGTGGTGACCAGTGGTAGCCCCCAGGCTCCCAGTAGATGCACCTATGGTTTCAATTTCAAAATCCTATCTTGCCTTGTTCTCAAGTTATTGCATTTGCAAGGTTTTCAGAAAACGACCGCTGACCTTCAGGCCAATGTCACTGAGATTTGAACACGTTCGAGATATAAAGCCTAATGATTCATACTTTGTTCAAGGACTGTATTAATTGCTTAGGCTATTTATGATTTGACAAAAGCAGTCTGACAAGTGTCAACAAGCTTAAAAGAAAGCCCAGAGGTCATTTGCATATTAATACAACAGATGGAGAACATGTGACCTTAAATCACCTTGAGGATCAAAGTATTTCTAATACTTAAAAAAAGAAAAGAAAAACATACATAAGAACATATGAAATCACCTGCAGTCTGAGCCGGGTTGATTCCTATTCCATCTGCAAAGCAAACATTAAAATGAGAATGTAAACAGAAAATACAGAAAATACAAGAAAAAAACTGTTATCCAAAAGACAAGCAAAGAAATAAGAAATAAAATGTATTCAATAACTGGTTCATTTGTAATAACAGTTCACTCAGCAGCAAAACTGACAGCAAAGATCTGGAACAATGACAGACGAGCCATTTTTCTTTTGATAAATTTAAAACTTATCTTTGAACGTATCACCACTTCAGTCATTTTAACACAAACCTTATCTTTATGTTATCTGTCAACACAATATGTCCCCAAGAAAGTAATCTTTCTGTGATTTAAAATACAATTAAGTTCACTAGTCTAACACTGTCAGAACAGAGCAGAAGAAAACGACGTCACCAGCAATCTGCTGTTCGATTGCTGGAGTACAATGAAAAAGCCAACAACAAGAAATCCAAAATTGTAAGATCAGGTGTCATTCGTCCGTACAATTTTGTTGAGCTTGTGTGAACTGCTCAGCTTTTTTTTCACAGCTGGTAGGAGTAACACCCAGTGTGGCCTTCTGCTCCTCTTAAGGATCAACTTGTCACGCTTTCAGAGATGCTCTTCTGCATATCTTGGTTCTAACAAGAGATTATTTGAGTTACTTTTGGTTTCCTATCAGCTAGTAGAAATCTTTTTCACCCAGAGACACCCCGCACCCAAATTCTGATCCTTATTTTGAACTTCAGCAGGTCCAGTCTTGACCATGACCACATGTCTAAATGTATGTTTGATGAGATATTCCCATTACGCTATGTTTGCTTGCTTTTGGTGATCAATATATCATTATATGTGACTTGACAGTACTTCAAGCATCAGCTTATTTCCAGACTCGCTCTGTAGTTCAAAGATCACAGCAAGCACGCCTTCACTTTGATGCATCTTCCACACATCCTTCCAGCTTTTTGTTGATTTCAAACCTGCCTGTCAAAACACTTGGCTTGTAAAAGCACGAGACTCTCTGTAACCATAAAATGATTCCTAATAACTCGAGTTCACTTGGAACATCAAATAAATAAATAAATAAATAAATAATTCTGTGTACTCACCATTTGTTATTATTGCACTGGTTGCTGACGGCACTTTAAACTGGAAGAGAAATTGAAGCAGATACCAATGTTAACATTAAAAGTGAATTTCTCAACAGAAGTTACCATTTGACATTTCAGCAGCACTAATCCATTCTAGTTAAATAATCAGGGACATGTTGCTCCCATATTTCACTTGGCCTGAAGACAAAGTGTGAAACTAAAACTACCATGAAAGACAGCTTCATCTACTGAATCAGCGCGCTGCCGTTCTCTGACTTTATTGGGTAACAATTTCAAAATAGAAGTGAGAGCTACTACATGATGTCTTCACTACCATAGTGAGTAAAACAAGCAAAAACAAAAAACTCTTTTGTTTTTGTCCTTTGTCTCCCAACTTTCACGCTTGTCAGACACACAAGTGTTTTGCGGTTTCACACAAAAATGCACCTGAGCACACACAAACACGCACACATTCAAATAAACACTTTAGAGAGGGCCTGTGGGAAAGATAGCCACGCTTGAATTTCTGGAAGAAAATCACTCAGCACGGTTACAATACATGTCCTACTTCAGTGTTCGGCAGAAGAGGATGTGGGCTGGTGGGGATTTGCTGCAAACGGGTGGAGGAAGCAGTCTGTCTCCAGGGAGATAAGGTTAGCAAAGTGCTGCTCACCAAACTACTGGCTTGTGTAGCACAAGCAGCACACATGAAACAGTTTGATCAGAGACAAATGGGAGGTGATGAGCTTTGTTTTTGTGGCAGAAAGAAAAGAAAAGAAAAAAACTCCTAAAGGATTAAATATAGCATATAAATGAGTTCAAACCACCCGCCTGGTTGGCTGGTTTATGATAAAATATTTAACATTATATCTTAAAGAAAATACAATCATTTTATTCTGCCAGTTGAACCATAATAAAGAAAATGTAAAATATAAAGCTACTAACACAAAAGCAAAATCTGTGTTGATTAATAAATAAATGAAAGTGAACTTACTACAAAATACCAGCAGTATAATTCCACTCATTCCTTCAAATTCAATTTTATTCATATAAAATTGAGCGCTTGAAAAAAGTTTCTTCCTACTTTTATTCACTCTTAGCAGAAATGTACAATTTGTAGTCGAAGTAGAATACACAGTCCTTGATGAGTAAGAGCAACAAGGCAGCAATATGAAGCCACTCAAGGAAACTACTCCCATGGTTAAGTAATTCAAAGGCTAACATTTGTGGGAAATCAATGGTGAAATCTTTGTAGTTCTACTTAACCATAACTGTATTCTCCTCACAGTAAATTAACTTCTAGCAGCACGTATGTTCATTGCATGCAAATTTGGGGATCACAATGTGAAAATTACGTTTCATTAGTTTCCTGGTTTGTAACAGAATGAGATTAATACCCTGTCAACACACTGAAAAGGAGCACATCTGCAGCCGCAGCTTTACTCATTCATTAGGATGATTTAAGCCGCAGTACTGCTGTGTGTTTATGCACAGAAAAGGGGAAGAAAATACACTTCAAAGGCTAAAGAGAGGCTTTGTGACAGCAGACGGCTCTATTGATTAAAATATAAGTGAACCCGTTGTGTCAGACTGAAAAACGTGGCTGAAAAACACATCCAGTGACTGAAACACTTACTGCAACAAGACTTCATTTTAGTCTATTAAAAAGTACAATTGTTTATACTAGAATTTTGTAACTATAAATAGATGAATGTTGAATAAATGTTGCAAGGGTATGTCACAGTCAAAACCATCAAATATAAAACTGTTTGTAAATTAGCTGACATATATTTTCACATGTACCATAGATCTGTATTAAGCTGAACAGCATTACTGCGCAATGCAATTATTCCACCGTAGTCTTGCACAAAGAACAAGGAGAAAGAGCTTACCTCCTCAGCTGCAAACTTCAAAACCGCTGTGAATGGTGTGCTCTCTGGGACACTTAGTCTGCAACAGACATATTAAAAGGGATTTTAAAAATGCTCTAAAATAATATTTTTATTTTATAAAATGCCTACTATTTTACAGTCTTGTGAAGAAGAAGGTTTACACAGATCTATGTAGTCTAGTGAAGAACTAACTACATCCTTACTGCTAGCATAGGAATTAAGAGGGTAAAGAGCAACCAGGTGCTACAAATCAAAACTTATCAAATGTGAGCAGCTCTATAAAAGCACAAGGTGTGTGCTACCACAATCTTCCCAGGAGTGGACATCCCCACAAACTCAGACCATGCAAAGCTCAGAGAACTTGCCAAAAATATAAGAGCAACATCGGAGACTCTACAGGCCTAAACTAACATGTTAAATGTTAACATTACTGACAATATGGTGGGAAAAATACAAAACAAGTGCACAAAAAGTAACCAACTTGTGTTTCCAGGACAAAGGCTCTTCTCTCTAGAAAGAACATGGCAGCGAAGGTTTGCAAAGTTGTATCTAAACAAACACCAAACCTTCTGGAACAATGTCCTTTAGTTAAGACCAAAGTGGAGATGTTGCCCATAATGCACAGCACCACGTTGGGCAAAAACCAAACACAGCATTTCAGCACAAACACCTCATACCAACTGTGAGTACAGAGGTGGTTTACAGACACTGGACCTGGACACCTTGCAGTCATTGAACCAACCGTATTTTGTATACAAAAATACAGAGAACTTGCCAATTGGCTGATCTAGAGCCAATTGTGAGGCCAACTGTCTGACATCTAAAGCTCGGCTCAACTTGGGTCATGCATCAGGAGAATGATCCCAAGAACAGTAGCAAATCTACAACACAAAGGCTAAAAAGAAAAGAATACATGAGTTGCACTGGCCCAGTTAAAGTTCACACCTCAACATACTGGCCAGGGCTGGTCCTTAAGAGTGCATAAAGAGTTAGACACACAACACTGTCAGATGGATGCTTCTCAAATGAATTCTGCAGAGCAGTGCTCAGTGGGGACCAGAGATCTCCCAAGGGCAACCCAAAAACCACCAGACTCTTTAAACAGATGTGAGAGGTTTTTTTTTAAATAAATAAAAATGTAAAAAAAAAAAAAAATCAAGGCCAGAAATGCAATTGCCAAGTAAGGTAATGCAGTGGAGGTGAGCTCTAGGAAGGTGAAAATCAATGGATGTAGTCAGCACTGCAGTAAAAAGAGAAAGAAGCTAAGCTTAAGCTGAATCTTCAGCCTATTTGTGAGAGTGAAAACCAGGGAGATTATGAAGATGACCTCAGTGTGTTAACTGAGAGCCAGTGGTAACCTTTTTTTGAATGTCTGACAGGGCTAATGCGATACCTCATTATCATCACCATCCCTCTGCTCAAGCCCATTATTAGCTCCAGCAAGGTTTTCTCTGACCTCATTAAAGAAAAGACGCTCTGTCAACAGGTTAAAGTAACAACAGTCTCCAGTATTTTACATCTAATTATTTGAACCTACTCATTTGAACCTTTGTTGGAAATTATGACCATGCATTATGTGACAAAAATACCATGAAAACAAAACACTCTGCAACTGCATCTTGTTTAAACCTCAATTCTACAAAGGGCACATCTCTTAAAAACCTTGTGTAAAACCTTAAATTAAGACATTTGGGATTTTTTTAATTCTTAGCTTCACTATTTGTATATTTTTTCACTAGACTGACCATCAAAGAAAATTCAACTTATATATTAATCAACTTTTTGCAGCTTAATAGTAGGGTTTAGCTGGGTTTCCAACCAGAATGGACAATCTTTAATTTATATAATTTCTAATCTTGCTTTCAAACTTTGCTTTGTAATAATATAGTTAAAATATAGGGATGTCATTTGGTGCTGCTTAAAAAATGATTGTCATAGAACATAATTTTAAGATTTAAGATGTTTTGATTTTATGTTTTTTAAGAAGTTAGCACACATTGTTTTGCTACTAATGTCAAATTAGTCCATAAAAGGTCAACAAAAGCTCAACAATTTAAGTGCTTTGAGACAATGTGATAGCAGGAATGTTATGCCCATATACACAAAACCAGATGACATAATCCAGTATGTAAAAAAGAAAGCCATTATACCTTTTGTTAATCTAAAAGGGAGAAAACAGTGAGACATCATTTATGTAAGGTGGCACACACTGCTTAAATTAACTACACGTGGACCAATCATGGCTTACATTTTAGTTACTTTTAGTTTTAGTTAAATAAAAAAAATGTAAAAAATTTTATTCATGTAGAAAAAAATGGTTTTATTTAGGGGTTAAAGTGAGATTTGGCAGGGGGAGTGCAGCATGGGGATAAGAATGACTTAGAATTAAGTCACATAATGATTTGTTTGTGAGCTCCAGTAGATTTTTCTTTGTGTATACACTTTGATCAAATGACCTGTGCTGCTACTCTATGTTCTGCTCTAGTTATATGGCTGATTGCTAACTCCTAGACACAAAGCTAATAGGTAGGTAAAATCCAGCAAGTGAATCCCCTTAAATATGAATTTTGCTACCCTTGATGTAACCTAGTAACAGTACTCAGGAAGCAACCAGCCCAACACATTGCATCATTCTAAATTCTATCTCAATATTGCAAACTAATCAGTTTACCCTGCACTAAACTGCCTGGTATTTTATGCAACCTTTGAATAGCATAAATTTAATACACGTTTTTAGTTTTGCAAGCTATTTCATAAAAGCATTGATTCAGCAAAACATTATTTATATCTCCAATATCTCATTTCAAAAATAATTAGAAATAAATTAGAACAGTACATGTAAGATTTAAATTTCCAGACTATAAAATTTCCCCTGCTAAGCAGTGCTTACCTTTAAAAAATAAAATGATCTAATGATCTAATTTAAAAATGATCTAATTACTCATTAGATCAAGGTGCTACAAAGCTATTCAGCTCCATTTTATTCCCTTGTTTCATTCATGGGAATACATTCATAATAAGCTATTTAATAATCTATTTAAATAAGACCTGAACAAGATTTTTTCTGGTCGTTTAGTGTTCATTCTACCACTTTATATTGCACTAAAAAAAAACCCTGAAAACAAACAAAGATAAAACAAATCAGCTGCAGAAATGGCAAAAATTGATTCTTTTTTTTTTTTTTTTTTTTGCCTGTCCCATTCGGTTCTTTAGCCGTCAGAATTGTTGTCTGAAGACCAACAAGAATACCCAATGGATTTATTTTGCCAAATGGATCATCATGGCATTGCCGTATTGGTCCATTTGATCTAACTTTGTTTTTATTATTTATTTTATTTTATTTTCAGTTGTTACAGACGGGACAGACATGAGTGAGGGATAGGAAAGGGAGAAAGAAAGAGGAAGGAAAAGAAAAACAGAAGGGGAGAGGGACAGTGAGAAAGGGGGGGAAAAAATATCTCCGGGATCACCTGTTGAGAGAAAAAGAATAGAAAACAAGCAAAAAAAACCAAAACAAAGCAACATACTAAACAACACCATCGCATTAATCTAGCTAAGTGTAAACAGCAGTAAATACTAAATATTGAATGTTGCGCACAATGTGCTTTGAAGTAGCAGCCAAGAAAGGTGTGATTTAAGTCTATGAACAGTGAACACCCGTGTGCACACCTGTGTGGATCGGCGCGCTTGTATTCAAATGGTTTCCCCATGTAATGGTCTGCAAGAGGATGTAGAGAGCCATAGTCCAATCACACTCCTCAAACATACTCTATACCCCGGGTCCAGGTATCCTCGCCCCCAGAGGGGGAAACAGCACCCAGACCCAAGAGATGTTATCCTTCCTTCCGGAGTGGAGGCAAGCAGACCGCCCCAGGCTCCGCAGCAGCAGGGAGGCCAATCGGACAGCCAGCATCTCTTCCCAGCAAAAATTGATTCAACTATGATTTCTGCATAAAATCCATGAAGGATTTCAGGTAATTTGTCAGAAACCTGAAGTTCAACCAGAAATGCAAATGGATCTGTTTAATATGCCAAAGTGTTGCTCAAACAGAAGAACCAGAGTATTAGAAAAAATATTGAAAACCTAGATTTGAATACTTAAAATACTTTAAAATTTTAAACTCTGTATCAAAAGCTATTGAATATTCAACAATATCATCAAAATTATGAAACGTATACTAATAATACTTAAAAAAAAATAGATTCACTAAACTTACTTTTTCTAGTTAAAAAAAAAAAGACTTTGTCATACTCTGAATTAGCATTCTAAGCAGAGTATTTTTTTAAACATGCCTGTGCTTGACTATGACAAAGACTTGGATTATAAAAAGCACACTGTGCAAAGTCAAACACCACAACCATAACAGTCTGTCTGAGGGCTTAATGTTAAAAGGTCTGCTTTACATTTACCATTGGCTGCTATGATTCCTGTTTCTGCTCTTCCTGTCCATGTTCTGATGTCTTTTTATCCTGCATATAGCAGGGACATCAATGCCATTTTAAAATGTGGGGCCCCAAACAGCCAACTTTTATTCAGTTTGTATTAATTCAGATCTTTTTTAAAACTATAGACTCATTGTAAATACTGGAAAACCAGAAACTTTTCTGTCATTTAATCATTTACCTATTACTTAACTGCTTTGATGTAGTACGAATGGCGGTCATTAATAGGAAAAGCTGTAAAACTTATAGAAATACAGTTAAAAGTTTAAAATTTAATAATATTTTTGACTCTGGCTGTTTGTCAGGATTCACATATATTATACAAATTACTTTAATGAGTGCCATTTCCATTGATCACGACGTAAAGATGGTCAGGTTAATTCATAACAGACCTCATAAAATGCTGTGAAGCCACACTACAGAAAACGGAAGCCGATTGTGATTACAGTGTCAGCATCTGCACTAGCAGATGTTCACTCATTGCCCACGTGTTACGTTGCTTAATAAAAAACTACAAACACAAAATATCTGCAGTAGCCGTGAAATGCTAACTAAACGTTAAATAAAGTTGAAAATGTAGCTGGCTGATATATTAAAGCGGTGACTGCTGAGCTGTCAGTGTACTCACACTTTGTATGGTAGCCGGGGGTCCGACGTCAGGGTGATTTTAAACGTTACTTTAGACCTAATGAAGAACACACCATTACAGTTGTTAACAGACGGATACACGTGAATGCATGTAAAATATGTCCATGTCAAAATTTCACGAAAGTCCAAAAACTCACATCTTTATGGGCGAGGCGACTCCGCTTGATATCTGTTTATACAAACCCGGAAGTCAGAAGGACCCTCACGTACACGTCATCCATCTGGTGCCAAGTTTGAGAAGTAAATGTACCTATTTTAAAGTTTAATAGTTAGCTAAGATTTTTTTTCATGAATGACTAATTTTTTTCAGTTAAATTGCGTATTATTATTCAAACATAATCCATTTTATGTCCTATTAACGGACAGGCATTCATAGCAAATAGCTAACATTTACCGTAAAGGCTATAAACAAGACGCAGTTACTTCTGTGAGGCGCACTGACATCTTTCAGCACTGTTATTCAACTCAATCCAGGTTCTTGACGTTAAACAAACATAACCCTCATTCACATTGGAAATTTTCTACTTGACATGATGTTGTTTGGAAGAATTTAAGAATTAAAAAGAAAATTATTAAATCCAGATTTCCTTCACGTTTGTTTTAATGGCAGCCAGTACTAGAACCTACAGGTAGCTCAGTGTTCTGACTTGTGCTGTGTATCTATATTGCAGTATGTTGTATATTTTCAGTCTCTGTAAGACAGGATGATGAGACACCAGCCTAAGCCCAACCTGGACACAGATAAATCGACACCAACCACCAGGAACATCCCAGTGGTGCTTCTTTTTGTGAAAATAGATAGGGGAAGATATAGTAGATAGAGAGTTAATCAATAGACCTTTAATTTTAATTAGTTTGTTGCATGTATATAATTTAACATTTACAGATATCTGAGGTTTGTCATACTCTGTACACCTTCCCACTGTGCTTTGGGGATTTTCTCCCCCCAATTTTAACAATTTGATATAGCTTTGGTAGATTAAAAAAAAGCTTTCCAAACTATGAACAGTCTCTACCAGTTAGAATGACCGTCTCCCACAGAAAACACTGTTGCTCAATTGTTTCATATGTAGTCCTGCCCTTTCTTCTGTTACTTATCTGCACCACTGTCATAATGCCTGCCTAGTGGTTGGTTTGGCAGAGCCTCAAACAAAGAAAACGGCTTCATGTCCCAATGCAGCCAGCTGCCAGGAAGGCAGAGCTGCTTCCACTAAATCTGTCTCTAAAGTGTAAAAGCTATGAGCGAAGCAGAGGAACTGTTTGGCTGTAAGAGTGAATCTAAGAATCTTCATGCATTCCAGCAGAACCTCTGGATTGCTTTTATTTTTGATGAAAATGTCCCCACTACAATGGCAAAATCTCAATATATGTTTTGTGTCAGAACCACTAACACAATGTATGGTAAATGTGGCTTACACCTTATTTCCTACTTCTTTTTGTGACATTAAAATACAGCCCGATAATACTTTTGAATTTTATTCCCAATAATATAACAGTTTCTATTGTCAAAATAACATACAAATATAAAATAGTAGCACATAGCACTTTAAGATTAATGTAAACCAGCCTTCATCTTAAGTCACTTTCCGACCTGTTGCTCTGAATTAGTAAAGTTCCTAATGAGTCTAACAAAATAAATCCACATTCACATCCAAAGTGAAGGCAAAGACTACAATTACTGATTTGACATGCAAAATATGCTAAAAGAAAGGAGTGACTTAACGTATCTTCAGTGTGGTTAAAGCAAAAGGTGGTTGTTAGCAGTAAATAACCTTTTCTTTTCTTTTCCTTTCCTTTCCTTTCCTTTCTTTTCTTTTCTTTTCTTTTCTTTTCTTTTCTTTTCTTTTCTTTTCTTTTCTTTTCTTTTCTTTTCTTTTCTTTTCTTAGCCTCTTTCCTGGCACTACTGGTACAGTAGTAAGAAAAAGTAGGTGATACACTGTAAGCAGTGAAATGACATCCAGCAAAAAAGATGGTAACAGACTCGGTGACTCAGAGTTCCAGTGCAGACACTCAGGCAAACACCTCCGGGATTCAGTAATGAGATTTTCACAGGAAAATGTAGGGAAAAAAAGAACTTTACTAAAAAGAAAAAACCTTACAAAGGATTAAAACTTTCATAGTAATGTATCGTGGAATATAGAGGAGTGTGGCGTGTGAGGAAATGAGAAACAACACGAGGATACCCAAAAAGGAAAACCCCACATAAAGCACGAGTTGCCAAAATAGCTTCAGAGCTCCTTGGCATTGACTTTTACAAGTCTATGCTGGAGGGAAAAACACAATTCTTCCAAATGATCTTCCTTAACTTGGTGTTTTAATAATGGCGGTGCAGAGCTGTGCCTAGTATGTTAATCTTCCATCTCCCATAGGCTTGTAAATTGGTTGAGATCCAGTGACTGTGAAGAACACAGACTATAATTCTGTGTTTTTCGAACAATTCAGTGACCTCTTGTGATGGTGGCATTGTCATTGTGGAAGAGACCACTACTATCAGCACTGAAGTATGTCATCATAGAATAGAAATGGACACCCAGAACAACTCTGTATTGCAGTGAACCTTCCCTCAATGAGGCCAAAGATGATTATACAATAAGAGCTAAATGGCACTCAGAGCATGCTGGTCACTTAATTCGCCCCACTGTGTGGATCAAAGGTTCAAGTTTTTTTGCAGAATCTTTTGTGCAGGACATTTGTACTGATGACGTATAATGAATATACACTGAATGCAGTTTTCAGTAATTGACAGCCCCCCCAAAAAAGAGACAGAGACTTAATTCAGCATATTCGGGGCAGTTTTAATGAACTAGTCACATTGAAGTTCCTGTCTTGAGCTCATTCTCTTTGATCATAAGTAGAAATGTATAATGAATGAGTTCCATACAGAAAGACACATTTCATGGAGTGCCTCTGTCAATGTGGCAAAGAGGAAATATTTGCTTTGAAGAACATGACAGTTGCCCATCATCTTCTTCTTGCAGAAAGTCTGAGGGTGTGTTCAAAATGCATAACCCGGCAATAGGATTCAGTGCATTGTGTAGCTTCCACTGAAAGAGCATAAAAAAGGCAAATCTCATGGACAGAGGGAGAAAATGCCAGCATTACCAGCAGAAATATAACAGTTATCTACATGAATACTCCTCCTTATGCATGTAAACATATGCCCAAATGTATGTGCCTAATGCACATTCCTGTATGCATGCAGCATATATTAGTTTAGTTCCAAAAGGTCACTGCTTAACAGTTTGTATAAATTTTCATTGGATTGGCAGAAATATTGACATAATTGGACGTCCCCATGAAAAGGGCATAGACATCACGGAGAAATAAAGCAACATGAGTAATGGTAATGGTAAATGAAATAGTGTCTATAGTTGCTGCTGAAGAACTCTGGCTCACACAGCTATCTATTTATATATAGGAAATTCTGCTGCGCACAGTACTCTGCAACACCCACAAAGTAATGCTCCAAAGTGTTTGATTGTTCTGTGCTATGCCTGTTTCAGCAGTGTTATGCTTTTCTGTGTTGTATTTCTACTCGCTGCACAATGCCAGTGCAGAAGCTAAACATCAGATATTTTGATCTGATCAGAAAGGCTCATGCTTTATTTTATTATTCTTTTTACCTCACTCACTGTTGATTTTATCAGAAAAACTGGAGACTTATCTTTTATCTGTTGTTTTGTATTAATTTTTTTTAAATGAACAATATAGGCTGAGCATGACAAAGGGTCATCAGTTCAGGAGGGTAACACATCGGCTAAGATTTGCGTTGCACAAATATCTAAAACTAATAGAAAGAAAACAAAGGCAGTCCAAATAGGATAAAAAAGTAATACAATTCTCATTTCCCGTTAATCACTGACAGGATCAGTGGGTCTTGGCAAAAAACCCAAACACCTAAACTCATTCCAGGTTATTGAAATAAACACAAAATACCCCAGCTTCAAACATGAAGAACTCTTAGATGATTCACTTCACCCCACCCCTCTTTCATTCTGCCTGTGTGGCACTTCTTCTCTGCAGGCACTGGAGAGGCGGTGTGGTTTTTTTTCCTGTAAGGCAACACTGGCAACACCTGAGCCTAGTGTGCCAGTGCTCTACGAAAGACATTAGTTGTTTGTTTCGGTTCCTGAATGACATCACATACACCACTCATGCACCAATTTACACGACTGATCTGACTGCGCACATTGTGGTTATGTAAGCTTTTTCTTTGATTTAAAATAGGGAGTGCTTTAATTGGGATTTATGTGCATCTCCCTTTTTGTCATGGCTGTGCAGCTTGATTCATAGGTTCATTGTATTTCTGCTCTGTATTAGGTAACCATTAGTTGCTCACTGTGTGTCATTTGCAGCAGTGTCTAATCATGTTAGTATATCAGTGGGATATTGGAAAGTCAAAGAAATGAATACAGATATAAATCTAAATTAAAAACATTTCTGCTAAAGTAACTTTTAAGAAGCGCTTGTTGCAGAAGACATGGCTCCAGTCTCAACAGTTTAAGCACAGTAGATCTAAACTTTAAGGACACTGAAAGCTTCCTCTCTGGTCCTAATGCTGTTCAACATATTTGAAGTGTGTCCATGAATAATTTTCAGTGTTAAAAAAAATAAAATTTTGCACAGATGTTAGCTAAAAGAATTTAGCCCATATTATTATTCTGATGTTCTGAATGGCTTCCTGAAGTTTACTTCATCTCCTCACAGTTGTCTCAATGTCAGTGTTCTCTTCCCCCTGCATTCTTCATGCATTTGTATTAGCTGCTTGACTTTGCACTAAAACATGTATCCTCTGATAACATCCTGCCTAACAACACCTTTTTATGCCAGGATGGAAAATTCATGATCATTTTCGGCGCGGTTACATGGTCACACGTTTGATAAGATTGCCCCTCACGCGAAAAGCAATAATGAATAATTATATGTGACAGCTACGGCGACTATACCTCAGGGGACAGCCCCAATGTCATTCTTTTAATGTTTACTTACTTTGCATAATCCCCAGCATACTGAGTGGTAATTAAATTTGAGCTGGGGAATAATTTGCCTGTGCTGTGTTAACATGGGAGCGAGCAAAGCACCAAAGCTGCTTTCATGATATATATTCGGATGTTTCTCAAGAGAACACTGTACAGTAACATACATGACAACCTGTTTGTATAGAGTGCAGAACACTGATGTGCCACCCTGCCCCAGCCTCTAACCACTATTAATGTTATTGATAGATCTATTTAACCTTGCTGTCGTAAATGCATTTCCCAGATCCTTTTTAGGAGATAAGACATTATCCTGGTGGTACACTGAGTGCAAACAAAATGAATCACTGATGCAAGTGAGTGGCCAAATGTATATCATAAAACATAACTCTCTGCCTCTTTCTCTCTCTCTCACACACACGCACACATATGCACACGATTACCAAAACCTAATAATGCATAACAGAATAATTTAGTTGCCTGCATGTGCTGTGGATTTAGACGGTGGAAAGCAGCTGATGGCAGGAAAAAAAAAAGTTTTTCAGATTTTGTTTGAAAATATCAGTTTACATTAGTGATGTAATATATTCCCCTAACTGGTTGACAGTCCAATCTTTAAAAAAAAATGTAATCCAACTTCTATGCATGACCCCCACTTCTCATGCAAAGTGCATGCAGTTAACAGCATATCATCACTACTGACAGACGGGTGTTAAGGTAGCAGGCCAGTAAATGCGTGTCAAAGGGATGTTGAGATGAGAGTGCAGCAAAGAGCGACAGCCAGGAGCAGACAAGCTTCCGTTTTAATTACACGCTCCATTCACAATGAATCAGATGTTGCTAGGCGGCGCTCCAGTGTGGAAAGGATGCGTGAATACTTAAAAATAAGGTGTTGATTGATGGTGTACAGTTTGAAGCCTTTATAGTTAAAACTGAAGATAAGTTTTACAGGACTGGAGAAGGAAAAAACAGAAGGCCAAAAAAAAGAAAGAAAGTTGTGTGATACGTGGGTGTTTGGTCCTTGTGGCAAATCAACACATCCCTGTAACAAACCGACACGTCAGAGATAATTAGCAGCACACTCTATTTCTGCTTCATCGAAGTATGTGTTTCCACAATGCATGTGTACGCCACATAGACTCTGTGATATGAACAGATTTGACTTGTTTTCATATTCAAAAAGATACAATTTATTTTGCATAGTTGCTTTGCATTGTTTAAACTTAGTAACAGCAGATGTGGGGGCATGCGGCATATGCAAAAGTCCTTAAGAAATGACCGTTATTTGATCTGTGAAAAAGAAAAGTCTCAAGATGTAGAGAACAGAGATAATTTTCAAATAAAACTGCATGCCAGCATGAACCTACTGTGATATTTTTGCCAAAAATGGACTCAGTGCATTTCCCAAACGCATGTGTTGTACACGGCACGGTCACTGTTTTTAAATTTTGTTTACTATTTAAATTTGTGTCACATTTAACATCTACATTGGTTTTATTTATGTCTTCTCTCTTTAGTTATATGATTTATTTATTTAACTGGTGCACAAAAATTTGCATTTGCTGACTAGCAAAAAAAAGCATGTTAAATCACAAACAAAGGGAAAATGAATTATTCTCAGGCTGCCTACACAGCAAATCCAGCATGTCCAAATTAACACTGTCAGATTTGATTTCAACACTTTTAAAGTGTCTATATGGGTCCACACCAGAGAGTGTTAATTTAACTCTTTTTGGAGAGTTGGTATGTTAACTCTGATTTAGTGTTAAACACCAAATCTCTCTGGAGTTGATAATTTAACACTTGGTGTTAAGAGTTTATATATTAACTCTCAAAGAGTATTTTAGTTTAACTACGTAAGAGTTATCTTCTAATTAATTCTAAAAAGCGGGAATTTTACTGTTCTGAACTTCTAGAAATTTCTTTTGGAAATAAACATTTACTAAAAAGACGCAATGGTTTTTGAAAAACATTTATTCTGAACTGTGCACCACAATTTCAAAATATTTTCTGAAAGATGTAACAGTGTACATGTTCTCACTTTCATTAGAATTTTGTTTATCAAAAGGTCTGACATAGGTGAGCTGGTAAATGCAAATAACAGCATTCTCATCACTTATTTCAATAAATACAAAATACAATATGCATGTCCTTCATTCATCACTTTGTGGAACTTCAACGCACTTCTGCTCTCCCCCATATTCCATCTTCACAAGCATATCCTATGTGGAGATTGAATAAAAATTAGTTGACACTAATTAATGGCACAAATCAATTGCAGCACAGTAAAAAAAAAAAAAAAAGGAATCCTTTTTGAGACATTACTTGTGTAAAGTATTTTCCCAAAAGATAAGGACACAGACAACAGGTAATACTGAACTAAATGTAAAACCTCAACCTTTTTCATTTTTACCTAAACCGTGTGCACAAAACTCTGGAGGGATCTAAGTGCTAACGTAGAACTCAGTCGGGACGTCTGCTACTGCTGTTTGCTCGTTTTTTATGGGAGATCGTTTTCAGGCTTCAAGTAGCACCATTATATCAACATTTCACATTCTAGACATTGTTTTAGGTGTATTTGACCAAAAAATTTAACCGAAAATTCACATGCAAGCTTTTTTTCAAGGCTGTGGTATTTGCCGAAAACAATACCTTTCAGCTAGCTAAAACAGCAAGCGGTGCTATCAGCGAGCAACATGGCTAATGCCTTTCACACAGCTTTGTCTCAACTCCAAAGAGCCACAGAAGTAAAAGCTAATAATAATAATTGAAACAATCTTTGAAAAAATGACTTACCAAGCATGGCAAACAACTCAAATATGTAGAGCAAAATGTTCTGAAACGGCTTCACTTCAGCTTCGATCGGAGCCGTGCTGGGGGCGGAGTCTGTGAATTTACTCTATTAGTGTCATAGCCCCTCTAGGAGTTCAGAGTTAAGAGGTCAAGAGTTAATGTTTCCATTGTAACACCTCCAGATTTGAAATAGAAACACTCATTTTTAACACTCGATTTTAACTACTATCATTTTACACCTCAGAGTTACATTAAAAGCATGTGACTCTACTTAGAGTAAAATTAACTCTAAGACTACTAACACCAAAACATTTAACACTTTTGAATTTGCTGTGTACAGTCTTTGTTTTTGCTTTATATTGTTTTTCAGTTTGTCTAATATGATAATTTAATACTGTACTGTAGCATATATTATTCTTTCCATGTGACAAATCTTCATAGTCATATGAAAATTGTGCAGTAATGTCTTTAATCATAAGTGACTCACATAGAGTGTTTTTGTAGACAAACCGTTTAAAAGTAAAAATATTCTCATAATTTTTAATTTTATTTTCCATCGTTTGGTATTGTTTTACTTTCCCCTTTCTTTTTCTCTCTTTTTGTCATATATCTTTTTTATTAAAAAAATCCCTGCTGTCCAGATTTAGCACCTCTCTTCTCCTCTGTCTCTTTTCATCTTCACTGTTCTGGATTCAATTCTTTGTTACTGTCTCTCTGTTCCGCATGTCCTTCCTCAAAAGTAGTAACTGAATGAAGCTGCTGACAGTTAAAGCAGCCTCTCGTCACAGTGAAGTGGCAGTAAAGTGGTTTTATTGGTGGCTTTGCCCTCCTCACACTCTCATCCTAAAATCGAAAGCACAAACAATTGTGGTCATATAAGACCATTACATGACTCTGGCAGACACCACAGAAGGTTTGAGAAACGGTAATAACTAATGGGCTCATCACTGCCTTTACCATCCGTTTAAGCTCTCCGAAAGTAAACATTCATGGAGCTTATAAGTGCTAGTGGTTATTCCCCACTGTTCAGCTGCTCATTAACACAAGTATCTAATCACCCAATCATGCTGCAGCAACTTAATGTATTAAGCACATGATCAAGACAACCTACTCGATTTGATGAAGTTCAAATCGAGTTTCAAAATGAGGAAGATTTAAGTGACTTTGAACTTGGCATGGTTAATGGTGCAGGATGAGCTGGTCTGTGGATCTATTGGGATTTTCCCACACAATCATCTGTAGGTTTTATAGAGAAAAGCACAAATAAAAGTGAGCAGTCCTCTGGGTGAAAATGCCCTGTTAATGCAGGAGGTCAGAGAGGAATGGCCAGACTGCTTTGAGCTTATAGGAGGAGAAAATTCACTTAAATAACCACCAATCACAACCAAGGCATGCTGAACCTCGATGCTCTGAATGCAAAGCGTGTCTAATGCTGAAGCAGGTACAGCAACAGGAGATCTGATTCGGTCTGAAAAGCCTCAATTTCGCTGTGACATTTGGATATAGGGTCAGAATTTTGCATAAACATCATGAAAACACAGATCGATCCTGCCTTGTACAAACAGTTCAGGTTGATGGTAGTAATGTACTGGTGTGGGGGATATTTCTTTACAGACATTTTGAGCCCTTGGTATCAAATCATCATCATTTAAATGAGACAAGATACCTGAGTGTTGCGTACCCATCATCTGATGGCTGCTTCCAACAGGATGAAACACCACGTCACAAAGTTGAAATCATCTCAAACTGGTTTCACAAACACGACTTCGTACTCAAATCCCCTCCACAGTCACCTTTGGGATGTAGTAGTCATGGATGCACATGTGACAAATCTGCAGCGGTAAAGACCAAAATCTCTGAGGAATGTCTCTAACATCTTGTTGAATTTGGTGAGTGTACATAATTCCTATAAATAATGTGTATTTATTTATTTATGTTTGCATGTGTGCATGTATAAGCTGTGGCTGCCTACAGAGGACGAGGCCTAAAGCTCTAATTAGTATGATTACAGCTCATTTCCCTTCTGCTGTCACCACAAACATATATTTCCAGACATAGCCAAAGCCTCTATATTTATAAGAAGAAAATCAGCGTTTCTGCCAGAAAACAACATAACATAATTTGTCTGGGATGTACATGAAAGGCATCTCTAAGAAGGTTTGTAAGCATATTGAAACCAGGCTATAAAAATTTCTGTACTATACACTGCATTTTGGAAGCCCAGGGGGTTCAACTGCCTACACAGCCTCACTTTAGTTTATGTCACAGAAAACAGACTTATTGTAGTTCTAAAGTTTGAACTTTTTCTCCTTCCCCCTCATTCCCTCTACAATGGGCCAGATTTATCTATGTGGGGACAGCCCATGTGAAATCAATACTAACCTACTTAGTGCATATCGTTTGTTTTGCTACAGGGAGCTTTTTCAGCTCAGGACAGCATCTTCTAATCACTGGAAACTAACAGGCTGTCTGGCGACACTAATCGATGTAACTTAAGCTATCAAATATGCTTAGTTAATTCATTTTTAACCACACAAGATGTTTTAGAAGCAAAAGAAAGGGACAATCTTCTCTGCAGGATGTTGGTGGAATTTAAGAGTAAGACTATGCCTGACCTTTCTCTTGCTCGTTCACTGAAAAACCTAAAAGTTGCCAGCAGTTTAAAAAAAGCAATTATTCTAAGTACGTTTGTGTCCTCATAATGAACAAGTTGCCCTAACTTGGGTACCTTAAGTGAAATGTACTTAGTTTTTCTAAGTTTTTCTAAGACAAGTTTACATAATTTTTATAAGAACTGGCAGCTTATTAAATTTTAAAGGGCTAAAATTATTGGGAGACTTTAGTTATCCAAACAGTAACACACATAATGAGCGGATCATTACTAAACTCAACACCGTTTGCAGCCTCTGTATGTTTACTGTATAATTAAACTCCAACAGCTTTTTAAAAACATTTCTACAAGTCTGAAATAATTTAATGCCTCACCAATACAAACCTGCACTGTTGAAGCCATGCGCTCAGACTGATTTCAGTCCAGTTTGGTGATGTTGGATTGGGGACTTCATCTCGTGGCTTAGTATCTGTGTTTAGCCCGTCTGGCACTAACGTCTTTGCATCTCCTGCCATGTAAACACCAGTCAGTCATTGCAGATGGCCCATGTCCTGTTTCACAGTCCAGATCGCTCAAACACTTGCTTCCCTACCACTCATTAGCTTGGGGAATTATTTTCATCGTGCTGTCACGCTCGTAATGAATTTCATGGATGTCATCCTGTTCAGCTGACCGCCTGTTGCACTTGGCTGTAAAACTGCCACAGCGTTATTACACGGCCATGCTGATGAAATAGGCACCCATATTGAATAAAAAAAAAATTTATATGCCAAGTGTTTAGTCCCTGTTTATTTTTATTGCTGTATTTCCTGTCGCCTTCTCTTTCCATATGTGCTGCGATGCCATGCTGCTCGCTAATATGTTCATAAAAACCAGTAGAAGCCACTTTGATGTACATTCAGTGCATTTGAATTACAATAAGATGTTTTTTTGTGCCACACAGATAGAGGGAGGAACAGGAGCTTATCAGAGCTTGTCATCAAATGTAATATTTGACAGCGCTTAACATCTGACACAGCTACAGATTTTCAATTGAGAAAAGGCTTAAATTGAAGCCCTGTCACAGAGGCTGTGATGTTAGCCATTATGTCTTGTCTTCCAGCAGGTTATTTGCTGTATTGTGAAGTGAGCATTATGAATGACAGTCAGAGTGTTGCTACAATGAATTTGAATTCAAAAGATAAAATTAGAAACATATGAAAGCAGCTTCCGCTCTGCTCCAGTTAATACTGAGGATGAAACAGAGATGAAAGGCAGGGTTGAGCATCATCAAACGCTGTGGTGCAAAGTGTTACTAAAATTACACAAAACACATAAAGTGCATCTAATTATAAACTGTTCCACACCTAGTCTGATCTTTAAAAAGTTGCCTGATGACCTTTTTACTCATTTCTCTGTATCTCTATATATATCTTCACATCAGGACTTTATTTTTAGAGTGCAGACTAATTATTTGGGAGCTGGGGAAGAAGAGGAGAAATATACATAGGCCTTTTTTTGGAGTACAGTCACATAGTCAGCCTGATAGTGGTACTCTAAAAGAGTGCAAGTAAACCAGTGAAGTTAGATCAATGCTTTTATTATTCCAGCATAATTCCCAATGTAATAGGAATTATTGTAACCTGAAAGTCACTTGATGTATGTAGTTTTTTTTAATACTATTAAATTGATTGTTTTTGGATAGCAACCAACCACTGCAATTTCATTTATTAAAAAGAAAGAAAGAAGGATATTCATAAAATGCTGGATAAAAGTTGCTCAAATGTAACTTGTTCAGCAAAAGTTACATTTGAGCAAAAAAAAAAAAAATTCTTCTTAATTAAAGAGTCAGGCTTCTTGTAGAGCTCACATGTGTAGTTGCTGATAAGCATGAATTTCTGAAACATTTTTAACACAAATCAGTTTTCATGCTTTGGCCTTGTTTCGCGTTATTGCATGCCAAGGCACAGTTTAATGAAAGGGGAAAAAAAGATTCGCTATTTGTGCTTAAACTTAACATTTTTAAAAACAGAGAGATGGTGCGAGCGAAAACCAAAGCTGTGAAGCTAGTGGAGATCAGCCTGCTGTTTTTGGCACCAGGGTGTCGGTACAGAGTGTACCCTGGGCCTCCTTCGGCAATCACAGTCTTAATGGATGACTGGCCTGAGAAACTGCAGGCGCTATACTGAAGTGTAAAGGACTAACTCAGGATATGTCAGACTCTCTCTCTTTCTCTCACGCACACACACACACACACACCTACACACACACACACACACACACACAGACACACACACACACACACACTTATGCGCACTAAGAAAAGCAGCATTTCAAACGACTTTTAAATGTAAATGTGTGCTTTCAGAGACAATTACCTGTAGGTTTTATACAGCAACTGACGTGTGTCTCCAATTTGGCTGGAAGCACACACAGTGTTGACAGTCCAGCAGCCTATGATTTGTGCTTGATGAGCCTACCTGCTCATCACGACTTGTGACACAAACTGCCGTGGAGGTCGGGACTATTTTCATGGCTTTTTGTTCAAAAGCTTATCAGTGCCTGTTTCTGACAGTTTCTCTGGAAATCAACATATTTCCATTAAAGGGAAAAAAAAATCATATTTATTCGAATTAGTTGGAGGTTTATGAATATATGTTTAGCAAATGTTATACACCAGCTTGTGTGTGTATATAATACACTTATTACATAAAGTGTCAATAATGGAGGTTGCCAGCACCGTGTAGTGCCTGTGGAGGTGTTATTCTTGTAGCAAAGCTGTCACTGCTGTTAACCACTGCATCTGTTTGGCTGTTATATAAATTGACCATTTGTCATCCTAAGAAATCGTTCTCCTATTCAAGTGTAGAAAGGGAAATAAATGCCATATCTCCTGTGAGTAATTTAACTTTAGATGCCATATGTTAGTTTGGGGTACTTTTGTTCATTCAGGGTTTGGTTTCAAGATTATTCTCTTTAAAATACACACTATTCAATTTCAATTCAATTTTATTTATATAGCGCTAAATCACAACAAATGTCGCCTCAAGGCGCTTCATAGATACAGAGAAAAGCCCAACAATCATATGACCCCCTATGAGCAAGCACTTTGGCGACAGTGGAAAGGAAAAACTCCCTTTTAACAGGAAGAAACCTCCGGCAGAACCAGGCTCAGGGAGGGGCGGCCATCTGCTGCGACCGGTTGGGGTGAGAGAAGGAAGACAGGATAAAGACATGCTGTGGAAGAGAGACAGAGATTAATAACAGATACGATTCAATACAGAGAGGTCAGTTAATACATAGTGAGTGAGAAAGGTGACTGGAAAGGAAAAACTCAATGCATCATGGGAATCCCCCGGCAGCCTACATCTATTGCAGCATAACTAAGGGAGGATTCAGGGTCACCTGGTCCAGCCCTAACTATATGCTTTAGCAAAAAGGAAGGTTTTAAGCCTAATCTTAAAAGTAGAGATAGTGTCTGTCTCCTGAATCCAAACTGGAAGCTGGTTCCACAGAAGAGGGGCCTGAAAACTGAAGGCTCTCCCTCCCATTCTACTTTTAAATACTCTAGGAACAACAAGTAGGCCTGCAGAGCGAGAGCGAAGTGCTCTAATAGGGTGATATGGTACTACAAGGTCATTAAGATAAGATGGGGCCTGATTATTTAAGACCTTGTATGTGAGGAGCAGGATTTTGAATTCAATTCTGGATTTAACAGGAAGCCAATGAAGGGAAGCCAAAACAGGAGAAATATGCTCTCTCTTTCTAGTCCCTGTCAGTACTCTTGCTGCAGCATTTTGGATTAACTGAAGGCTTTTCAGTGAGTTTTTTGGACATCCTGATAATAATGAATTGCAGTAGTCTAGCCTGGAAGTAATAAATGCATGAACTAGTTTTTCAGCGTCACTCTGAGACAGGATATTTCTAATTTTAGAG
The DNA here is from genome assembly GCF_963576455.1 of Neolamprologus multifasciatus. Classification (NCBI taxonomy): domain Eukaryota; kingdom Metazoa; phylum Chordata; class Actinopteri; order Cichliformes; family Cichlidae; genus Neolamprologus; species Neolamprologus multifasciatus. Next base: position 16,720,256 of record NC_140448.1, read on the forward strand.
ATGTTGCGCAAATGGAAGAACGCAGTCTTACATATTTGTTTAATATGTGCGTTGAAGGACATATCCTGGTCAAAAATGACTCCAAGGTTCCTCACAGTGTTACTGGAGGCCAAGGTAATGCCATCCAGAGTAAGAATCTGGTTAGATACCATATTTCTAAGCTTTTCAGCGCCAAGTACAATGACCTCAGTTTTATCTGAGTTAAGAAGCAGAAAGTTAGTGGCCATCCAAGTCTTTATGTCTTTAAGACATTCCTGCAGTTTAACTAATTGGTGTGTGTTATCTGGCTTCATGGACAGATAGAGCTGGGTGTCATCTGCATAGCAGTGAAAATGTATGCTATGTCTTCTAATGATGCTACCTAGGGGAAGCATGTATAATGTAAACAGAATTGGTCCTAGCACCGAACCCTGTGGAACTCCATAATTAACCTCAGTGTGTGAAGAGGACTCTCCATTTACATGCACAAATTGGAGTCTATTAGATAGATATGATACAAACCACTGCAGTGCAATACCTGTAATACCTACAGCATGTTCTAATCGCTCTAATAGGATATTATGGTCAACAGTATCGAATGCTGCACTAAGGTCAAGAAGGACAAGCACAGAGATGAGTCCACTGTCAGAGGCCATAAGAAGATCATTTGTAACCTTCAATAAAGCTGTTTCTGTGCTGTGATGAACTCTGAAACCTGACTGAAACTCTTCAAATAAACCATTCCTCTGCAGATGATCTGTTAGCTGTTTGACAACTACTCTTTCAAGGATTTTTGATATGAAAGGAAGGTTGGAGATTGGCCTATAATTAGCTAAGACTGCTGGGTCTAGAGATGACTTTTTGAGTAAAGGTTTAACTGCAGCCACCTTGAAGGCCTGTGGTACATAGCCGATTATTAGAGATAGGTTGATCATATATAAGATCGAAGAATTAACCAATGGCAGGACTTCTTTGAGCAGTTTTGTAGGAATGGGGTCTAAAAGACACGTTGATGGTTTGGAGGAAGTAATTATTGAAGTTAACTCAGAAAGATCGATTGGAAAAAAAGAGTCTAACTTAACATCAATGGAACTAAGAGTAGCTGTAGATAATATTACATCTGTGGGATGATTATTGGTAATTTTTTCTCTAATGATAAAAATTTTATTTGTGAAGAAGTTCATGAAGTCATCACTAGTTAACATTAAAGGGATGGTTGGCTCAAAAGAGCTCTGACTTTTTGTCAGCCTGGCTACAGTGCTGAAGAGAAACCTGGGGTTGTTCTTATTTTCTTCAATCAGTGATGAGTAGTAAGCTGTTCTGGCTTTGCGGAGGGCTTTCTTATAAAGCAACAAACTATTTCTCCAGGCTAAATGATGATCCTCTAAATTTGTGGCACGCCATTTCCTCTCCAGATTACGAGTCATCTGCTTTAGGGTACGTGTTTGAGAATTATACCACGGGGTCAGGTACTTCTGATTAGAGACCTTAGTTTCCACTGGAGCTACAGTATCCAGAGTCGTACGTAGTGAGGAGGTGAAATTATTAACAAGATAATCGACCTCTGTTGGGGTAGCGTTCAGATAGCTGCTCTGCTCTGTGTTGGTGCAGGGCATTGACGATGATAACAGTGGCTGGATTATATTCTTAAACTTAGTTACAGCGCTTTCAGAAAGACATCTACTTTGATAAAGTCCACTCTCCACTGCTGCGTAATCAATTATTGTAAATGTAAATGTTATCAAGAAATGATCAGACAGGAGAGGGTTTTCAGGAAACACTGTTAAATGTTCAGTTTCTATGCCATATGTTAAAACAAGATCTAGAGTGTGATTAAAGTGGTGGGTGGGTTCTTTTACATTTTGAGAGAAACCAATTGAGTCTAACAACAGATTAAATGCCATGTTGAGGCTGTCATTTTTAGCATCTACATGGATGTTAAAATCACCCACAATAATTATTTTATCTGAGCTCAGAACTAAATTAGATATAAAGTCTGAGAAATCAGACAGAAACTCTGTGTAAGGCCCAGGTGGACGATAGATGATAACAAGACTGGTTTCTGAGTTTCACAGCTGGGGTGGACAATGTTAAGCATCAGGCTTTCAAATGAATTAAAAGTCTGTCTTGGTCTTTCATTAATTAATAGACTGGTGTGAAAAATTGCTGCCCCACCGCCCCCTCGACCTGTGCTTCGAGATTTCTGGTAGTTAGTACAGTGCACAGTGTACACTAGTACAGTGAAACTGTACAATGACATAGGCACAATCCTGACACATTCAAATGCATTTCTCTCAAACCCACCATGTTTTAGCTATCATATGGTTTAATTATGTTGAAGATATGAAGGTATTTCTACCTTCATACCAATCCTCTAAACTTTTGCCCACTGGTTCAAAAAGCTTTCTGAATGCAATTACTGAAAGCTGTGGTGAATAAAAACAATGATACATGCTTAATGATGACACATTTTTTTGTGTTTTGCTTTGTGACATGAGGTAGGCTCTGTTAAACTTCAGATTTTGATAAGGTTATTAACTTTAATGCTCTTTAAAGACAAGAAGTTTTTTTTTTATACTTAATGGGGAGTTATAATGATCTAATTTTATATGTCACGTCTAGAACAATGAACCTTCTGTGTGATTCTGTAACACTTGTTAAGTGACATTATTAGCAAGTTTCCAACTGTTAGGGTGAAAAGCTAGTATTTAAGTGCCTGGCTGTGTATTTGCTTGATGATGAATTTGTCATTATTGTCCTGTAGGAACAGGACAAATGGTCATACTCAATGTTTTCTCATATATATTATCGATAGAATGGGAACAAATATTTCCAGTTAATGCATCACATAATTAAATCGAATTCATATCATTTCAAGCTTTAAAAATGTAACGGAGCTGAACCATATTTATCTGTAAATTTTCTCATTTTTCAGTAAATTAGAGTGGCCATTAGCAGCAAAGCAGTTTTAAACATTCAACAAAATAACTCAGCCAGCTCTATTACCGATTCATTTACATGTAGCTGTGGTGAAACCAGAGCTCTGTAAGTTGCCTAAAAGTGAAATAACCCACCATAGCTGTGCAGGAAAACAACAAATCACAGCAGAATAGCATCCCCACAACAGATCCAATTTAATTCTAAAAATGACTCAAACTGAATAATGTTGAAAACACACATTAGCACAATGAAGTAAATAAAAAGGTCTGAATGATTCATGATATTTTACTGTCTTTTGGGAATTTTTTTTTGATGGTGATATGCATTTCTCAGGACTGTGATACTATTATTAGTATCACAGTCCTGAGAAATGCATGGGTGAGCCTATAACGCCCACCCTTACATTTGAGACTACTGTGTTTTCTTGCATCTTTTGCTTTGTTAATATGCAGTTATCTTAATGGTTTTCAACTGTTTTAACCCTCTCGAGGCAGGCGTTGCCGATTTGCAACAGTTAAAAACTAACAACTTGATTATCCCACATACATATTTTATGAGTTTTTTTTACTCAGAAGTACCACTGCAGGACGTGGTTGTGCATTAGCAACTAAAACTTAATTTGAGCCTGAGAGGGTTAAGGTTATCAACAGCTTCCTTCAATTCTTCACTCTGCTTGTTTGTGCAGTGCCACCATTTCTGCCTCAATACATTTCCAAATGTAATCTGATTTGAAGAACCAGATTGCAGTTTCTGCAACAACGTACAGCAGCTTAATCCCTATGCCCTAGGTCTGACATGCTTTTTTTCAGCCCTGTTTTGTTTACTTGTGGTGGCTGAGTTTGTGCCTTTTCCAATGCATGCAAAGCTCTGATATATAAAAAATAATGAACACTAATATAAAGTAATTTAGCATCTGGGAATACTAATAACTACTTAAGAGAAACCAGAGATCAGGGAATGTGTATATTGGCCTTTCTGTGTGTGCACAATGGAGTTGCAATTAATGTATACAATATTAGTTAAAGTACAAAAGGAAGGGGCAGTATAGGTTTTGAACAGAGCTCATTTACTATTTTTGGCCCTATTTAATGGACCTCATCCCTTAACAGGTCACAATACAGCCAGTATATACGGCTTCAGTTATAGAGAGGTCAGATTTCGTTGTGACCGTGTCAGCCGTGAATCCTGTTCAGGTCGTTGGAGGCAGGAAGAGATAGACAGAGGGATAGAAATGACACAATTAAGACAGCTTAGAGATTAAGCACAAGACAGCTATTGGCATTATCCGCTTCACACCTGGTAACCATGGAGACAAGTTTTGGCTCGTTGTCTGAGGATGAATAATGTTTCCTATGTTCAGTGGCCACCCCAGGAGATAAAGGAGAATAGGATGGAAATGGAGAAAACTGAAAGATAGTTTTGCAGACTCATGACAATACCTCAGGCGGGAGAAGCTTTTAAAAAAGACAGGCACCATTAGAGAGGTACGTCCTCGATATTTTTTCATGTTAAAGCACAAATCTGGGAACAGTATATCGTATAGTATATACAGAGATGCAACAAAGAAAGGTTTTTACAGGACTCTTTTAAGTCTTTTAATTAATTAAGCAAATCATTTTAAATTAATTTAAGCCAAATTGCTTCTTTTGTTTGTGAGATTTAGATAGAAGCTTCTGTAAATGGAATGGGATACTGTCAACAGAGCACATCTCATTAATCCTTACATATTGTTCGAGTCAAATTTGACATTTTTTTATATTTGACAGCAGTAAAAATTCCCTAAATGTCATTCTTTTAGCCTGAAATTTGGTACACTACATGTACTACAAATTTTCCTGCGGGCTGTTCTGGGTCATATCTTTTCAAATGCATTTTAGATCCACCAATGTGGGTCAAAAATGTTTTTGGATACTGTGAAATTGTACTTACCATGTCTGTGTGTATTTTTTATGTGACAGTGATGACAGATTTCAAGGAGGCCTTGACACTGTGACAGGAACGGTCTCTGTTCCAAGCACATTTGCCCAAGCTTCTGCAGAGACAGACACCTGCTGGTGTTTGAAGGGTCTTGGGGGAATTTTGAAAGTGTAAAGAAAGAAAACCAGAAAGGGCCTTTCATATTCAATACACCGATAGCACCACTGAACTCTGAAACCCATTATGTCCCATGGCTTGTGCCATGCACGAATGGTTTGTTGCCATGTCAAGCAAAATATGCTGAAGTGCAGGAACACCAGACGAGGAGCCTTCACACATGTGGCAACAATGGCACGGTGTAAATTTTCATAACCATGAAACATGACAGTCCATATATTAAACTATGAGTTTGTGCAAACTATTACAAGTGCAGTTAGAGCACAGAGTCCAGAAATTGCAGGCCATTCACTCAACCTAACGGTCAGTGGAGCACATAACAGTCTACGTGAAGCGGCCATTAGAGTGATCGGATATGATGCACGAAAGACACAGAAGTCATGCAGAGGTGAGAGAGAGCCTTGAGAGAATCATGAAATCTGCACCTGCAATGTAGCTAAATAATCTAAAACTGAACAAATGAGAAGTTATTTTTTCTAAGCTAACTGAGATGAAACTAACTGAGTTGATAACAGAGATCAAAAGAGAATATGTGGGCGTGGTCATAGGATTATAAAGACATCTGAGCTACCATTTCAGTGAGTGTTGAAAACATGAGTGCAGATCCCAAACACTCAAGGTTCCCTACACAGCTTTGAATGGACATACTGATTTGCAAGTGTGCAGTTATGAAGTTTTTTTTTTAATGTTATAGCAGTGAACGCAGTGTTTAATGCTGTTAATGGTTATAAACTGTAATAGTCCTCCAGTCCTCCTGTAGGCCTCTTCCCTTTCTTTCTTTCTCTCTCCATTTTGGAGAGAACCACGCCTTACCTTGCAGGGGCGGGGTCCTTTCGAGATCTCCGTCCTCCTCCTGGGCACACCTGAAGCAATCAACCTCACCTGTTTGTCATCTGCTGATCAGGTGGCTGCTACTTATGCTGGGATTATATGTTCAGTGTTTGCCTGAATGTTGAAATAACTATGTTACTGAGATCATTGCAGAGCTGTAAGTCTGCTTTCCTGTTGTTGCCCCAAAGAATACTAACCTGTCATCTCCTCTGTGCATAAGCTCTGGTGTTTTTCCCTGCCAGGCCTGAGGAAACTGTGGAGGAGATACTGTTCCTGGGTCGTGTGCGATCGGAAGCTCTGGATTCACTAACAGATTTACCTTCCCAAGGACTATGTAAATAAAGACTGTGAAATTATCCTTGCTTGAAGATTTTGTAAATAGTTACCCTTTTCACGTGCACTGTAAATACACTAACTGAATCTCCGGAGTCCTGTGCCCTGTTGGTTATGACATCTACATTTATAATAAATTCCATGTTCACTTTCAGTAATATATATTTGAATCATCATGGCTGCTGTGTCTACATGTTTTAGATGAAAGAGGACATGATATTATGTGATAGTATAACAGCGTGAAAGAGTTAAGTAGCACTTGATAAAATGGACAGGTCACTGATGCAAACTTTGGATATTTTTTGTGTGAAACTGCTTCATTGATGGATAGAAGGTATTGTGCTATAAACTATAACAGTCATTTTTAAAATAATAAAGATAAAACTAGATCCTCAGCCTAGAAAATTTTTGTCAGTATACTGTAGCTTTGCTTGGGGGAAGAGCATAGTAAAGCAACTATAGCAATCAACCACGACTGAAAAAAATTGCATGATCTAATTACCATTAATCCAAAGGTGAGAAAGCCTGGGTGTTGTGGTTCCTGTGAATGTAACCCTGATACCAAGGCTATCACCAGTACTGTTGCACACTTCCTTTAGCAAGACAGTAACCCTGTCCTGTGTTAAATATTAAACTAATATTTAACACAGGACAGGACTTAATATTAAACTTTGCCGCTGGTTAAAATCAATTGCTAATAAAAAAACAATAGTGCCAACAGATCAAATGTAAAAAATTGTGCAAAATGTGAGAATTTTAGAAGAGCATTTGACATGATATTACATTTTAAAACAAAAACAATATGCAAAAGAAACATGTTTGCCCATGTTCTGAAACTGCTTCAACATAAAAGAGAGTGTAGGTTGCAGGCAGTGAAGAGGTCATGTGCTGTAAAACCACATCAGACCACATCTACTCACCCACTGGAACGGTTACATATCCCGTGAGTCAGCACTTTCTCAGGGTGATTAAGTAATGTGTTTTGACTATCTAAAGGTGATGATGATGATACATGAATTGGGCAGTCTATCAAGCTCCCTGGTTCCTGTTCTTATCCCCTCATCTGTGCAAATAGGGCACTTCAGTGTGCAGAGCTTTAAAAGCACATGGATCCAACACATGACTGAAGCACGTGCACCTGATTTTTAAAATCCTTAAAAAAGCTATAAATAGTGCATGAAAAACAAAATATCAGAATGACATATAAACACAAAGACAACAAGGCTCTTGGCCCCTACGTGCTCTCAGCAAAATGTATAAAACTTGCTTTTGACCTTCTCTAACTTTAGGTCTGACAGATAAAAAAGCAATATGCACTGATTACTGCAGTGATGTTCACGCTCCGCTCCACCAGGCATAATTTTATCCATCATCTGTCCTCAAATGATACAAAATATCTGAACTGAAAAGAGTGCATGGCTTAATGATGCTGACATTTACGTTTGTTCAGATTGTTTATTTCCTTTTTTATGGGAGTGTTCGAATGTCTCATCCCATTCGTCTTCTACTCTGAGCACACTCCCTCTTTGAGAGGTGAGTTTAAATGATGTGTGTTTTTGGTTATCATCAGAGACCTATTCAGTTTGCTGAATATTGCCCATTAATTGTGATAATAAGGGTGTCAGAACCTTTCTGCCTCGGGCAGACAGTAATGCAGTCGGAAATTGAGGCACGAAAAAGTCCCATGAAGACTAAAGCTGTTACTGTGTGAAGCATATTCTTAATGAGGTCAAGTGGACACACAGAGCACTAGGAAACGGCAGTGGGTGCTTAGAGTTATTTGTCACCTCAGTGGCTTCCAAATAAATGTGACATAGGTCAAATCAACTCACTTAGCTCTTTCAGCGTTATACTTCTATACCTCCCTTTAAGAGAAAATTATGACAAAAACTGTTTGTAAGGCATATCTCAACCTTTCCTTTTTTGAAACTGATGTTATTTTCACTTGATATAGTACACAGATTGCTGTTGTTGTATGCAAAGCTTTCTATATTGGATTATCTACAGCTCTGACTGAGGAATCATTTGTTTCGCCACATTGTTTTGGACTCAGCCACATAATATGATGGAATTTTTGGTGCCCGGCATCATCTGTGAAATGTCACTGGCTGAATATGTATTAGTACAAGACATTTTCAAAACTACTCCGTCATGAATAAAACACCAAACAAAATCAGTCTTTCACTGAGCTCAGTTGACGTTTAATAAAAACAAAAAACAAACAGACCCCCCCCTTTTTTTTTTAAATGTCACTAACGTGACTTCTTCACACTTGCTTTTACACAATAGTGTATCAGTTCATTCAAATACTGACATAACAGATAGCATTTAACTGCTTGGAAATACAGTGATGTGTATAAGTACTTACAATACTTATTTTCAGATAGCTTGGATCAGGATACTCATCTGCATAAATGTCTGGTAGAAAGCCTCTTTGATGTCTACTCGTCAGCGTAGCACAAAGCGCATCTACAATCTCTTAACCTAATGTATTTCCATCAGTTCAAATAGCTTCCTTCTTCATATATCATAGATTTTAAAAGACATCTGCACATTTCTTGATCTCCTCTGGGCATTCAGTGATTTTGAACTGAACTATAGAACTAGGCATTTTTAGCAGCACGAGAATAAGTAATGTTGAGAGTCAAACTAAGAGTAAGTTTGGTATTTTGCTCCAGATTGAAATCTCCCATTTTTTTCTTCCCTTTGAAGTTTTGTGACATTTAGGATCCCCAAAGGATGAATCATCTGGTGTTGATATTTTCCTTTGACGCACACTTCGGCTTCTGGACTGCTTCCAGCATCAGCTGTGTCGTTTATTAGCATGCAAATGAGGAATTAGCATGCTAAACTACAATAGTGAATATGCTAATTATTTGCCCACAATCAGTGAGCACTTGTGTGCCAATGCGTTCAGTCTTACAGAGCCAGAAAAGCGGTTGTGTGTGCTTGTTTTTGTTTGATGTGGGAAAGGATATTACATTCGTACAAAGAAATATTCAATTCATTCATTGATCCTTTGATTCCATGCTCTGTATTGATATATAGTGTCAGTCAAAGTGGAATAAAAACAGCTTTGTTCTCATTTATTTAAAAAAAAAAAAAAGAGAGAGAAAACAGAACACAGAATTTCACTTATATAATTTAACATTTATCCCTAGAACAGTATTACTTTTAAAGCTTGTTCTTACAGAGCAAGCAAAGGTCCATTGTCATTTCTACAGGCGGCAAACCAATTAAATCTGGTAGCTTCTCGACACCTGACATTGCAGTGCCTGTACTGTTATCTTAGGTTAGCTTAGGTTATCTTAGCTGTGTTTGTTCCCTTGAAGGTGTAGACCCAAATTTATTCGAGGCAATTACTGTATAGCTAAACCAACTGTTGCAGTGCATAACAATGTTATAATTGGAGTACATATATCTGATAAATGTAAAACATTTGATTAGACAGACCTTTTAGTGTCAAAGGTTCCTAAAGCAATATATATTCATGAGAAATAAGACCAGAGCAACAAAATGTGATTAGAGCAAGTGGAGTTATTTTTCATGGATATCCTTAAACTAATGCTCTATCACAACCAAACATAAAACACGAAAGAATCTAATGATGGCTTGTAAACATTTAATGGTAACATTGATTTCTGGCTGCTTTAAACTACAGGCCTCGGTGGTGTTGAGTTAAAAGATGGTGCACCCAAATGGAGAGCAAATCTAATTCAAAGCATTTCTTCCTCAAGAGGGTTTTATTTTTCAAACCATGGGGATGTATTTTCCAAATGGTTTGGCTCAAGTTACTCACAGCAAGTCATCTATAATGCCGTAATTATGTTAGAAAACACAGGAGGGGATTTCAGCTGTGTCCATCTTAGAGTATACCCTTATTAGTAATTCCAAAAAACAGATTCAGAACGCTGTTAAAAATCTTCTAGCACTGCGGTTTTATCTTTTTATCTCCTTCTATTTTCCTCAAGTCTTTTCTTTTGTAGTTTACCCATATGCTAAAACACCAGCTTGTCTTTGGTGCATGAAAAGACAGACCTTTACTTTGAATTAATGAAATATTCTCTGTACTTCACAGGCATACGTCTTTGACTCCATATTCACTTTGTTCCCAAATATCTTCAAAGAACCATTGAATCTTGGTGCTGCAATGTCTCCAATACAGAACTGAACAACACCATTTTTTGTGTTTCATTTGAGGTTCTCATTATCGAGAAGGCTACTGGATGGAAACTGTCATAGCTTTATCAGAAACCTTTGGAAAGTCGCACAAGTCCCCAAGGATGATAAATGACAGGGTTCCAGAAGTATTCGCAGAAAAAAAAAGAAAAGAAATGTAGTTACTATGATGGATTACTCTTAAAAATAAATGACTCCATGACCTGATAGCAATTTCTCCCCTTTAGAAGGAGTTAGAAAGCAAAGCCTACCTACTAAATCACTAATATGAGCCTGAAGACAGAGGCGAATGCTGTGTGGTACCACTAGCTGCTCTGTAGACTCACCACCATGTGCTCCGTCAGATGAACTATTGATTTCTAATCTCAGAGAAGACTGTAGCCGTTCGGACACTGATAAACTGCTGTTAAATGTATACGTATTTTGTCAAGACGGATAAAAATACACGTTCTTACTCATCTAGTCTTCAGTCAAGCTTTAATACTGAGAACAACCCAAAGCGACAGTGATTCATTGTTATTATGATGAAGCAGATTGCTGCACCATAATGACAATGCGGTCTGACTTTACTGACACACAAGGCATTTAAAGGCACTTTGAACACGGCCTTGGCAATTAGATGTAAGTATTACTCTGAGTCAGCTAATGTTGTTGTATCATTACATTACACAAGGCTTGGAGACTAGTTCCAGAGAAAAATGAGTAACCAACACATTAACGGTGCAGTCGCACTAGGAAAGACATTCGTTGGAGACTGCATGTGACTGCGTGACCAAATTACTGTAATTGCAGTAATGAAGCTGCATTGTTGTTGCCTATGAAATCGTTAATTTGAAGAAGGAAGGAAGGAATATAACTAGAATACAAGTTCAATTGAGTCCCCTATTGCAAAGACATTTATCACAGACAAGTTGTGCTCACTGGTGCAGACTGACTCAGACTGATTGCAACATGTTAGCAATGTTATAAATTGGATGACAGTTATTTGCCATATTTTGCTGATCTGTTTGAGTGTGACAGCAAACAGTCTGAGTAGGACCTCGATTGTTACAAGACAGATTGCCTCCCAACAGGTGACCAGTGAAGTCATCGCAGCTGCTTGCAATCGGTCACTTGGTAACCATCTAGTCTCTAAGAGGTTTTCATCCTAGTTTTACTGTAGTGCGATTGAGCTGTTAGTACCAGTTATTAACTCCACCTACTGCCTGTAAAGTGTGCTGATGACATTCAGGATCCAAAATACTAAAATAACTTATCACACTAACTCCCTGAATGATGTAACCTTATTGGCAACACAACTGCCAACACACATGTAAAATAGTGTAGTGGGAGAAAATAAGCCAACACAACATGAGACAGAATTTTTTTTTTCAAAGTGTCTTGATGCATGCTCAATCATCCAGGTAAGTAGATCCCAAAAGGTTGATTCTGTTCATCTGAATGTTGCGTTTTTAGTGGAAGAAAAATTTCGTCACTCATCCAAGTGAATTCTTCAGTCTCTGATCAATGGCCATGAGTACCATTCACAGAGAGTTGGGGAATGGCTGCAATAACAGCATTGTCAGATGAGGAAAGATGTACCCTTAGGTATCCTCCTTGATACAGAGATGGTCTTTTCCTTTTCTGCAGTCAGCTGAGAGTGAAGAAGTCACTTGGATGAGTGACTGTTACGTCCCCCCCCCACCACCACCACCATGGTGGTGGCAAAGGCAGGAAGGAGACAGCAACACCGGACAACCACAATCAATGAAGAAGGATGACAACAGGACAGTTAAGAATCAGGCAGGATTTATTGGAATCTATAAGAAAAAAGGTGGGGGAGGAGGACTGGGCGGTTGAGCCAAATCAAAGGAAGTAATAAAACAAGAAGAGGTTGAGAGCTCCCAGGGCCTAACTAAAACAAAAATGCAAAACAAAAGGCCTACCTAGCTGCTTGACAAAAGGTCAGTGAAAACATACAAAAGTGGCATCAACCGCATAACCTAGTGTGTCTAACAGTTTAACGCCTGCAATCAGTGTATAGGGTACCCCAGCTTACCTGTCCAGCCTCCCACCACACAATAATACAAAGAAGCCTGTTGGCAAATGTTTGTCATAGCAGAAGCCAGCAGCCACCAGCTGGCCAGGGAGCTGCTCATTTGTAATAATCCTCGGCGTGTGATTGGCCAACTGGGCCCAGACCAGCCAATGGACACGTGCCAATCAACTTCGAACTGGCCAATAGGTGGAGGCTTGACACCTGAAAGATAAATAGAACACAAAAGCAAAGCCACACCTCTTGGCACGTAACAGTGACGAAACGTTTCTCCCACTGAAAACGCTATGACCAGATGAACAGAATGAACCTTTTTTGTAAACATTTCCAACTTCCTCTATATGGTACTGGTCCGATTATCTGACAAGTAAAACAAATAACATGAGGCAGACTTAATGGGAGCTAAACTAATTAAACTTTTCCATTTCCTTCACAAGTCAAACAACCAGAACACAAAGAAACCCTGCACAGTGTCTACAATTAATCTACTAAATTTACAATGGAAACATTACTAGAATATTGTAGATTATAAACAATGCTCCAGAGCCTCTGCAATAATGTATTTTCACAACTAACAGAAAATGTGCATGCGCATTTAGTGTAACAGCATATGTTGAGTAATGGACATTGATAACATTGTGAAATGCACTTATTATTTTTGCTGTCAAACTCCATCACGAATCAAAGATGGTTGCTTAATGACTAGAAGCATAAACAGGCAATTCTCATTCCAAGAAACAATCAAACAGTAGAATCCATTAACATCTATTTAGAAACGGAAATAATGATTAAATAGTCCTGCACTGTTAAATTTTTATACTGGTGCTCATGTCTCAGGTAAAATGCTGCTTTTCTGTGTCTGCATTTTAGTTGTTTTTTGTCCTTGATGGTCACTTCCTGTGCTGTTTTTTTCTTCCCTTTGATTGAAATGCTTTCAGACTTTCAGAACCAACAGAGCTCCAATATTTGCTCTTTGTGTATGTATCTATGCAGAAAATAAGCCTTACAGAAAAGGACTTGTGTGGTATTCTAATTGCCTGTGATAAGATATGCTGTTTTAATATATAAGCAACCTTGTATACAGTCATTTTAATTAAACCAGACAATAAACAGTTGAATCTCTCTCAATCTATTGCTTCTTCCTTTATCTCTATATTACAGCTTTTGCAAAAATAATAATATTACCACAAACTATTACCCAGATAAACATTCTATTAACTAAAGCCCATTTTATCAAATAGCTTAATTCCTTGTTGGTTAATAACACATGCCACAGAATTCTGGGGATATCGAAACAAAAAAAAATGTCATTTTAAAGGAATTAATGGGAATAGTTACATCATTCAGGGAGTTAGTGTGATCTGATCTTTTAATAGTCTACAGAGAGCGGTGCACAGTGGAAGGGGTTTGTTACCTCACTTTGAAGTTGGAAGTCTGCACACTGTCACCTGCAGCTCCTCATCTAACAGCTCAGCTCACCGTTGCTGCTCCTCCCCTTTTTCCTTACTCCCTGCAATGTTTCAACCTGATCTGCTGTCAAAAAGTACAGAAAATGACTCTTTCTGATGAACAGTAGTGGTGTCTTCTAAGCCCAATATAGACTGTATAAAACAAGATATTGCACTTAGGTCTGACAAGTGAAGCAAATGTGAAGGTAGCTTAAACCTGCACATTTTCTCAGCAGCAGTGGCTGACTACTAGTTGTACAAAGAAATCCACTTGTATAGACGTCTATGAGAAGTTACCTCTAAACATTTATTGTCTCATTCACAGCATCAATTTCTTTTTGTTTTGTTCTATTTTTTTAATATAAGAAAATATTAATTTTGTTCATTGCATTTCCCTTTAAAGTCATGGTATGTTTTAAGATGTTGGTTTGTCAGTCAGATCCCTTTCTTACATTCTAAGACCAACGGATGCAATGCTTTGAGTGGCTTAGGAACACCACAAGAAACAAATGCACTACTCCACATTTCATGTGAAGTGCAGAATAAGCCCCCGATGATTGCAACTCATTTTTTTTTCTTTTTGGTCTCCAACACTGACAAACACGGCTGGTGCTGAGAAATAGCACAAAATTGGCTATTAGCAAGATAAACCACAATCCTCTGGCCTCTGACTAAAAGCCCTCATAATAAAGGTCAGCTTGAGTTTTCTCAGGTAAAATTTTGTAATGTGAAGCTGCATGGCAGAAAGGTTTAATTTTCACAAGCAGTAATTTAATAGACCTCCACCTTCCATCCAACCCCTGCCACCTACGCCCAATTCACAATACCGCAACTATTGCAATACTTTGAATTCAATTGCCAGTGTGTTACCTCATTTAGCTCTATTGATTCAATGGACATTAATTCAAATGACATTTTTCAAAGTTGCCACTTTTAGTACATCAGAGCCCATATGGTTTATTAAGGATGCCAAGCACTCCAACATGTTCAGTCCCCTGAGGAAGCAAGGACAGCAGTGTTGGTAATGTGCTGAAAGATGCAAAAGGATGCGTGTAAAAGAAAATGGAAATAGAGATGTGTTTAGAGAGCACAGTAAACAGAAGATTTATCTATAAATGGTATTCATCATCATAACCACGCTCACTGTACTGTCTCTGCTTACTGTTTGTGTCTGTAAAATGTATACACTTTGCCCTTTAGAGACCCAGAGGTTCACAGTCTGTATAAGAAAAGAAGTGTATTAAAAAGTGTATGTGTGGATATGAAGCTAAATGCAGTGACATTCACTGACCAAGCCCCAGAGGCTTAATAGTTCTTTCCCCGTTGAAGCTGATGAAATTAGACCCTTGTAGACATTTAGTCTGACCTCACTCAGCTGCTGTCTTTTCACTGTTATTTTCCTTTGTCCCCTCTTCAGCCATTTCCCTCATTTTCAGCGGGCATGACCATTAACCCAGAGTTAATAGCAGTTTCGGAGAAGCACTGCAGCCAGTTCCAGTTCATTTCAGCTTCTGAGAACAATAATAAGATTTTAATTGCCCATTTTTCCATCACCATAATTTCAGTTGCCATTATTGACCATCATGATAAACTCCTGATTTTAGGACAGGTGAAAGTTTATGTTATCAACGTCATATGTTACCATGTAAAGAAAAATTACTTCCATAAAATCCATTTCAATTGCAGTTATTATCATTATTATTATTAGTAGTAGTGTTTGCATTTTACTTAATCTTTTCCATTTAAACTGGTGAATAATATCAAGATTTTGTCCTTGTAAATGCTTGATTGCAGGGACTATGTCAGCTTGCATATGGAGTTATAAAAGGATAACCAGTATTAAGTTAACCTTTTCACATTGCCCGAGGAGCAGAGGATCCATTTGTTTGGTAATAAGCATTTACTCTCAATATCCCCCTTCCCAGCTTGGGTTGAGTAGCAGCAGGCAATCCTTTTAGGTTTGTGAAACATACTTTCTATTTACTGCCTCACAGCAACAGGTAAATCTACCTCTACAATCTGTGAGCAAAGACCTCTGCAGGGAATCCTGTTAGCTGCACAAAAAATAAATACTGGAATAACAGGAAGAAATGGGTAGATTTTGACTGAACCCTCTGAGAATGTAGTTACCTATAGAAATAAAAAATGTAGAAATAAATATATTGAACAGTGACTATTAAATGGCATGTACCAAAACATATAAGGAGTCCATCCATCCATCCATTTGCTTCCGCTTATCCTTTCCAGGGTCGTGGGGGGCGCTGGAGCTTATCCCAGCTGTTACAGGGCGAGAGGAGGGGTACACCCTGAACAGGTCGCCAGTCTGTCGCAGGGCTAACACACAGAGACAGACAACCATTCACACTCACATTCACTCCCGCATTCACAACTATGGGCAATTTGGATTAACCAATTAACCTATCCCCACAAACTGCATGTCTTTGGACTGTGGGAGGAAGCCGGAGTACCCGGAGGGAACCCACGCAAACACGGGGAGAACATGCAAACTCCACACAGAAAGACCCCGGCCTGACTGTGGAATTGTCTATACTTTTAAAATACTACACTGCAAAAAGTAAAACACAACAATTGATGAAAACAAAGATAAGATGAAACTATGTCAAAAGTAATCAAATCATGTAATACTAATAATAATATGGTACTTTCCTCTGTCATAGTCTGTTCCTGACATTGCCTAAACAATTGGAAAACACAGGCTGTCTGTTGGGTGGTGGAGGCTAGGAGAGAGGGGCCAGGTGGTTGTCACACTGGGGGTGATCAACCAATTATCCAATCCCAAAAACAGGAATGAATTCCACCCAACGACCCAGCAGGCACTGGACTCCAGTAAGACGCACCCAGGTGTCCACACCTGAGACAGAGAAGAGGAAAAACCCCACAGCGATCCTCTGGTGGGAGGAGTCCCACATAAATCACAAACAATCACAAGATTGAATTATAACAATGTGAATTTGTATACAGATGACACTCTACATTTCCATCAGGTCAGAGGATTTTTTTCGCTGACTGCACAAATGTATTCATGATGACGAAATCCAGCACCATGCACTCAGAGCGAGCATTTCTTTCAGAAATGAAAAAAGCAAAGAAAATCACTAACTGCTATAGAAATGACTTAAACCAGATGTGGACATTGCTTCGTTACTAATGATGGGATAAGTATACAATATGTACCCATAATTAACAACATATCCAAGAATCAAATAATAGGTCATCTCATCCTTTCATTTTGTTTTATTGTCGTAGGTACTTTGTGATTTACATTTTAACAACATACATCCACAATTCAAATGAATGTTATCTTCTTTGGACCTGCCATTTATACAAGCACAGCTTTCCCAAGAAGAAAAAAAGCCCACAATGACAAATACATTTTGTAGTGCATGTTTCTACATCCGTAATTACTGTGCAATGATAATTTCTGTTATTTTCAGAGACTGGTCATTTCCATGGTGATGGTGTCCTTTGAGAGGCTTTAGAAAGCTCTCTCCTCCCAAGGTGCTAGATTACATATTTCAAACATTTTGCAGCCGTTTGTACCCGTCCTAAGCAATTACACGGCAAGAGCAACTACCCACAAGGCAAGATGATATGTGAGGAAGACTGTTACATGAGTATTTTGCTGTACCTCAAGCCTCATAAAATCAGGAGAGAAGCACACAGTTTGTTTTAGTTGAGGTGGACTTAAGGAAAGGAGTAATATTCTTAGCTCAAAATAGTTACTGCTCAACACTGACTTCATAAACGTGTTAATGAATCTGTTAATGAATGTTTTATTTAAAATATTTTCCCTAATGTGAGGGCACCTACTCTTAAATGTTAGGTGATGTGAAAATAAGCAAAGGAGGTCGTGATACAAGAGTGTTGTTTTTGCTGATACCTTAACCTTGATTGACAAGTTTTTTCTGCAATTCCTTCCATCTTACCAGAAATAGTGCATGCTCTTGTTGGCTAACAGCCCCCTCCCCTCCATCACCAGTTATTACTGGAGCTGCCAAGCAAAGCACTTAACCTCAAACACAATCCCATAAACATGTGTGAAATGTAGACCCTGTGCTGCCAACATGAATGATTTAAAGGTTACATAAATAATGTACTACACCACCAAAAAGGTTAATGGTGCTGTATTTTCCCTTGTTCTCAATTAAAAATAAATAAATCGTGAATTACACCGATGTTTTGAGTCAGCTAAATTATCTTTATGTATTTAGTCCTATTTTAGTGTACTGTTGCATTTCCAGCAAAACCTCCACCAAATATAAAAGAAAGAATGAGGGACTGCTAAGTTCTCTGCAGAAGACAGCTGTATATCTATAAGCAGAGCTATAAATCTGTCCTGCACATTAAATGCATTATCACAGTGATCGACAAATGACAAACAATGGCAGGCGTGTTCATTTATAAGTGAAGAATGATTGACTTTTAAACAAAGGGCTATTTATAGTCAACCTAGGCCGGTTGTCTTTGTTGCATAATTCATACTGCTAAAAGAGAACCTATGACTATAAATGTTGAAGCAACCTCTGTCAGCACCACATTTCAAGTGTTAACCTCTATAATCTGTTTGCACTATTTTGTGCCTACTGGAGAAATCCATCATTTGGATTGGCCCTATCAGAAGCATTTAACTGAAGGGGGCGGTTTGTACTCGATCACCTTAAGCCATTTTATGCCATACAGCAATAACAGAGCTGAGATTTGAACCCTGAAGCACAATTCCAGTCAGGTGCATTTTATCTCCCTTCAATCCTTTCTGCACTCTACTCCTCTCATCTGGCTCCAGCTTTACTCACACAGATGCACACATCTGTAGCATGCAGTCACAATCAAACCACAGTTTCTCAAGTCCATCAATCATTTGTGAGCAGCCCTTACAGGATGACAGGAACCTCATTAAAAACACATTTATGTTCTTTGTATATCATGTGTGACACACACAGTGTGTTTGATTGTGCTGTTCATAACATGTGTGCAATTTGTCACTATCTGAAAAATAATTAAAATGCATGTTCAGTGAAGCATTAGAGAAAATATCGGAGCCAATGACTGTTTGATTAAATGGCAAAGCCCTTGCTATTATAATGTGTTGTTAAACAGAAATCGTTCCTACAGGCATTATGTTTGAAGTAGACGCTGTCTTCCTTTTCCCAGTGGTTTTTCTTAAAAGCTCTGCAAGGGAAGGACACAATCAATGCCGTTTGTGCTAATAATTGAATATGTCTGTTTTGCCCCCCATTTTTTTTCCACCTAAGGGACCAAGAGGAAGGAATAAAACATGAGACATGACTTGCATCATCCTGCTCAACTTACCTTTATTTGCATTGTGATTGGAGTCCCTGGCTGATAACCCATGACTCTCATACATCTGGGGAGGTCGATAAGGGTAATTACTAAGAGGCTCATAGAGCATTGGGATGTATGACTGGTGATGCTGTGTGAGATGGACACACCCCAATCCATAATCAGAGTACTTCAAATGACAAAGAAGCAGCATGCATATATAAATAAAAAATGCTTATGTAACATTTTAATTGTGGGAGTGCAGTCAAGCAAAGAAAATCTTGGTCATCCTTGCTTTTCAACCAATCAATTTATAGTGGAGATGGTTGGTATCTCAAGATTACCTGCCACAAAAGAATAAATGCATTCTGCTGACAGCCTTGTTTGTCTGAATGAAACGGAAAAAACGAAAAAGACAGAAATGTCAGCACACCCTAAGAATGAGAACTAGAACTGCTCAAACTTCACTTCCCAGATAAGCTTTTTCAAAGCTGTTTAATAAGGATGTTTGAGGTGTAGTTTTAACTGGCTAGTTTTCCCCAGAGTCAACCCTACAGTTAAGGACATCGTGCATTTGCGCATCCTTGCGAGTGCATGTACATCCTCTCTGCACATGTCTGAAAAGCGCAGCACCAAATTGATTTCTAGTAAAAGATAAGCAGATGCACAAGTTTTAACCACTCTTGCATCTTGCGTTTAGCACCTGAAGTGTATGGATCCACAACGCATGCCCTCTTTGTCACCGAAGAGCAAATTTGTGGTATTTTCACTATCATTTCACTTCTGATATTTCTCTTGAGCACTAACAGTATTTTTGAAGGATTCAGTCATTTTTTATTTGGGGTCTAACAATTTTATAATGAAACAGTTAAGTTAATAACTTGACTCTGGTTTTTCTTTAGACTGGAGGAATAACACAAAAGAAAAGTGGAAAAAATGGATCATGTCTATTTAGAGTAGACCTGAAAAGAACTATTAGAATCGATTTAAAATAGATCTGATCAAGCCTTGTTGGATTATCAACAAAAAAAAAAGCTTGGGTATATTTCCACTTCACTTGTTGTAGGAATAATGTGCAAAAAATAAAATTTCTGTAATTTCCTGTGATGTAACTAGCAACTGTTACTTCAAACGTCTTTAATCTTTACTTCAAAAGCTAATTCCTGCTAAGAATACAACAATTAATTTTATTTGAATTAATTTTCTGAAGCTCAGACTTTAATTATTATATTCAACAGTTCATGTAACAACACACACTTCATTTTGGTGTGTTGTACCTCAGGCCAGGTAGTATGCACTTTACTTGTTCAGAACTACGTGATGTTTCACAGTATAAACAGTGTTTCAGCAAACTCTCAGCTGTGTCCTCTGAAGCCATGAAAGTTGTTGTTGGGTGTATAAAGGCCAGACTTAATGAAATATTCATGTGCTCACATATTTATACTCAAAGCCTCAAGTGTTAACACGAAGAAAACGAAAAGGTAAACCCTCCGTTTTTAGAGGATAAGCTTCGTTGTTGGTTATTGAGCTGTGTTGTGCAAACAGCTTTTTTTCTGAAAGAGTCAAGTATGAAATATACAAGTGGCAATCAAACTTCTATGAGAGAGTGGTAATTATTCTGAAGCCGACTGAGTAAACAATCATCAATGTTAAATGAGTTAGACCAAGCACTCTCTCATAAGTTGGGTTGTTTCAAAGGCGGGAGCACTCTTTAGGTAGTCTACTCCTCCCTGTGCTATGGAATAATCCTGGAAAGATAGTGAAGCTTGGCTTTTGTCGTAATGAAAGTGACACCAGTGGGAGTCCACTCAGTAAGATGTTCAAGGAAGAGCAATTGACCAGCTGTCAGCTAGACGATTAGCACTAGAGCCCTAATTATGTCACTTATTGCAATGGCAATGACTTAAATAATTACAAAAAAGCCACGTTACTAATTATTGAGCCTCAGAAGAATTTTATGTAACTTCACACACATGTTTGACATAAAGAACTCATAAAACCAGGTTCTGTTCACGGCATATATTAGCCAAAACAGGTCCTTTAATTTAAATTTGTAATCACTCACTCTTTTTATTCCTAAAATAGTTCAAGAGATCATGTAATTAATTTTTACTTAGTAATATATTACTGCCCAACACTGGCCATCAAGGAGAAAAGGAGGCATACACCGGTAAAGCAGTACTGGTGGACAAACTGTTGGTTACTCTACAAAAAGCACAAATCTTTCCTATATTGTTGTCTAAAAAGATTGCAGTCTTACCCTGCACAACTGCATCTATGTCAAAAGTGTCACAGAGACAGATTTAGATGAATGATTATTGCAGATGTTATGTCACTACAGCAACTTGGCATATTCACGTGACCATGACATATGTCCTTCTTTATCCTGTGTTGTTGTTGTTCAGCTCTGTTCCAGCAACACTGCTATTTGATACATTTGCAAAGTGTTGTTTATTTTAACACATATGACAATCATTTTGAAATTAAGCTACTTAGTTTTAAAGTAGCAAGAATTCCATCTTT
The DNA here is from genome assembly GCF_963576455.1 of Neolamprologus multifasciatus. NCBI lineage: Eukaryota > Metazoa > Chordata > Actinopteri > Cichliformes > Cichlidae > Neolamprologus > Neolamprologus multifasciatus. Next base: position 16,741,919 of record NC_140448.1, read on the forward strand.
CCAATAGCAAAGTTGGGTTTCTGTGTTGGGTTTGCCAAACACTTATAATTGCCTGTACTTACTCATTATTTTCAAATTTACATAATTTTATCAAACAAAATGTATTTTTTGTTTTTCCCATTTAATTTTCTGAAAGTTGAGTCCAATTTGATGTCTATCAGATGTTTTGTGTCTGCCAGGAAAATTTGAAAAAAGAGAAAGAAAAGAACGCTTAATTAAAACAAGTAACCAAGTTACGTCTTAACTTTGAACTTAACACACATGAATATTTCACATTTGTCCAATTACAGCTCTGCCTAAAAAAAAATGAAATATTTTGGAATCTAATATTAGAAGAACAAGAATTCAAAGCCACTCTGTGCTCCTGCAAGTAGGGCACTGGTTTTGCCTCTTGAAGAGAGCTTTCGTAAGCCCCTTCTCAACAATCTGCTGCAGAAGCTTTGCGTGACATCTACTATGAGAACATTTTGTCACCGACACAAACGCTGTTTATAAAAACAAAAGAAACTGCATCTGGAAAAAAAGTCACAGTAACCTAGGATTTGTTTGGTTGGCAGTCCGTAAATCCCCCACACACAAACAAGAGATAGTTAAAAGTTAAAAGTTAAATGAATATCTCAACAGCAAACTAAACCCTGAATGCTTGTTGTGTAAAGCAGTCAGATAAACAAAGAGCTGTAAAAGCAGCTTTAGGGCAGCTAAAGCATTTAGTGTAAACACTGTTAATTGCACTTTTACAGATGTGCAATGTTTAAAAAGCTCAACATATTAAGTAGTTTTGTCAAACTGGTTAGTTTCCCTGTTTTTGTCAGACATAGGCCCTTCTAACTTACAGCAGTGGCGGCTGCTGACTCCAGCACAAAAATGTCTTTAATGACTTCATCTTTTATAGAACAAGTGAAGCATCTGCAAAAACACTGCAAACAACGAGCTCAGCAAAACAGCAGAATAAAAGTTTACCTTCTCCAAGTTTACTTCGCACCTGTTTATAATCTGAAATTTAAAAAGTCATTAAATATTCAGCATCCATGTAGAGTATGATTTGAGTGAAAATAGCATGCAATTTTCACTTAAAATGATAAACCTACATGAATAATCATTGGAAAATCTAATGCTGAATGGTTATCCCTTAAAATAATTCAGAGATTAAGAGGCATGAAAAAAAAAAAAAAAAGTGATAAAACATTAAAAGACTATTTACATGTGAGTTCATGATACTAGACTGGCGTTTAAAATCCAAAAGTAACCTCTTTGTAAACCCAAAAGCATACACATCAGCGAGAGTGGTACATCGAGTAACAAATGACACTATATGACCATTTGGTAGCAACTTGTCAGGACAAGTAGCCATACTCTATATCATACCCTGCTTAATCATTTAGATTAAAATAAACATGGGCTGCACTAAAGAAGCTTCTTTGTGCAGCCTGTTGGTCAGTAAAAGAATGTGGTTTAAGATCAGTACATGTTGGCTTTTATTTTCCGACCTAGCGATAGCAGATTGGCTTGGGTACTTGGCTATGCACAATGGAGAATTATAGGTATACAATACAGATGTGCTTGCTTGCAACCTTCACAAAAGCAAAGTCCAAGTAGCCTGACAGTTAATCCGATATGCCAGGGTAGAATTCTGTTTAAATAAAACACTTGGTTTCATATTACTATAAGGAAGCTCTTTGTATGGTAAGAGTTCTCCATGATTTTCTCAGTGGCAGTTTGAAGGCGAGCCGAGAACAACACAGACAAGAATAGACCCAGTGACTGGTTGTTCCATATACTTTTTGAAACTACCTACAGGATGTTCAACCATGCTGGTTCCTTCAGCCAGCAATCCCATGAAATTAGCTAATCTCATTACCAGTACACATCACTCATGCAACCTAGGGTAGGCTATTTCAGATGCTTCAGGCTGTATACACCTCCTGCAAGCCACTTTGCAAACACACCTCCCCCTAGCTCCTCTGCATCATGCTTTCTGATTTAATCAATAACGTTTCTGTTGTCATTGTCTCCTTTGTTCTGGCTCCTGTTCCCACCTTAGGTTTTCTACGTTTGCAAAGGGAAGTCCAGGACAGATACTTACTGCCAAATACAAAAAACTATAGATAGAAAAACAAACCTACTTGAACTAAATGGGTCTTGACACAACTACACTGACTGACTACACTGACTTGACTAAAAACTGGACAGTAAGACAATTTATTTAACAGCTTAAACAAAACAGCGCAGTTAAATTAATCTGTTTTCATATGGGCAAATTGGTGCTTTGTTTATCTTCAGGGTTGAATTCGGTAATGAGTGAGTAGAACATTGAAGGAAGTGCGAAAACAGCTTTGCGTCAGCCTGAAAGGAAGGTGGGAAGAGGACAATCAGAGAAATCAATAGCTGCATTGTTACTTGGAGTAAGGTGAACATTTGAACACAGCACGTCTGTCAGACACACAAAAGCCAAACACTCTGCACTGAACACTCATGAGAAGCTGGTGTACAACACAAGTGAAGACAGAACAAGACAGATCTAGTTTACTCTACTCTGTCCTCTTTCTGTCCTTTCTTTGTCATCTCTGTTTGGCTGTCTGAATAGCTCCAGGACATCATTCTGTAGTGCTTGCTGCAAAAAAAAACCAAAAAAAAAACACAAAAAAGGCCTTTGGACTCCTCATCTGGTCATAGCCCTTGATAGAGGAAGCGAGACAGGAGGTAACACCTGGCTCTCCACCAGCCGCCTTGGGGCATAGAGTCTCACACATTAATTCTCTGAAGTGAGAGGATCTGTCAGCAAATCAAACACATACACACACTAATGCTTAAGGCATACATATGTGCACAAACTCACAGCTGCACAGACATACACATACAAAACACTCGCAGCTGCACAGACATACACACACACGCACACATAGACGGACTAAGTTGCATCTCGAGGGACGATAGCCTTAGCAACCGGAGCTGTGTCGGTTATTCCTCCCCTCGCTTTAACATTTTCTATGTCCCTCTGTTACATTTTTATGGACGTGTGATCCAAATCTCAAAACAACTGAAGTGACAAGAGTTACTTTGAGATGTTTTAAAAGAATTTGCAAAGATTTTCTTTTGCAAAGATTTTTTTTTCTTTTTGCATGAAATCCCTACATGGTTCTCAATTACAGACCTCAGATCTCACAAGTGATGCTTTTTTCCCCTTTAGTTCATTTTTTCTTTGACTTTGTGTCGTGCTGGGAAGAAAATCTGCTGTGTGCCCACCTTTTTAAAGACTGATACAGGCAAATGATTCCAGGCTTCCAAACCCACTGATTTGCTTGTGCTTGAGGTGAGAGAGGAAATCAATAGAAGAAGGAAATAGAAAACGCACCTGTAGCGGCAGTGCTATTTTAAAGAAAATAATGTCAAAACATCATTTAAGAGAAGCCACATGCCTCTCGCATAGAATGATTGGGTACTTTATAGTTCACTGGCCACTCGTTGGAAATCAGTGCAATGGAAACATAAACCAAAGCATTTCAGTTAGACAAAAAACCCAACAAATTTACTGCTGTGTTTAAGCAATTCCATGTTTCTAAAGCAATACAAGACTACTCTTCAAAGATTAATGAACAGACTTAAATTAAATGTATCTGACATTTAATTGTGTGTAGTGATTTAATGGTCCTGTTTAGGCAACAGACAAGAAAAATAAAAGAAATTTCCCTGTCCAGGTTGCAGACTGTGCCATTATTTCCCTCCACCGATGCACCAGCTGAATGTAGTGCAAGTGGGATCGATGAGCAGCCAGACTGACAATTCCCCACAAAAATGAACAATCGGGAACTGGTTCTCTACAAGAACCTGTTCTCGATTCTTATCCCTACTCATCATGGTAATTTATTATGGTAATTTTAGTATTTTTATGATTTGAAGTTTGAATTTATTTGGATTTTGTCTAATACACACAGGGTCAAAAGTGTACATGCAGGCTCAAAGACATACACTCAAGTTGTCCTGAAGACTCTTGAATGTCTTTTAACTTGATAGACAAATTTGCATTAGTGATTCATCACTGATTATAACTGGAAGTTTGTCCTTACATATTTTTTGACAGAATTTTTGACCAACACTCAGAACAAGTAGGAAATCCAACGAAGTTTAAGAAGATTTGGAAGTTGGGAATGTCTTTTGCAGCCATTTCTAAACAACTGGAGATCAGAAGATCATTAATTCAAAAAACTGTACATAAGTTATTTGGGCGTGCCACCACTCCACAGGTTTGGAAGGGGAGCCAAACAGTCACCCTCATATGAAAGGAAATTGGTTAGGATGTTCAAGAAAACCACTAAGGCTCAACCCTTCCATGAACTGGAAGCTAGTGGAACACCAGCATCACTGTCCACACTGAAGGAGTTTTTCATTACCACGGACTGAGAGAGTGACGACCAAGAAAGAAGCCAAATGGACACCTTCAAGCTCGCCTGACAAGCAAAATGCCTTCTGGAGAAATGGTTTCTGGTCAGATGAGACAAAGATTGACCTCTTTGCCCTTAATAAAAAGAGTAATCTTTGGAGAAATAAAGGTGAGGTTCTCAAACATAAGACCACTGTACCAACTGTCAAGAACGGCGATGGTAGCATCATGCTCTGGGACTGTCTTGGTGCCCACTGATACTGGTACATTGCACAAAGTGGATGGAATAATGACTAAAGAGCACTATCTTCAAATTCTTCAACCTAATCTCAAATCAGCAAGTAGACGGTTAAAGCCCAGACATAGATGGGTTTTCCAATAGGTCAATAATTCCAAACACACATGAAAAATGGTTTTGGAAAAGATCTTGAATGGCCTCCCAAAGCCCTGACCTCACCCCTATTGACAATTTGCGTATTCATTATTACATTTTTCTGCAGTAAAATCATTCCACTTTGGTAAAAAAACCAGTTCAGAGAAATCATCAGAAGCCCAAAATTACCATAACACTCATACCCCTGAACAGGTTATGGAAACCTTTACCATAAAAAACATAAAATAACTTGTTAATATTGTGTTAATGACTTAAAACCCTGATAAACTGTTCTCTACATGTTGTTACATTTAGTACAAAACATCATTATCAAGTCGGGAGAAAAGTGGTTTAAAAAGCAAACAGCTTCACTAATGCCTATCACATCAGTGGTTTGGATCACACTGCTTTTGCAGTCACAGAATCCAGGATGCTGAATTTGTTTGGATGCTGACACTGCAGCACTGATATGAACACGACTATAACAGAAGTTTAGGACATGAGCAAACATTTCTGCCTTTAGCGATACAAATTAGTTTTTTAAATCATCTTTTTACGCCTCATGCAGAAATCAATGGCGGAGGCGTACAATTTCAAATTATTTTACAATATTCCCAACATTGGTACAGTGTGAAGTGCACTTCTGAAATGAAATGCTTTCAGACTAAAAGAAAAAGGAGAAGGTCTCACAAAATAACATTTTGTGAGACCTTCCTTTACAATAAACTTTACAATAAACTTACTGCACTCGGCTAACCCTTGCAATGAGTAAAAGTGAGTAATGAGTAATAGTGTGTGTTAAGTAATAGGAGCCATTGCGGAATTATCAACAGCAGACACAGTACAAGTGATGGAGTCAGGCATTATGCAAACCAGGTTCTAAGCTTAATGCTATAATACTGAAGGGCATCTAATCTACTGCAACATACACACAGTAGATTTGATCTCTGCATTTTAAATGCTGTTAGTTTTCACACAACGGTAAAGCAAATTTATTTGTATAGCACCTTTGAATAACAAGGTCATGGAAGTACTTTACACGAGACATTAAAATCACGAAGATAATAAAGGCAAAGACAAAATTTAGTAATCTTAAAATGAAATACAAGAAGATAAATGTAATAAAAATAACATTTTTATTGGAGACAAGCTTCATTACCAAAGGAGTCAAAATATTCTGCAATGAAATCCAGGCCTTTATATGCAAAACTCGTGTGATCAACAGATGGCACTGCAGACAGGAAGGCAGGAAGACCACTGGCCAAAAACATGAAAAACGAAAATCCAAGGGCAAAATCAACCAGATTAGATTAGAAAGAAGAGGGAGTTGCAGTGACGACCTGACAAACATAGACACAGACTGTATTCACAGCAGGGAGAGAAGGGTAATATGGTACACAAACACTAATGAGGGCAGGGAAAAGAACAAAGGAGGGATATAACAACACAGAAAACCACACGAGGAACCAAACTTTGAAATAAACAGCAAATAAACTTTAAAAGAGAAGAAGAACAATCTCACACAGACACAAATGAGACAAAGACAGATGGTATACAGAACCATCTGTCTTTGTCGGTAAACATTCAGAAAACTAAATGTAAAACTAAGGACAGATCATTACAAAAACACTATGAAAGTATGAATAATTTTCTACAAATTAAATTTATTTCCGGGAGTTTATTCCAGACATACCTGTTTCTGAGCAGAGCTAAAACAATCACAGAGGGCTAGTAAAATCATAAATGTACTTTTATAAACTAACATTCGGATTATAAGATCATTTATCTGACAGTCAGGAAGCAAGACCCAAATATCACACTGATAGTAATGAGGACCCCGAGTTCAGAATTATCAATTAGTGAAATGTCTGATTCTCTTTTCATAGAGACAGAGTCAGGCGAACTTATTTAAGAGAAAAGAAAGTTTAAAGCAAATTTGGCTTTAAGTCTTCTGACATGAAATTTCTTTACTTCTTGGTGTCTGCTTAAGCTTTCAGAAGGCTGAATTGTATTTGGTTGGATGCTAATAATTAAATGTGGGTCTGAATTTAGACTATATTGAGTTTTCTGCCTTTGTTCTTTATTGCTATAGCGGGATAGAGAAAACCCAACATTGAGTTGTCTTTCTGTCCAGAATGATTCTTTCAGTTGGATATTTAATTGGAAATGCAAGCAATTATTATCCATCATCCAAATTAAAAATAACAAAACACGGTGTTAGTCCATTAGCTCCTCAATCATGGACTCTGTTTCTACATAATGTTGGATTAGTTTTATAAAGCAGCTGTCCTTGTTTGCCACCATCACAGTTAATAAAGCTGATAGAGATCTGAATCATTTCAACCTAATAGTGTGCCATAGTGTGATAAAAATTCCTTGGGTGTTCAGTTTCTAAACAAAATTATGCAAAAGTATTCTTAAAAAGTAGGAAGTTTGTGATTTTTACAATCTTTCAATCAGCTGCTTCCTCTGAGTCAAAGCTTTTAGCCACTAAGGAGCTGCACCTCGGTGACCTGACAGGCTTATTACAGTGCTTGATTAAACAAAGCCTGAGATAAATTCTAGTTGAACTAACCATTTTATTCTTATTTACTGGTATAACCCTCCTTCGCAATGCTACTATTACTCTAAATCATTTGGTAATGGTAGAAATACAGCAATATATGATGAATAATAAAGAAAGAACTATTAAGCCCATGGAAAATAAACCAGAATACTCAGATGCATCAATCATTTTTTCAACATTTTCAAGAAAAGTGTCCCAAATGCAAACACAATTTGAAGGTCTCTCCCTTTCTCTCTACCTTTAAGAGAAAGTCAGTATTGAATTTTGAGGAAAAAAAGGTCTCTTTTATAGAGTCTCCTAAGCTCCAACATATATAGACAGTAAGGTCCACCAAAATAACTCCTCCAGCAACAACAATAAGCTGCCTCAGGGGTCAAAAACTGCTTTCAACCTGAGTGGACAACTCATTGGACAAAGATTGCTTCCTATTTATAGAAGCGATTGCAAATTACTTCACAAAATGGTGTTAGATAAGAAGGTATGCTGCAAGCTGCTTGTCAAAACCCACAGGAAACTCATAAACATCCAGGCTATATATGAATCTTTAAAAAAATGTGTTAGAGGTGAAGGGATCCACTTTCCTGCATTTAAATGTGTTAAGGTATGCCAGTACATTTCTTCAGAACAAAGCCTGCTGTTTTATTATTCAGCCTAAGTTTTTCTTTTCATTTCCCCCTGTCAGCTGGGAAAGTGATGGATTAATTTGTGCAAAAGCAAGTTTCAGCAATGTTAAATTACAACCCCTTTTCTATTGCCTTTAAAAGCAGACATTCAATTTAGCAGCAGCCGTGCCACTCAAAAGTAGGGCTGAAGGTGACAGATAATAGGGAACATGGTAATACAGTTTAAATGTATTATGTTGTTTTGAAAACTATTGAGATTTCCAGGGCAACCACTTCTGTTTGAGTGATAATAGCATGGTTACGGCAAAACCGAAAGAGCAGCCAGTGAGGGGCTCTTTTAATTGCCTTTAAAGGACTCAGAGGTAAAATGTGACTTTGAATGGTTTCTGTTATCAGACCCTCTAAATACCCCTTAACTGTCATGGTTCAGTCCTCTAAAGAAACTTTAAACAGCACTTTTCAGTTGTGCTTTTATAGAAAGCACTATAAAAAATATCAAACAAATCAAAAAGATATCACACAGGCCTCTGGAAACATTTTGTGCAAAATTAAATGGGTGGGGGGAGTAGTATTACAGATATAGTTACATAAGCCTAAAATAACTGCGGGTAACTGCTATGTCCTTGACAGATCACTGCAGCTGAGTCAAACCTGCTCTTTCAAGAGTCGAGGTTAGTGAACAGTGTACAGTAGCGCAGGATGTACTTAGAGATGACATGTGTGTATTCCGAAACAATCTGTTTATTCTCTCTGGGGTCTGGAGAGTGATATCTGAGCAGTGAGAGGCATTTCTGCTGCAGCAAGCCATGATTTCTTAGGAAGAACTGTTTACTTATCCTTGGCATCACTGGTATAGTGGAACCTCTAAGAAATAACTGCAGCGTGTTGATATTACACAGGAAACAGCTCTCAAAAGTCCCTGAAATTTGTACTAATTGCACTGTATTTGTATATAAGAAGACAATACCATTACTCTGGGGATATGTGCATGATTGCTTCATATTTAATAGAGGTGTGTTTGCACATGAAACTAATGACAAACTCCATTTTAATCTTATTCTCTACCAACAAATGCACACCAATCTCCACTTACAGGTTTAAGCTCTCAACAATCTAACCAAAAAACAAAAGCATATTATGCATTTAGTTAAAGTTGATTCAAAACTACGGGGAGGCACAAACTCAGCCAGAGGGGGGGTCACAAGCTGGGATAAATTGGAGGGTCACATCAGGAAGGACATCCAGTGTAAAATCAGTGCCAAATCGAGCATGCAGATGCATCCGCTGAGGCAACCCTTTAGGAAATAAAAGAGCAGCCAAAAGTACTTTCTAGTTTACAAATAAACTTAGTCTATCATGTGATATTTAGCCATTAAAATTTTGTAAGACAATTAAGAAAATTAAGTAAGGCAAGCTTCCTTCTTTGCAGTGTTTTTGGCGCATGAACCCTGAGCTGTGAGGACAGTCATTCACCAGGCTTTCTTTATACAGTGCCCCTGAAAAAAATAAGATCAATTCTTTTAGTAGATGAGATGACATGATTTTAGAAAAGCACAATCCAAGCAGGAATTACTTGGATAAAATTTATTCTGCAGAGCAGATTAGTTTTATATAAGAGGATTTTTAAGGCGACTCATTTATCTTATGCAAAAATGAAGGGATAGGAAATAAAATCCATTGTAGTTTTCCACCTACGACAGTGCCTCGCCAATATGAGGAAATAAAAAAGCAAATTACAATCCTTCACTGTGTGTTGCTGAGACAATCTTCTTCTTTTCTATAATTTTTGCTGACTGTAACAAATATGAACTCTGCGTGTTGGGGATCCAGGGTGGGGGGGCTCGGCCTCGACGCATCTCCAGGGACAACTGAGACAGATCAATTTTAATTACCCAGTAACCTCTCAGAGAGCATGAGAGTAATGATGATTCAAACAGCTTGGATGGCCACTCTTACCTCAGGGAACTCCCTGAGCAACTGATACAAAATATAGCTCAACTCCCACCTATGCAAGCAGAGGAAAAGAGGGGTTATGAAAACCTTTAAGTTACTTTATGTAGCCTTGTGTTGAACAAAAGCAGACGCTATGCAGTAAGGTTCGACTCAGCTAAAGGGTGACACTTAGGATGAGGCCGGCAGTGGAGGTGAAGAGGAAACATGGGTCTAACCTGCGGCTGTGTGAGAGTGTGAGGGAGTGATATGAACAAGAAAGAGGGGGAGGAGACAGACGGACAGAGGGGATGCTGCAAAGGGAGCTGTCACTGCCAACTGGATGCTCATACTGGAACAGGAGCCATGTTACATTTCACAGACAAAGACGGTGCCTGTTTGCTTTGTAGCTACAGAAACTACCTGCCACACATTCTCCTGCCTAATCTCTCACCGTGACCAGAAAAATTGAACCGTCTCAACTGTACTACAGTCCTGCTTATTCATAAATGGCCAAGTTTTCATTGTGATAAGTTACTGCAAAACTCTAGTAGGACAAAAAACACACACACCAAAAGCACAAAATGTGCTGCAGCAGCAGAGCAGTTCAAACCAACAGCTCTGTGCCCACTCTTCAGTATGCTCGAGCGTTTGTATTAACAAGTAAAGCAACACCGCATTTCTGATGAGGGTAATTCACCATTAGCAAGCATCTCTTGAACAAAAACAGAAAAGAAGCCCCCTGATTTTGAATCCCTCTGCTACTGAAGCCATACTGTGTTTCGCCTTGAGGCAAAATTCAATCAACCAGCGTAAGAAGTGTTGCCTTCATTACAGCAAAATGTCTATGGTGTCACTAGGCAGCTTAAAACTTAAAAATTTAAGAGGCAGGAGGAATCTTCTGCTGGTTTTCTACCCCTCTCCACATTGCATTACATGTTGTTTAAAAGTCTGTTCCAATCAATCACCTTTAAAAGGCCTTTTATGGGAGCAGAATTGGCCTCAGGGCTATTTTTAGAATCAAAAACATTTCATGTTTTCTGACCAGTCGGCCACACAAATGCTGTGTAGGAGAAGTATTTTAACGTGCTCTACACACAACCAAATCTGCTTCACACCTTCTTAAAAAAATGCTTGTTCAAATACACAAATGTTATGTCTAAGAGTATTTCTACTATAGCAGATTCCAATGTCTTCCATGTCTTTGATTGAGCAGTAAAAATAAAATATTCCACGTTGATTTTGAATGTGTAATTCAATTAACTACCTTCTTTTCTGGATCAGCACTCAGCTGCTTTGGATGTATGTTCCTAAATCACTTTCAGGTGACTAATTCAAATTCATTGGTCTGTAAAACTGCAGGTGATCATGCTTTAAAAGCAAGCGTTCCTTGTTCTGGTGATAGATCGTAACAATTATGAATGAACCAGATTTTTTTTTAAAAAAGGCTGAGTCGAGGGAGACAGAGAGTTGCTTTAAAGTAGCCTACATGTGGGATTCAGGGTGAGAGCAGGGAACCCTGCAGCCTCACGGGTATAGTCATTTAATCTGACTCCACAGAGTACATCAAAGAAATTAGCAGCAGAGACATGACGCATTAAATTAATTTTAATTAAGAAATTTCTCAAGAGGATGCCGAAAGTGCAAATAGAGAAGGGGAGATTCTTTCTTTTTTTTTCTTTGAAGACTAAGTTGACATGTATTTGTAAGCATGCATGAAACAAAGACCCTATCAAGCTATTACTGGTAATCCACTGTGTGTTGTTACAGTGAATATACCGTCCAGTATTTCTGAATGATTACATTGACTAGCTGTGAATGAGCAAGAGCAGAGTACAAAGGAAGATGGATAAGCGGTCAAAGCCCATATATCTTTCTTGTATCCAGTCAAAACAATGTGTGGATCCAGTGTATCCGTCCTGGCAGCAGCAAACAGTGAATAATCAAACGCTCTCTGTAGCCAAATGAGTGTCCCCGGTGACATTTCATTGTGACCGGACCTGCAGTTTAAATGCATTTTCTGCCAACATAAACTCTCACACAGCAAAACACAAAGACCGAGTCTGGCCGGGAGACTCTTTGAACATGACTAAACTTTCAACAACATTAGGGGAGACCGGGGATAGTTGTAACATTTTTCACATTTCTGTCTGTAGCTTGGAGCTCTTTTAAGGTAGTGGATTGAAAATGTAATGCAAAGTATTTACATGTCTCTGCTATTAAATAGTGCAGCTATTTTCTCTGCAGCACAATTACCCATTGCATGGTATGGTCTCAAACACAAAGAGTGAAATATTACAATTAACCCCATAGTCTGGGTTAGTTGTAACATATTTTGTTACAGTTACAACTGGTTGGTCTTCCTTGAGTTTGGCCTCATTGGCTCAGTGGGCATTATAACCTGCAACTCTTGCACCAATTTTGAACATAACAATGAAGCTGAAAAAATGTAGTTGTTCACCAGCATCGCAATTCCATTACTTTTTATCACGGCTTACCTTGGTGTGGTTTGCAAAGTGCTTCAGAAAGATGAGGAAATCTGTTTCTTGCACCCATCCTGATTTATTTCCATTACCAATACTTCCTACTGGTCCATCTCTGACACAGTGGTCTGCATAATGTATGTGTGGGAACACAAGCAGTGGAGGAATTGTGTTGCCAATGGCATTAACCGCATATACAAAAGCGACCAGTGAACCTCTCTCTGCTGATGTCGTTGCCCCAACTTGTTTAATATAAGTTAAAGTAATAGTGTGGTAAGTTGTAACATCTGCATTATTGTTACAACTGACACAGACTCCTATAGCCATGAACTAGCTAACATTATAGCCAACGGCTAAAACATTAGCACTAAAGACCTACACAGAATATATCCCCATAGACATACAACTAACACAATTTAAGTTTGATGAGTTTAACTGCAAAGCAGATAATGCTATTAGAAATTGAAATAAAGTAGAACAACTTACTTTTTGGCATACAAATTACTTTTTTGTGTGTTAAATTGTCTGTGTTTGACAAAATGTGCTGATTTTTCACATGTGATAGCAGAACTGAGTTGGGCATGCACAGGATGAGTCACATCATTTGAAACTTAGCCCTGATTGGAGAAATTGGAAGTGTTACAACTGACCCACGTTACAACTACCCCCGGTCTCCCCTACACACTTTTAAGAAGAATTTACAACACAGCCAAATGTGTAGATCAGGGAGGGAGAGAGGAACTGTGTTTGAAGAAGGCCTGGTTTAGTGCCAAATCCAAGGAGCTGAAGTTTGTCCAGGTCACTGATAATTAAGACAGAAGGGATGTGAGCTGCCTCAGTCAATTCTCTTCCTATAGGCATCCATAGTATAACTGACATAAACAAATCAGTAAAACACAGTGAACCTGGTTTAAGCCTCATTAGGTGATAAATCTCAAAGAGTTCTTCTAGTCATTCCAATTCTTAAACATTCAAATAGTAAGTGAGTCTGGTGAATATTCTACATATGTCTCTTTTCTCCACATCAATTTGAGTTGAATTCCGAATTGTGTGTCAGTTTTAAACGCCTTTAATCAAAAATAACTAATCGGATTGATATTTATGTGATTTTTAGTGAATTTTCCTGGCTTCTGGTGCTAATCAAATTCCCACAACTCATTGGATAAGCAGCTGAATGTGAAGGTGGAATCATGTAGTTTGTAAAGTGTAACTTTCATTCAGTGGAAGTGAGACTAAACGCCTGGCTGACTTGCTTGCTAAGATTTTTTTTTTTTCTCCCTTTCTTCTTGCAGTGCCACTGTGTTCGATGCGTCTCCAAGTGCGCACAACCCGTCTGCAGCAGCATTATTCCGCAGACCGCCTGCCAGGCATCTGGCTGCTCTACGTTTATTTCCGGAGGCGCTGCTTTTCGCTCAATCACCTCCAACAGGTGGATAAGAACACTGGTGGATGTACATCCTGGGGAAAACTGGAGGCGTTGAAAAAGCAGGTGTAATCCACCGAGGGAACTTGGTTGTTGTTGCCTATTTTCGTCTCCAGGATTTGTTGCGCGGTGAGTTTAATGCGGTGTGAGCCGGTCTGCGTTTTTTCCCGCACCCCCTCCTTAAAAGACGGAATGGAAATCGTGATTAAACCTGACCAAATGTGGATTCTCGGGAGGAGTGCTAAGAAGTCTCCAAAAAACGAGAAGGAAGAATGCGTACTTCACTAAAAAAAAAAAAAAAAAACAACAGGAAAAAGACGCGCTGACATCTCTAACACTAACAAGCGGGATTTTCACACTGCTGTTTCTACATTTATGGGGATACAAATTCCAAGAAGTTGAGGCGAATTATTTTCATGCTGTTTTCCACAGGAAGACCACTGAGCTCCCTGAGCGAAGTTCCAATGTCCATCATCCCAAAGGTTTGTCATTTGCTTCTGTGTACTACTACTGATCTTTGACTATATAAGGCTCTTCAGCAGACAAGAGTAAGGCATGTTACCCTCGGAAGATTTCTGATAAAAAATTAAAACCGTGGCAGTTTAATGATTGTTTTCACTCGTACTGTAAGCGCAGTGGGCTTTAAATATGCTGCATGGTCTGTTGGAAATCCATTCGATGCTGCTTGAGAACTACAACTTTCAGAATAAAAGATTCCCTGCCGTGGTGTTGGTGCGCTGCTGCACCGTGTAATCAAACAGCTGAGATTTCCCATTTCCAAATAATGCATTGAATTCGCCAAACTCATTAGGGAAAGAGAGCCAGTGCACAGAAAGGCTACCTCTGTATGTGCGCGCGCGTGTGCGTGCGTGGTTGTGTGTATTGGCTCGTGCGCTACTGAGCGTGGGCCCCTGCGTGTGCGTTTCAGTATTTGCACACAGAGCTATCAACAGGCCGTACCTTTTGTAGTGTTTCTGCTTGGCTGGCAGCTTCCCTTAATAGCGGCTGTCTTTTGAGGCAGGTCTTCTGTCGCAGGTTCAAGCAAGCACCAGAAAATATAACATAACCCTCACACTGCAATATGTAGCCTGATCTAATCTGTGTGTCAGATAAACACTAAAACACACTCTTGTCTAAAACATTATAGTATTTTAGCAAACAAATGAAAACCAATATAGTTAGGTCACAGAGAACACTGATGATGTAACTTACTGTGTTGTTTTTGAGCAAAATTAAATTATAATTTTGTTTTTTTAAACACAGATACACATTGTTTTGTTTGGCTTGTGCTTTGCTACTTGTTTTTATCATAAACCACTTGTTGTACTGAAAGCAGAGTTTAGTTTTCTGCTAAACAGACTCCTTATGTTGACAGTTGCATGCAATTACTCATACAGGTAAACTGGTCTCTGTCAAATCAAACTAAGGATCTCAGATGAGGTATGAAATGCTGCCATCAAAATGCAGGTCCAGACAGGATCAAAGGAAAATATTGTTTTCCTTTAATATTATCCACTTTTAAGACTTTTAATCAATCTTAGACATTCTCTGCTCCTATAGATGATCAATCATGTTCAACATCTGAATTCTTAACAGCAGACTGAAAAAAAGACAAGTTCTCACACCTAAAACTGAAAGCATAACCAATCACACAGCTTGTTTATTTAAATTAAATCTTTGTTACAGTGTTTTACAAAGTACCCTTATCATCCTTTTAACTGTGGGTAATGCTAGAAGTTTGATATCACACTGATGATTATGAAAGAAGGACTTGACCACTTGAAGCAGATTAACTCAGAACGACAGGAAACACAGGGGAAACAAACTATATCCAAACCTACCATGTTCTCATATCAGTAAAAGAGCCAATAATGATAGCATCAAAAGTTTTGAACTGTGCCTTTAAATGTGCTATTTTAGGATGTGGGACTATGGGCACAGCATGAATATTTTTACTCATATTTATTAAAGAAATCGCTGCATTTCGGCTTGTTCTCATAAACTAATTAGGCTCATTATTTTTCAGATAGATGCAGTAATGAGTTGTCCTGAGACGGTGGGAAGAGAGAGAGGGGAGCCTTTAGGCACTAACTGCTTCAACCTCTTGTTTTTTGTTATGTTTACTACTGTGCAGCGTTTTCCACTTAATGTTGTTTTTGACTCACCTGGTTTATATTTCGCCCTCATCTCCGGCACTTTCTGTGTTCTTGTCTGCTTTGCTCATTTTGGTTTTAAATTCTCTGAGGGCTGTCAGAATATTTTGGAAATATGTTCAGAGGTGACAGTCGACACATCCGCACAGATGCTAGTTTTCAGTCATTATTATGGTTGCTCCAGTTTTGAATTTTAAAATGGGTTTGTGACAGAAGCATTGTACTAATGCTGCTTTTCACACGATTTAAACAATATTATCTCATCTTTTTATCTACATTCAGTATTTCAATGTTACAATATATTTAGAGATGTTTTAGATTGTGAAGAACCCAGGGACTGTTGCCAGAGGAAATAAAACAAAGTGCATATTATTTGAGAAGATGCAACGTGTCGGTCAACTAGTAATGATTAAGCACATTACATAAAGCAGTTAGAAACTTGAGATTTAATGAATCGTACCATCCAGTGCAGCTGCAAAGTATTTTCCTGCAGTGTGTGCTGTGTATCGTGATGGCTGTTTGTGAAACATGTTCAGCAGGAGCAGCCGCTGTCATGTCTACGCTTGATCTTTCTGCTTTAGTTTAGAGCTCTCTAACAGGACACCAGAGGAAAACAATGCAGTAGAGGCGTTTTTGATTTCTTTCCTACCTCACAACTTAAACATTTTTATCCTTGATTTTTGCCAGCATGTAAACATTGCCTGACGTTAGATTCTGAGCGCTTGAAACTTACTAAATGCTACAAGAACAATAAAAAGCATTTTTTATCTTTATTTCCAAATAAAACCATAATATTTAAATGATTTATCATGTGTTGAGCTCGACATCTGTCTAGGCTGTTCACTCTCATTACTTATATTACATTTAAACTTTTATTCAACCGTAATTCTTGCACAGTTTGTAGGAAAACACTTATAAACAGGCAGTTCTTAATTAGATCATGTAGCGCATGTAATAAATGGAGAGGGGTCAACTACTATTGTAGCTTCATCTCAGTATTACAGCCCTTTCTGCTCTGCATGTGTATCTGCTGTCCTCTCTTTTCCTTCTTGTCCTACTTGTTATGCAAAAACCAACAACAAGCTTATTCTACAGCTTTGTCTCTATCCTCTCTAGTGTGAACCCCAGCAGCCCAGCAGCAGCTGTAGCAGTGTTAACAGGGTGCTGGTCAGCTGAAGCTTAGAGAGATGTCACAGCTCTACTACCGGCGGACTGACAGCTCCTCATACCGGGACCGAATCCCGTTGAGAATTGTGCGGGCCGAGTCGGAGCTGTCACCTTTAGAGAAAGCCTACCTTGGAGCCGTCGAGAAAGGGGACTATGCGAGTGTCAAGCAAGCGCTTGAGGTGTGTGTGTTTGGGTGGAGGAATGGAGAAACTGACTGATAAAGGGACGAATTAATGCAGATGCATCAAGCTCAAAATTATGGATGAGGGAATGGCTCAATATTAAAGCGTTAATGTAATTTGATTGACGTGGAAGAGATTGGAAGATTCATGGGCAGGATGCAAAATCATAATAATTGCTATGCATTTCAAATAATACGCAGGCTCTTTATAGAAACCAGTAGCAGAGACAAAGTGTTGGCAGGGAGCAGCTGCTTTGTAGTCCCGTAGCAACGGAGAGGCTGAAAATTGTAATATATCAGGACATGTCATCTAGCAATATAGTGACAAATGACATCACAATCCACAATAAAAACTTGTGATAGTTTGCCCGCTTGGCTTGTCCATATAGAGATTAAGAAGGGACATCTGCATAATCTGATGTCTTTTTTTCCTTTCTTTAACATTTAAAAAGATTATTGTTTTCATAAACTTGGAGAAAGTCATTTGCTTTAAATCTGTTCTGAAAACAAAAATCTCTATTTAAAAATGTTATATGCCCATTCTTACAACTTACTTTTTGTTGTGATATTTCTTCAAATATTGTGTAGGCAGCTAATGACAGAAAGCTACTTACAAAACAGTAAGTTAAAAAAGAAAAGTATAAAGGGTAAAATCAATGCAGCAGAAACATGGGGTACTCTTATTCCTACATTCCCCACAATTCAACGTGACTGCCAACAGTTCAACTGGATATTGAGTTGTGTTATGCCAGCAGTAGTGGCGAGCTTAGTCTTGTGCTGCTAGCTTCAAATGCAGATACAAAAGAGAAGTGAGCTACAGAGATCTGGTAAACTCACTCCCACTCCACTCCTCCAGATTCTGAGGAAAAACTACAAACTTTTAGTAGCTTGTTCAGTTACAAAAGGTGCGAAGAGTTTACAGTTCCTTTCAAAAATGTTCATTCCCTGTGTGTCTTCCTCCATAATCAATGAACCCCAGAGTCCCAGAGTAGGTCTTGAAACAAACTCTGGCTTTCAATCACTTTATTTTGGCAGGAGGCTGAGATCTACTTCAAGATCAACATCAACTGCATCGACCCTCTCGGCCGCACAGCTCTGCTGATTGCCATTGAGAACGAGAACCTGGAAATCATCGAACTCTTGCTGAGCTTCAACGTGTATGTTGGCGACGCCCTGCTGCATGCAATTCGCAAGGAAGTGGTGGGAGCTGTGGAGCTGCTGCTAAATCACAAGAAGCCGAGTGGTGGCATGCAGGTGAGGAAGGGACAGAGGAAAGTGGAAAAAGTTGCATATTAACATAAATTTACTAGAGCCGCAAGCGCCTCTCTGCTGAGACTGTTCTCGGCTGAGACTGTTCTCGGCTGTCCAGGTTGGAGACATGCTAGCAGGGAAACAATAGTTGACATTTATTTTCTCTCCAAGTTATTAGCATTTTATTTATTTATTTTTTTGCTTTTCCAACGAATTGTTTTATGTTTCTGTCCTTTTAGTAGTTAATTGCATTTTTTAATTTTGGGGTTTTTTTTGGTTTTTTTTGCTGTTTTTAAGTGCAGTGTTTAATCCATTTGTGTGCCAGGACCTGTGCCAGTTTCATTTGTAGCCAACATAATAACATTCTCCTGGCTAGTACAGTGTACCATTTAATAAATGCACCGCCTTTATCATTTATCGTAAGCTGAATTAATCGAATGCCCGCATTAATGAATGATTTAACATTTTTTAAAAAATCCTTTACTCTTTATGTTTAGAGCATTACTTCCAAAGTATTCCCACCTTAAAGCTGCAAATGGCAAAAAGAGCCGGAATATACAGGTGCAGCTCTCATCCTCCCTTTGCCCTCTACTCTCTCCACCCTCAGGCCCTCCCACTAAAAGAGCACATTTGATACGTGTGCTCAGCAGAAGCTGTGAGATGCATCAACATTAAATTGAATTAGACACATCTGTGCCTGATTGTTTGGATGTCGTTCGCAGAAGGCTTAAATATTTGCAACATTCAATTCAAACATTTAACCTTCATCAACAAAACCTATCCAGTCACTATGAATATGGTTAGATAAAAGAGGGAAACTTCCTGCAAACACAGAATTTTGAAAAGTTTTCTTTCAGTGTCAAATAGAGATGTTCAAAGGTAAATCAGAGTCTTGCTACTGGCAAGACATCATTCCTAAGCACAGCATGGTAGAGCAATAAGACAAATAATGGTCCTAAACGGGGTTGTATTCTAATATCACTGACACACATGCAAACTGACTAAGTTAGCGGTCCTGTTTTCAGTATGGTACCGTATTTTTCAGACCATAAGGCGCACTGGATTATAAGGTGCATTAAGTGAAGCAAAACAGTCAGATAAGTCAAACTTTACTCAACTCATTCTTCTAGCTTCCTCCACTTCTGTACCATTGATTCATGTTGAAGTCTCTCGCACCTGCTCTATTCCCATGTTGTTGCAGTATAATAATGACTAACCTCATATTTTGGATAGATTATCTCAGTTGTTCTCCTAACTGAAGTTTGGTCTGTTTACAGCATCCTGCCATGCGATTGCATTTGTCCCTAACCATCAGGAACCCTCACACTAACTTATCGAGTGGTAAAAAGTTAGCGATCATCCTCCAGCTTCACTGTGTTTATGTTACGCTAACATAGCTGTGTTGCTAGCGATCACATAGCACATCATTATATACCAGCTAGTCCCACTTTAGTAACCCTACAAAAGTCACTGCTGTTTAGTTTTCTGTCTTCATTGAAAGTGATAGCAGAGCTGTACGTTTTTTGTTTTTTTTTCCAGAAATCTCTCAGTCAGAACATGCTTATATCATGTTTAGGTGGAAACTAGCGAGCTAACTTCCTGCTTACATCTAACTCCGTTAAATTTAAGTTCTGTTTTCATGGATGCCTGGATGTTAAACTTAATTTAACAAACGGGTAAAGCAGCAACATTGATCATTTTATTAAAGATGAAAGAATTTAGACAGTTTTTAACTCTCAGTGATGCCGCAGTGTTCGTTTGACTTTGGGACTGGAAGCGGAGTTTGGACCCAGATTACTCCGCAAGGCTCCTGACTACAGTAGCCGTAATGCGCCGTCAATCCATCAGTGTGGCTTCGTAGCTTACCAAAATCATACCAAAACATTTTTGGCAGATTTTTGAGCGCCGTGTACCACATAAAATGAGTTCGAGGTCAGTAAGCGCAACCAGAATTCATACGTAAGGCACGCTGTCAATTTTTGAGAAAATTTAAGGATTTTAAGTGCGCTTTATAGTCCAAAAAATACGGTAGATGGATGATCATTATGAATGATAATTTAAGTCTATCTTCCTTGTTCCACGTTGTGTGCAGTTATTTTAAATACAAGGTTGTTAACCTTTCCTGCACTATTTGGAAGAAAGTCTGTATGGATTTGCATACATAGTACAGCCATCAGGAAAGCGCTTTCTCTGAAAACCCTGTGATTGGCTAGAGTCTCCCACCACACTCAAGAGTTTCTAAATAATATTGGTGGAGCAAAGAGTATGTGCAGAAGTAGCTTCCTCTCCAACTGCTTGAATTACACTACATATAGGTACATATAAGGTTATTATTGAATTTCTACCCAATGGCAGTAAAGGATTTCTGGATACTTTAGTTTTAAATCTAAAAACAACATCCAGCAGCTCAGGGACCATCGTGACTGAATGATAAAGTGTGATTGCCAGTCCCAGTAAAGTACTGCTACTCACTGTATAGCTTATAAACTGAACGCAGTTGCCTGGAGCTTTTTAGACCATCCAGATTAACTGACCCAGTATTGCTGGCAACAACAAAAGCTGACACTCCAAAAAGCTGCTTCATAAGCCTTCTGTGTTTTGGAAAAGGAGTCTTACAGAGAGAGAGGTTTAATGAGCATGTTCACTCAGAGAAAATACACTGTTTAATTTAAGTTTGCTCTTATTTACTCTAGGAAGGTTTCACATTAGTTTGTGGACCGCTATTCACCCCACTTATAGTAATGGACAGGAACAAAATGTGTCGAGCTTTAGTTTCCGTTGACTTACTGCTCTGTGTGCTTTCACATGCACACATACGTCCTTCTTTTCCTCTCCCTGTGAGCAGTAATGATGGAGAGATGTTCCTCCTGTTCTCAACCTGTTCCAATAAGAGTTTTAATAAATGAAGTAAGCTCAAGTTAAAATTAAGTTGAACGAAAGTTGAAAAATGGAAGGAAGGGGGAAAATAATAAGCAGGAAAAGGCAGCGTGAGCTCAAAGAGAGAGATTGGGATTGTTTGTCAAATGGATGAAATTTCCAGTCTGAACCGCTCAGCTGTGACATTAATCAGGTGGAACACTTTATCTTAATGCAAAAAATGAAAAAGCACCATCTTACAAAGGTAAGATGGTGCTTTTTCCCATCCACTGAGTAGGCTGTGAAAACAGATCACTCTAGTGCCACCATATCACTCCAATAGAAGCTCATTGATTATATTAAAAAACTCTTTGGAAAAAGCACATCCTATCTGTTGCCAGTGTCTTCTCTGAGATTTATTAATACCAAGATTCATTTTGCGCTTGGCTGGAATTGTGTATATTTGTCTCTCTATTTTAAGCCGTCTGAATGACATGTTTGTAATAATCTCACAAGTGTTTTGGCTTATTTGTTTTCCGCTGAGGACCGCATGGATATCAGCTTTTTAAATAGCTCCATGTATTATCCTCTGAGAGCAGATATGCATCTGTCAATGGCAAACAATGGATTTCACACAGCTTCTCAGTTGCATGACCTTCGGGTGGTTTTGAGTTTTGTTTTTATTTTATTTTATTTTTTTACATCTTTGTCTTTTTTCATCAGCCTTTCCATATAAGAGCGCTTATGGAAGGAAATCCTTCTCCTTCCTACATAACACAGAGCATGATGCGGAGTAAATGCATTCATGCTCGCTTGAATCTGAGACTTGAGCTTATTTTCCACAGTGTAATTCAAAAACCGCCCGGCGTCCCATTTTTACACCAGTTCTATCTAAACATTTGTGATGATGTCGGGTGACAGTAGAAAACCAGCAGGGAGGCTCAAAATAGAGCACGGTAAAAACAAAAGTAACCGCACACTCTGCTGCTGCAGATGCCATTGTTGTATTTTTAATCAGTATGCTTATGGTGGATTCCCTATGAGTAACAAATATGTGTTACTCAGAAGAGTGGGCTTTTTATTTTCCTTTCTCCACAATTACCATAGTTTCACATATATCAGTTTGCTTGGGCACAGGCCAAGGCTGTTTGATGTAGATTATTTGATGTCCCACCTCTTCCCACATGGAGAACAGAATGTATATACTGTAGCTTATTAGATCACCCACCTCTGCGAAATGTGGCGACTCTTAGACATGGCTCTGTGCCACGCTTTAGAGTTGCTGCTGCACTGTGACTGCTCTGAGAGTAAGCTACCCAAGTAATTAGTGTCCCTGTGTGATATAATGATTTTTGGATGCTATATGAATGATGAAACATTTTGGAGAAAATGAACCAAAACCCCTGGAGAACAATTCTTCATGCTTTGTTCCTCAGTGAGCAGTGGTGACAAAGGCTTACTATTTCTGCTTCTGCTTATAATTGGCTTCTTGCAAGTGAAATATTTTTAAAACATCTCAGATCATGTCTTAACTGTGACTTATACTGTCATGCCTATAGTTGGTCTTTTAGGATTTAATAGCTTTATTTAGCTTTGCAAATAATAAAGAGTCTAGGTCTTTTTTTACTTTCTTTTTTGTGTGCGTATTTTTGATAGAAATATATATTTTTAAAATATAGGTGTTCAGCTGTTTTTAAACATGAATATGTAATCAGCCACCTACATGGCAGCAGCCCCGTGCATTTAGGCATATAGACATGGTCAATGCAGGCTGCTGAAGTCCAAATAGAGCATCAGAATGGGGAAAAAATGATCTAAGTGACTTTGAATATGGCATTGTCGTTTGTGCCACACTGGCTGGTATTTCAAGCGATAATCTACTGGGATTTTCCCACACTGCCATCTCTAGGGTTTAAAGAGAATGGCCTGAAAAAAGAAAATTGTTTTTCTATGGGTGAAAATGTCTTTTTTAACATTTGATAGAATGTTAAACCCAGATAGAGGCAGAATTTGGTGCAAAAGACATCAAAGCATGGATCCAACCTGGCTTAGTTAGTGGTGGTGGTATAAATGTGTGGGAGGGGTATATTCTCTCGGCACACTTTATGCCACCTGAGCATTGTTTAAACACAACAGCTTACCTGAGTTTTGTTGCTGACCATATCCATTGCGTTATGACATCAGTGTTAACACACTTGGTCGTAAAACGCAAATCATCTCAAAGTTGTTTCCTGGATGTGACAGTGAGCTCTCTGTGCTCGAAATACTCGCTGTTCTCCGCTGTCACCAGATTACAATCCAACAGAGCACCTTTGGGATATGGCAGAACCGGACTTTGTGCAGGTGCAGGTGACAAATCTGCAGCAGCTGCCAATATAGACCAAGATCTCTGAGAAATGTTTCCAGCACCTTGTTGGGTCTGTGCCACAAAGATACAAGCAAGTACAAGCAAGGTGCTTCCAATAAAGTGGCAACTGAGTGTATGTCAGTATTAGCACAGTCAGATCGAAATACATCAGAACTAATGGGAAAAATGCAGATATATCTATAGGGCATGATTTAAATGAGGAGTTTTGTTAGACTATCATACAGTGCCCTTTGCTGTTTTAATGGAAAAACACCCATAGTATATAATTAACTATGATTGTAAGGTGTCTGTGAAGGTTCTCAGTCATCCAGGTCATTGTAGTCAAAGGAGCTTGCAAAGAAAAGCGTCTGGACTTCTTTAAGTTGCTTGAAGATGTTTCACCTCTGCCATTATTCTGCCTTGAGTTGCTAAGCAGGTCCTTACCTATTCCATGTTTACCCTCCAATCATTCTTGAGCTGTCTTCTCTCTCTTCTCCCATTCTCCCTCACCACAGAATCAGATAACAGGCCTTCAATTAAAATAATTAAAAAGGCACAGCTTACTCCTCTGCTGCCTGCACCTGTATCCCCCCTCTTGAATGATATGGGAATTGAAAAAGGACTTAGCTGGAGTGGGCGATAAGAGGGATAGGTAGAATGAGTTTCTCTCTGAGCATAATTCCCTCTGAAATGTGTTAAACGCTGATGCATCTCGCTTTGCTGTTGCTGGTGCCCCTTACAAAAGCCTTATATGGAAGGCATTTTGTCTTTTTCCAAGGGGACAATTTCTTGTTTGGATTTCAACTATCTTTACCTCCAGGAGCTAAAAGCCCCAGGTACTGTGCAGGTCAGCGCCTATTGTATTTTTTTGACAGCTTTGTTCACATGTGCTGTCATTCTCTCATCTCCCTGCAAAGGTTCCACCGATCTTACTGGACAAGCAGTTCTCTGACTTCACCCCTGACATCACTCCTATCATTCTTGCTGCACACACCAACAACTATGAAATTATCAAGCTTCTGGTGCAGAAAGGTGTGTCTATGCCACAGCCACATGAGGTGAGTGAACCATTTGTCTCTAATATCTCTATGCAAGATACCATAGTTACACATATAAAAGTGTGGGTTCAAAGACACAAATTATGGATTTGTTCTTCTGTATACCACCACAGTGGATTCTAAAACAAACATCTAATATGTGCTTGAAGTGCAGGGTTTCATAAAAGTTAATTAAAGCCATTTCCAGAGGCTCAGAAGTCATTGGGGTAATAAACAGTTTTATAACCAAGTGATGCCTGTTTCCTGGTTATTCCATGAAAACGTAAGTAGATAAAATATATGGATTCGATTACAAGATTAACTTAAATTTATTAGGTTTTAATTTGAATTCTCACTATGCGGTCCACAGAGATCTTGATGTGAGCGAAAGAGGCTATCATTAACCCAAAAACACAAAAGAAACCTATTAGAAACATCGTAAAACTTTAGCTGGTGTGGCCAAATAAACACTCTGTTACATTCTTAAAAAGAAAGAGTTCACTGACCAGCTTAACAACACCAAAAGACAGCATTAGTGAGAATTATGGTTAAGAAAAACAAATTCAAAACATCAAACCAAGTCAGAAATACTCTTAAGGAGGCAGAAGAATCACTGTCAACAATCAAGACAGAGATAAATAGAGAGTTTCTAAGACAAGGTGCAAACCACTGTCTATGTTAAAAAACACAAGTCCAGGTTAGACAGCCTCTCCTAAAGAATTTAAGAAAGCCTGCACAGTAAGGGAGATAAAGTTACGATTAACTTGTGCCAGAATGATGGGAAGACAGGAGAATAAAGAAGGAGAGAAGCAGGTCCTAAACCGAAGCAGACCACATCATCTGTCAAACATGGTGCAGTCATTTTTATGACATGACCATGTATGGCTGCCAGTGGAGCCAGTTTACTAGTGTTTATTGATGATATGACTGCTGATAGAAGTAACAGGATGAATTGTGATGAAGTGTACAGAGCTTTGCTCTCTGCTCAGATTCAGCCAATTGCTGCAAAACTGATGGGATGATGCTTTACAGTGCAAATGGGTAATGACCCGAAGGGTGCTACAATCGCAAAACAAGTATTTCTCAAGAGAAATAAATGGGAGATTCTTCAAAGTCATTTGCATGATATTTACCCAGCAGAGCATGCCTTTCGGTAGTAAAGACAAAGCATCTGAAAATGGGGCACTGTGTAAAAAGATGGCTGTAATTCCTGAACTATTACTGTGATCCTATTGGTAAACCCCTTGAATTATAGCTGAAAGTATGCACTTTGTTTAATTTAAAATCTAATATGGTGGTGTATTTTTATAAAATGTAAATGTGCACATACATCTACAGGTTAGGTTGTCCCTTGAAGGTCTGAGTATCATATCTTGACATCCCAGAACAGCAGCTGATTTGCAAGACTGGAAGATGAGCCATTGCTAAAAACAGAGAAGCCTCATTAAAATGTGTCCATGCGTCCACGTTTTGTTTGATGTTGCAGGTGCGCTGCAACTGTGTGGAGTGTGTGTCTAGTTCGGATGTGGACAGCCTGCGGCACTCGCGCTCACGACTCAACATCTACAAAGCACTGTCGAGTCCTTCACTAATTGCGCTCTCCAGCGAAGACCCCTTCCTAACCGCATTCAGGCTCAGCTGGGAGCTGCAGGAGCTCAGCAAGGTGAGGGCAAGAGAGGCAGCTAATAGTGGAGCTTGAGCATCATTTAGTAAGATTTGATTCTGAGGAGCTGAAATACCAACAGTATGTATATTAATTAACCTTTTAAACCTTATATAATATGACTGTGTAACAAAAAATATGACCTTTCAATTTATTAGATAAGAATTCAAATAAATCCCTTATGTTGAATCTAATATTTAATAAGGATTTGAAAAAAGGTTATTGATATCTCCAGCTAAAATATAATAAAATGCTGTTATCTATGTATGTGCTCTATGATTTACAGACATTTTATTTGATAGGTCAACTGTTTTCCTCCAAGAGAACATAGCTAATAGAGGTGATCCATAAAAAGTGTATAAGCAAGATGTAAGAAATTTCCTGATGCAGAAAGTTATCTATTACTATTAAGTAATAGATAAACAATAACCATTAAACACATGAAAGTTCCTGTTTTTTTTCTCTATTTAATATAGAAATGTATTTATTTTTTTTACAAAGGGTCCACAGGAGCAAAAATGACATTTTCAGTGAATGTGAAGCATGTCCAGGCAGTGAACTACAAGAAACTTTTTCTGTAATTTAAAAAACGTATTTATTTGTGCAGACAGATTTCTTTCATTTACTACAGCTCTATTAGTTTTATGTAGATAAACTGAGACGTACTGCTAAACTTGCACTCCTTTTTCTTTTAGTAATGGGATTAAACACAAAGTTAGACGAGTTTACATTGACAGAAAGGGGAGGTTCGCTGGTTTGGCCCACTTAAGATCAAAATCAGCTGTATGTGTCCCATGATATAAAATGAGTTTGACATCCCCAAGGCTCTTCCTGACATATTTACTCACATTTTACGTACTCCTGCTCTTCAGCACTACAGTGTTTGTTTTAAATCCACTCCATCTATTGCTTCCAGGTGGAGAATGAGTTTAAATCTGAGTATGAAGAGCTGTCCCAGCAGTGTAAGCAGTTTGCAAAAGACCTCCTGGATCAAACAAGGAGCTCCAGAGAGCTGGAGATGATCCTCAACTATAAAGATGATATCAGCTTATTGGAAGAGGAGGGCGCTAATGATCTGGCAAGACTCAAGCTAGCTATCAAATACCACCAAAAAGAGGTATGTGCAAAGTAAAATTATTATCCAGCAATGGTTGCATTGTATTGCATGTGTAATGTGGCTCCATGCTGTAGTGGGTAACACATTCACCTTAAACATGAAAGAGCCTCAGTTTGAGACCAGGAGGAGACACAAGCTGGCGAACTTGCTGTGCCGGTCCCAGCCCAGATAATTCAGAGGGTTGCATCAGGAAGAGCATCTTTTGTAATAATCTGTCTGCTGTGGCAACCCGTTGGAAATAAGGGAGCAGGAAATAGTATAGTAATATTCAGCTTCTGAATAAATACTAATACAGAAGTGGGTGTATGACATGAGTGTCATATTTTGATATATGGCAGGCCTTCATACGTTTAATTTATACCATTAATACACAGACATATGGTAATGTGTAAAATTCCAGATGGGCAATGAGATGGGTTCCTTGTTTGTTTCTTTATTGCCGGGGCTGCAGGAAGGGGAAGGAAGCAGAGAATGTCATCCTGTTAGATATCAACAAAATGATCTTTTGCACACACACACACACACACACACACGCACACACACACACACACACACACACACACACACACACACACAAACACTGCATCTCAGTCAAGTGTGCCCTCTTTTACCTTAAGGCCAATGAGAGTCAGATAAGACTGTAATATTACAGCTGTAGCCTTCCAAACTGTGTAAAATAGGAAATCATGTGGGTTTTCCACTAGTATTATTTTTCCTTCTGTCACATTGCTTAACAGTGTTTTCTTCATGATCCACTGTATAGCTGTTTTTGTTTTTTAGATTTTTGTAATAAAATGTCAACCTGCCAAATGTGAGAGTTTTGCTGAACCAAGCCAACGTGGTCTCGTCTGTGTCACTGTGAGCTGATGAGAAGTGCTGTAATTATGTTAGATTAGCATTGGGTTTAATGACATGAGGTGCAAAGGTTTTTAACTGTTTTCCCCTTGGCAGCTCACACAGATAACAAATGGGAATGAAGATTCCCGGATTAAATAACCAGAGTATTACAGTTGCAAGGCAAATATCTAATAAATAAATCCATGTTTGTATTGTAGCTGTAGACTGAGGATGTTTACTAATACCCTTAAAAAAACATGTCAGAAATTTAGCTCACCATGCATGTCCATTGTTTAGGTTTGAGTTAGGGTCGGTTTTAAGTAAAGGAAAAGGCAATGAACTGTTGCATAAAGTTAATTACATGTATTCCCTGTATGATCTGGAAAGTTTAATACAGAGCAACTGCTTTTGAAGGAGTTGTAAACATGCCATATAAACACTTGCATTCACAGTCCAGATTTGAATTTCCTAGGGAGTAAATTGGGATCTTTTATTTAGCAGCGTTGTAGGAGCTGCATTGCAATTCAAATTGATGTAAATAATTGTGGTGGAAATGGTCCAAACGTGGTAACTCCAAAACAATATTCGGTTTTCTGGTCTGCTGATTTCATCCTTTTATTTCCACTGGGATGTAAAACCTTCCCCGGTGGGTAGAGCCATAAACAATAAAAATGCAAATAAGTTGATTTAATTCTTGTAAAGTGTATCTGTGGATTTTTGCATCTGCTCAAACTTCAGCATTCGTCTCTAATTAATGCGGCACTCCCCTTCGGTTAGGTCCATGTCGTTATGAATGTTCCTGTTTGTGTTAAAAGCTACCGTAACACCCAAAGGCTAATGCAAAAGCCGAGCACGCTTTCCAGTGTCGGGA
Source organism: Neolamprologus multifasciatus (assembly GCF_963576455.1). Lineage (NCBI taxonomy): Eukaryota > Metazoa > Chordata > Actinopteri > Cichliformes > Cichlidae > Neolamprologus > Neolamprologus multifasciatus. The sequence continues at coordinate 16,771,174 of NC_140448.1, forward strand.
TGGTGAATGTAGGAGATTTTTCAGTGACTTGCTAAGTTATGGGATGGCTAAAAGCAAGAAGAAGGGGTTAAATCGATTTTATACAACAGAATTGTTACGCTGCATATGAAGGTGAGGTAGGAAATGATGAAGAAGCAGACGCATCCCTCCCAGGAGCGACTAATAATTCATTCAGCTGTCTTTAGCTGGGAGCCCTGCGTGGCTGTCAGAGATGATGCACTTTTGGGGGAGTCTCATTTTATGACACTGCTCTTTCCTCCTTCATCCATGCAGTTGTTGCGCATCAACAAACAGGCTGGCGGATGAGCATGTTGAGTCACAGAAGGACAGTTTGGGGCCGTGCGAGTGCACAGGTGGACATGATGATGGACAGTTCCCTGTCATCTTACCGAACCCCTCTGCTGTTGCCAGTAAATCTTTCTCTGCACACACTGTAAACAAACAAGCCTCGCGCTGCTTTTGCCGCAACTGTGCCTCCTAGCGTCTCCTCATCCCAGCAGTGTTTTAATTATCGAGTCCCAACGTGCCCTTCTCTTGGATCGCCTATCTATAGCAGCTCCAGCATTTTGATGGAGAGCCGAGTGTCAAGGATGAGAGTAACAATCCACCCAGTCGCCCTTTTCAAATGATAAATGTCCCCGCCACCTGGACTTGTTAAGAATCCCTTCAAGATGAAGTCATTCTGCTGGAAATGCTCAGTCTGTGAGAAATTATTATAGCATGTGGTAATTTGATTAAGAAGTTTCTTGCTGTCTCTTTGCAGTCTTATTGTTGTAAAACTGCCTGAAAAGTTTCTATTTCAGTAAATTTACTACTTTCACTCTTACTTTTTTGTTCTCTTGGAACAGGGGTGTCAAACATAAGCCACGAAATTGACCCACCAAAGACTCCAATTTGGCCGACTGGGTGGCCTTGGAAAATGTGAAGCGTCGCATTAATTCTGGACTTTTAACTGCCTTTTCATACATTTTACAGGTTTTCCAGCTAATAAAGACCACCCCCACAGTCATTCATGCTACATCAAAGTAATTTAGCAACAGATAAATGATTAAATGTTCCTATCTACTAGAGAAATTTCTTTATTTACAATGGATTCACAGAAAAAAAAGACGTTTTATTTTTTATAATTACAGGACAGTCTGGGGAATGAGCTATCAGCTTTTCTTCTGTAATTTTAGACATTTATTTCTTACAACTTTAGCCCAAAGAGCAGAGCTGACAGATTTCTTTTCATTTTGCTATGATAAAAAAAACTATCATGTGGAAAAACTGAGCAGTAAGGTGTTTTGTTTGATTTTTAACTCATTTTGGACCCTGTTTTATGCCTGATTTCTTGTTTGATTGAGGAGTATATGCAGCAGTTATGTAGGTAGTGCTTTTTGTTGTGTAGAAGAGGCAGAGTCATCTCGCAAAGACATGAAACAGGATTTTATATGAATTTAAGGCGCAAGACAATATTTAATGAACTGTAACCTCATTTGGGGAGATTTTTCTTCAATAAACTTCTCATTCGTTTGGAAAACAGAAACATGACATGAATTGGCCATTAAAAACATTTTCATCTGCCGCCTCCTGAGAACAGAAAATCACATGTGTATAGTGCACATTTATGCGCGCGCACACACACAGATAAGCAGAGTTCTTAATAGGAAATGCCTTTTGTTTGCGAGAGATGATCCGTAAAGTTTTGCCCCCAGTGAAGTGTTGAGGGTTAAATGGACACTTACTGGAGCTGGAAAAGCTTGTTTGTTCATGCAGAGAGCAGTTAGAGTATTCATTGTCTGTGGTGCGATCTCTGGTCAGTGCTTTTAAAAGATTTTCAGATCAGAAACCAGTATTTCAAACTCTCACAATAATCACGACACTCAGTCTGCACGGAAGACTTTTTTTTAAAAATAGTGCTTTCTGTTTATGAATGTGAGTCATTAAAAATCTGTTTTTGACCCTCGGCTGAACAAAATGAAGGACGTTTCTCATTTGTGTAAAGTGCAAATAGGCTTGTTTACATTTGTGCATTTATCCTCGCATCTGTGTGTGTTTTTGGCTCTGTGCGCTGATGTGCTCCCAGGGTTTAAAAAGGCCATTTATAACAGTTTGAAGAGAAATCTCCATAGGCTTTCTGTCTAAAGAGCTGAACTCACAGAGCAGGCAGCGCTTTGATGCAGCAGGAGGTCAAATCAGATAAATGTGATCAGTAACACATAAACATTAAAGAGCAGATTATCTTCTCTCCCTGGAGCGTTCAAATGTTGATTACTTACATTTTATACAGATATTCTTGGTATAAATGTAGGTGAGGTGAGTAGACTGAAAAATCACAGTACAAACGTAAACAGACTGTCTCTTTAATATTTAAAATTGTCTGAGGCACAGAGGGGAACCCATCAATTTTACATGCAGTAGTTTGATGTTGCCCCCTTGTGATATCTCATAAAAACTGCAATTCAGATTTTCAAGCGATCTTAATGTCCCCATTAAGTAGAAATTAAATTGCACCAAGAGGATTAAGTGTTGTGTAGGGAGAAATCCATTTGTGCTCAGCTGATCCAAGAGCAAGAATCTGATTTAACAAGTCAGTTTGCTGTGACCAAAAGTTCAGCCTTTGTAAAACTCAGAAATAAAGGGAAGCAATAATTGTATCTCACATATGTAGGTTTAACAAGTTTGCAGTAGTAGGATCAACAGAGGGGCCAGATGGATCTCTTGGGTTTTCTGTCAGGTCTTTACTAATAGATAATAGATCTATTAGATAGATAATAGTAATAGATAATACTAATAATAGATTTTTAGACCTCCCACTTCTTCTTTTGTCTTTAATTTTCCCAGGTTCTTGACGTTTTTTAAGGACACACTGCACACAATATCTCTTTGGCATCTTGTTGGTGAAAAATACTATACTTTACAGACTGTTTTATCTTTGTGTTGTGATGTGTTTTTGACAGACTGTTAGTAACAAAGTGTGAAAAATACAACTTAAATTTGTTTCTTTGCTAAATTGTCTCTTATGTTTACACAATATACTATTTAATATCATGAGTTTCTTTTTTTTTTTTTTATTCCTGAATGATTCATAGGTCAGTGTTAAGTTGCTTAACAAACAAAATATTCCTTTGAAGGTGGTCAGGTACAAAGCCTGCACTGAAAAAGGAGCCAAAGATTTCTCATGAACTCAAAGCCACTTAGCAGCAAATTATAAAGAAATGCTCAAGACTTTTGCACAGTATTGCATAGATGATGGATAGGTAACTGTAGTGTGCACCAAAATCTTCTATAAACTCAAATCTTCCATAATACACACATTTTAACTGTAATGACAGATATTAGACGTTTGCATTTTTAGATATGTAATTACCCTTGCAGCTCTGAGAGAGTAGTGGAGCAAAACAATGGATTTCATATAACCTGTATTTCAGTTTTTAGCAAAGCAAAAACTCTACACTCATCTGAATGCTGTTTGCTTGTCACCATGTGTCTGTGAAAGCGACAAAGAAAACTTTCAGCAGTCCTTTTAAGTCGGTAGAGCTGCAGGGGAACATGTCTTTGCCGAGCTAGAAAGCACTAACAGCTCCCACACAGTTACAGGCACTTTCCTGGCATTTTAGACTTGGTGATAGACAGTTTGCTGGGAGACATTTTTCAAACTGGACTTGAGATGGTTTGAGCTGTGCAAAAAAGCCACTTAAGGCAAATATGTCACTTTACTGCTGCTGGCTTTGGTAAGTGACTGCGACAGATGAGAAATGGCTCTACAATATTTCAATAGAAAGGCAAACTTTTTTTTATTTAAGAGCAATCAAAGGTACAGCCAGAGAGATTTTCTGTAGAGAATAAAACCTGTTCTTTTAACCTGGCTCTTAAATAAAATAGCCAGCAACATCTTACTTAGAACGCAGTCTTTTAGTTTATACCAGACAATTTAATTTAACTCAGGCATTTATTACTTTCTAATTTCAGCCCACGTGTTGAGTAAATACTCACATTGATTTCCTATATATCATGTTAATTAGCATAATTTCCTGCCTCACCATCACTGCCAGTGTTTAATGTATCGTGCTGATTATCGCAACATGTCAAGAAGCCCAAGGAAATAGTGTTTACAGTTCTTAATCAGGATTAAGGTTCTGATGTTTAATTAAAGATGCAAGTTAAAAATAAATTCCTCTGTTTATAAATGGAACACTCAAAACTTTAAAGACCTGAAATGACGCAGGTTTGATGAATAAGTGACAAAAGCGTTTTTTAAATAGTGGTAAATTATATTTATAGCTCTAGTAGAATTTAAGACTTTCTATTTTTATCGTTATTACTATTTCTTTTTTACTTCAGTCTGCACCCATGGGTCCACTGCTTTGAGCCTGTGCTCAAAGAAATCATCTGAAAAGAAAAAGTTGGCACTTTTTCTTCTCTTTATTCTTCAAATACAGTGTCGTTGTCTATCACACTCACACACACATTCATTCAGTCTTCCCTTTCTCTTTTTCCCGCTCTCAAATTTGGATAAAAAAAGAAAAGAAAAAACAAGTATACCACTTCTTCTTCTTCTTCTCTCATCCATAAAATTCAGCCCTTCCTGTCCTTCTGCTCTGCATTTCCTCTCACATTTTCAGGTAAGACTGTAGTTGAAGTATGGAAATATGAGCCATTCTGCTTCAGACCCCAACACAGATAAGGATCTGTGGTTCCCATGGAAACGAGGCTGCAGAGTTGGTGAATTGGCACCCGCCGGTGCTGGTCAACACTTGATATACTGATATGGAGGCTCATCAGGATTTTTCTCAGCATTGTGTGCTCCTGCATAATTTGCTTGCATATGCATGCATGCTCATGATGTAACCCTCATTTGTAGCAGAATTTGTTTTGCTTTAACCGGGTATGCCTACACTCAGGCGAGAAGCACTGAAGCTAATCTGCTTTTCTGGTGCATCGCTATTTTAGCGTTACTGAACATTTTATTTCTGCTCACACACATGCATTCACAGTCATGTTAGGTATTTATCTTTAAATTAAGTTCCAATCATATTCAGACCAGGGCTTTAAGAAAATCTCAGAAAAATATGCAATCATTCTTTTTTAAACATGTAGAAATATTTGCGCTGGCCCACCTGCCTGCTTAGAGCCATCTTTGTTTCTGTAAGACAGCCAATATGTTTTGAATCTAAAATACTCATGTGTGTACATGATAACCCTTCAATTTTCTACACCACCAACACATCCTACTCAGTCTTTTGTATTCCATTAACTGAAGCCTGCTGCAGGTACTAATTCCAGGATACTGACACAAGGGCATGATGGTCGATGTAAAATCTTTAAATAGTCTTAGGCTGAGGATGAGTTTTCCAAGCAGGCCTATATGCCTGCTATACACAGCTAATGTAAAAAAGGTATTTTGAGCCATTTAAAAACAAAAAACTCAAACAGCATAGATGAAACAGTTAAACCTCTCCCCCTCCCTTCTTATATTCCCCCTTTAAGTTTGTAGCTCAGCCCAACTGTCAGCAGCTTTTGGCATCACGCTGGTATGATGAGTTCCCCGGCTGGAGGCGGCGTCACTGGGCGGGAAAGTTTGTCACCTGTGTCTTCATAGGTCTCCTCTACCCTGTGTTTGCTCTCTGCTACCTCATCGCTCCCAAGAGTCGCTATGGCCTCTTCATCCGCAAGCCCTTCATCAAGTTCATCTGCCACACGGCGTCCTACCTGACCTTTCTGTTCCTGCTGCTCCTCGCCTCCCAGCACATTGTTATCACGGAGCAGGACAGGCAGGACAGGCAGGGCCCTCCACCGACCGCTGTGGAGTGGATGATCCTGCCCTGGGTGCTGGGTGAGTAGAGTGGTTTTGTACTCTGCATTAGGATGATTATACTGTTTGATAGTGTACTGATGGTGAATGTACTGGTGGATTGCTGAAGGTAAAAAAGTAGAGAGCTTATTTGTGGTCAGTTAATGTCACTAAATCTTTAAATATTGGGTTTAAATCAGCGGTCTCCAACCTTTTTTGCACCACGGACCGGTTTATGCCCAACAATATTTTCACGGACCGGCCTTTAAGGTGTCGCGGATAAATACAACAAAATAAAACTAGTACCGGTACCGAAAAAAGAAGATTTATTCATAGCACATGTGAAAAGACCTAGGAAAACCGAATTAACAATAAAAACGATAACAAAATAACGCTCAAAACCGATTAAAACCCTGAAAACCATACATTTCACACCTGAGCCTCAACTCTTGCGGCCCGGTACCAAACGACTCACGGACCGGTACCGGTCCGAGGCCCGGGGGTTGGGGACCGCTGGTTTAAATTACTCTTACTATGACAACCATACACCTCAGCTGATGTTTCTATGGAAAAGTCAAATCCAAACTTTCCAAACTTCCAAACTTTACAATTGTTAATGGGAACAAGTGATTTTTATTTAGTTGCTGATCGACTCCAAATACTACACAAAGTAGAACTGGATCAAAGTGCTGAATGAACATTAAGCCTATAAAAAGTGTTATCTTTTCATCTTGCCTCGGGCATCCCAGCAGATTTTGAGCTCAGTGACTAAGTGCTTCTTGTTGACATGCTTTTCTGCCCTCCACAATTTTTACTATTTACTTTTTAGCCATGCTACCAACAAGACTTTAGGCATTGACTTTAGTCCTTCCATCACCTTTGGTCCAAAATAATCTCTTCAACAACAGTCAACAAATCCAATGGAGGTTGTATCAGAAAGAGTGTCCAGCATAAAAAAATATGCCAAGTCAAACATGCAGAGATGCCCACTGTGGGGACCACTTTTGAATAAGGAAGTAGCTGAAAGTAGCTTTTTGATCAACTGTTTGTAGTTCAGGCATAATGTATTATTATTCCTGATTGTTTTTTTTTCTTTTCCTGCACTGCCATGAGGTTAACTTACTTTTCTTTAGTTTTGAGTTAAATACCATGTGTCCATTGAAAGGGAGATTTATAATCTCAGTGGGACTTCCATCCTCTATTTATCCAGATAAAATAATGGCAGTTGCATCCATTGAAATATCATGAGACTGACGGTGTCCGTCAAGTAGAATTGTAAAAATGCTTTTTTGATTTTTTTGCCTAAGCTGTTCAGTGCTTTGGTTTATAATCAAATACAAAATTGAATGGCATTTACCGCAGCCTTAGCTCTCTTTCATCATGTGTTTGTGCCAGCCTGTAAAATGTCAACATGGGAACATTGTAAACTGTGATAATGAAATTTGGTAGGAATGTTTGTTTGCTAATGTACAGTAGCTCACATCTCCTCAAAGGGCATGTCAATAAAATAGCCAGCCTGAGTCAGGGGCGCTACAGTAGCTGCAGACTGAAGAGAACATAAGGAGTCTTTTTATCTTTACAGTCCTCAATTTTTTTAAATAATATGCAATCATATAAAATGCTAATACTGGACAAGTGCTCTCTTTTTCTATAATCTAATTTCTAGGATTCATCTGGGCAGAGATCAAGCAAATGTGGGATGGTGGTTTTCAAGACTATGTTCATGACTGGTGGAACCTGATGGACTTTGTCATGAACTCTCTGTACTTGGCCACTATCTCCCTGAAGATTGTAGCCTACACTAAGGTAACCACTAGTGTTGACAATAGACAGGCTGTGACCTTTCTGTATGCTCAAGTTATCTTTTCTTTTTCTTTTTTTTGCTCATCCAGTACAGCGGAAGTAAACCCAGAAACCAGTGGGAAATGTGGCACCCAACACTAGTTGCTGAAGCAGTGTTTGCCATTGCAAACATTTTCAGTTCCCTGCGTCTCATTTCGCTGTTCACGGCCAACTCTCACCTGGGGCCACTGCAGATTTCTCTGGGGCGAATGTTGCTCGACATCCTGAAGTTCCTCTTCATCTACTGCCTGGTAAATGTTTGCGCACGAGCAGAACAAAGACAAGAAGTGGAACAGTAAGTTATATGTGACAGAAGAAGTGAATGAAGTTACATAATTTTGCCCACACGCTGCATTTCTTTTCAGGTTCTGCTCGCCTTTGCTAATGGCCTGAACCAGCTGTACTTTTACTATGACACTAAGGCTTCAGATGAGAAAGGAAAGTGTAAGGGCATCCGATGTGTGCATCAGAATAACGCTTTCTCCACGTGAGTTTGTATGAATCCTGTTTTGCTTGCTCGAGTAGTGTGAATGTGTGATCTTGTGTGTGAGAGAGAGTGTCAAAGAATCAGAGAGCTGTGCGTTCGTGTATATCGCTGTTACTTGTTACAAAATGTGGGAACTCAGTCAAATTTTCAGTTGCTAAGAAAAGCTGGTGTATTAGCAGAATCTCATTAACACTAGGTGAAGAGGTTCCTTCAGTTTTTTTTAAAAACCATCCTGCAACTGAATACATTTTCAACTAGCAAGGACACATTTTATTTACTGCATGTATCTGTACTGTTTAGCATATTTGGCTTACATCGCATATGTTCTCTTGCAGATTATTTGAGACCCTGCAGTCTCTTTTCTGGTCTATCTTTGGTTTGATCAGCCTGTATGTGACCAATGTGGATGCTGACCACCAGTTCACTGAATTTGTCGGTGCCAACATGTTCGGGGCCTACAACATCATTTCATTGGTGGTGCTCCTCAACATGCTCATAGCCATGATGAACAACTCCTACCAGCACATTGCTGTGAGCACTAATCAAAAACACTGCAAACAGTCATGTAAGTGTAACAGTTCAACCAAGACATTCATTCTTATCAAATATACCTCAATCTGATTTCAGGACCATGCAGACATTGAGTGGAAATTTGCAAGGACAAAACTGTGGATGAGTTATTTTGAAGAAGGGGGTACTCTGCCAGCTCCTTTCAACATCATCCCCAGCCCCAAATCATTCTGGTACCTCATGTGCTGGATCAAGAAGCAGGTGTGGAGGACAAGCTCCAAGCGCCCTGACACCATTGGTACCCTTGGGGTAAGGCTGGTGTCAAATGTGTTTGTATGGTTTTCACATACAGAGAGAGAGAGAGAGAGAAGGGTGGGGGAGGGGGGGGGGTTGGTTGGTTTGAACAATGAACATGAGGAATAATAAGCTGAAAGATTTTATTGCTGTTATCTTTTTAACTTATAACTGAGAAATTCAGTTATACTAATTCATAGTTTGTAAATAAGTTGTGGTTAGAGGTTTATGACTTTACAAAGGCCATTCAAGGTTTTATCAACTCCAAAACCAGTTGATGTGTGTTTGGGATCATTGTCTGGTTGGAAGACGTAAGTACAAGTTTCAACATTCTAGTTGCTGATTTTACGTGAAATTGTAAAATTTGGAGGTTCTCCACCTTCATTGTTCCACCCACTTTGTACAATTACCAGTACCACTAGTAGCAAAACAGACCCAGAGCATGATGCTGTCACCACGCTTTTTGCCTGGTACAGTGTTCTTAGGTTTGAAAGCCTCACCTTTACTCCTCCAGACATACTTGTTCCTCTTGTCACTGTGACCTATTTGGTCACAGTGACAAGCTCAATGTTTGTTGCACCTGACCATAAAACTTTGGTTTATCCGTGTGAACAGCTGCAAATTTCTGGCAAAGGTGAAAGTCTTAGTTTTGGAGCAGGGACATCTTTCTTGGACCCTCTCAGTCCATGGATGTAAAATATGCTTTACTGTGGAGAGTAACTTGTACTTATATACAAACAAAGTTGTTTGAACTCATAATGTTGAAGTCTGGAGTTGTATAGGAATGGCTTCCAGAGTGCTTCCTGATATGACTAGGCATTTTGTTGGAGTAATAGCAGTGATTGAGAGCTGAATTTCCATGACTTGAGCTGAATTTTATTTAAAAAATAATCAGGCAACTTTACTTATAAGAGAGAGTCATGATTTGCTGCTCTGTTTTGTCTTGTATGACACTAAACGAAATAACCAGTGAAATAAGTGTTAGTTTCTGTAGAAAGTAGAATTTTCACTTTATTGCAGCCTAATTTTAGAGGGAAACTTTTTTGTGTTTGGTGGCGCAGCACTAAGGAGACACACATATCGAGCCTCACAGATAGCAGAGTTTACAGAAAAGTGTGATACTGTGAAGAAAAACAAAATATGTTTTAGGTTGTTTTTTTTTAACTCATCTCCCACTCTTTCTCTAACCAACCTCTGGCATCTGATGTCTGTGTAGAGGCGAGCCGCAGAGAACCTGAGGATAAACCATCAGTACCAGGTAAGTGCAGTCTCTTTGAAAGCAAGCTGAAAATAATTACAGTCTCTCACCACTGTCTGTGTAAGTGTGTGCGGCAGACACAAATTGGCCTCTTTAGGTTTCCAACTCTCAGTTTTCATCCGCTCATTTTCTTAATTACTTTTGCAAAAGGGGGGGGAGGGGAGGTGGGGGTCAAAGGGTGAGAGGTGGATACACACAGGGAAGGTTCAACGCAGGGCTGACACCCTGAAGCGGACGTTCCATAAAAAGCTTTTATGATGTTTCAGAAAATCAGCCAAACAACTGAACTCAGTAGGATTTAAATCACTTTTCATTGTAGAGGAGCACATTTGTCTGTTTCCTGTCTCATTCATTTGAAGTTTGTATTGAATAAAGTTTCAGATCTTTTGTGTTCAAGATTTTTTTAAATTGTTGTAGGAGGTACTGAGGAACCTGGTGAAACGTTATGTGGCTGCCATGATTCGAGATGCCAAGACAGAGGAAGGCTTGACTGAAGACAACTTCAAGGTAGTCTTCTTGAATGAATATGAAATGATTATGTTTGAGAGTTATTTATCATCATGTTTGCATATTTTTCTTTTGCATTTTAGTTATATTTAATCTTTTTTTCCATTAATGTAATGCGTTGACTGTTAATGCAAATGCTTTAAGGACATGCCTGGAAGTCATCAGACAAACTAATAACAGTCATCTTCTGACAAGATAATGATGATAAGACAATATATATGTGGATGTATGAGGAGATGGTTTAAGTGCTGACTAATCCAGATAGTAGTTCAAAAAGGTATTTGAAAGACATTGTGCCTGTTTTTCCTAGTTTAACAGACATAACCATGATCATACAAAGATAAATAATACATCAATTAATAGTCTAGACTACAGGCATTTAGAGACATAGTGTTGCATTGTCTCATAACTGTTTTTGAGTCAATTCTAGCTAGCTAACTAGCTAGCTAACTAGCTACAAAGCTAGCTAGCTTTGTTAGCTAAATCAATACAGCTCAGTGTTTTACTGATACCAACAGTGGGAGCTAGTAGTTATAAATTTCACAGTCAAACTGCTCTTTGTTTTTTAGGAGCTGAAACAAGATATCTCCAGTTTCCGTTATGAGGTGATGGGAATGATGAAGACAGGAAAGTCAGCTTTAAATGTGGCAAAGGCCAGTGGCAGCTCAGTGGAATCCAGCCTTGCATACCCTAATTCCTCACTCAAGGTCTCTGCTTGCCCACAGAGCACCCAGATGAAAAGCAAATTTAATCGATTCAAAATCGCTACATCCATCCTCAAGCTGGGCAGTTCAACAGCTGCACCCAGGCCACCTGAAGCCTCCAATGGTCTACCTAATGGATTCATGTCCCTGGTCTCTGATGACAGCTCTGGTGAAATGTCAAGCCAGAGGAGAAGCAACCCCAAAGATGTATCTGACTTTGGTTTGTTTCAGAAACACCAAAGGGGCAACAAAGAAGCCTCATCAAGCACAGCAGAAAGCTCGAGGGAGATGTACTCTTTGTCAGAAGAAGCAGGGGAGTCTGGGGACTCAGACTTAGAGGAACATATCGCTGGAGAAAAGAGTGAGAGGAAACTCCTGGAAACAAAAAAGAAGGAAGAAGTCGAGGAAATTAAGGAGGAGTCGAACAGCAAAAAATGCTTGGACCAGTGTGAAGAAAGAGAAACCGAGGAAAGAGACAAGGATTTAACCTGTACTGACTCAGAAGCTGATGAATGTATGTCTGGCTCATACAAAGACGATGCCTAAGATGTGATGCGATGTGATCAGAACTACAGGCCCAGTAATGCTGGATTGAAGACAGAGAGACTGACAATCAACGTGAGCCTCGAGTGAGAATTGTGAACATGAGTCGAACTTTTCCAGTTATTACTAAACTTATGATCAGCTTTGAACTTTGGAGACTCAGGGAGGCCTCTGGTTTAACTGTTTTAAACGCTGTTATATTAGCAGTGGAAATGCAGCAACATTGTTCGAAGCTCCGTGTAAGCATTACGAGGAATCACATTTAAGGATTACTATATTTCATTTTTTGACCCTATGGTGATTGGACAATAATGATTTCCTGAAAGAAAAAAGCTTTTTCTCCCAGCTGATATGTGCATTTCAGTTCAAATTGTCCTGTTGGTTACCATATAACCGTCTCTCTCTACCTCTTTTTTTTCCCTCTACCCTTAAACGTTTAACTCTCCCCATCAGTATCTTATTAGAGCAATAGATGTGTTCTGTTTTAGACGTGACTTTCTGCCTTACTCTGTCTGTTTCTGCACTTTACACACTTTAAAATGGCATACAGTTTTTTCAAAGATCGCTCAAACTCTGATCATTGCAACAGCAATTCTGTCAAAGTTTTCTATGCAAGAACTGTGGATCATGATTCTCATCACACTGATGAGGCCGACTGTAAATTCAGCGCTGACAGTTCATCCCAAGTATTCTCTGTAAAGTAGGGCGTGGCCAAACTATCTGAGATATACATTATGAACACAGCCGATAAGTTATTTAAAGCAACGTATTATTCAAGTTTTGTCACTCAAGAATAAACTCATTATTTTGAACAGATCTGCTGTTTTTAACTGTTAGTTTAAGATGTCATGTTAGTTCAAATGAATGGCATTATAGAAACTGAAACATAAATCAAGAATAAATATATAAATACACTCTTAATTTCCTGTCTCCTCTTTTGTTCATTGCAAATCCCAAACAGGCATGAACACAATAACTGATACTGTCAAAAGTTAACTGTATATAACAAATGGGTCACACAATACCTTTCTATTTGAAGGAGTCAGCCAAGCATCACCAAATGGTCTATTTTACTCTTGAGGCTCATAACAGAGCAGCTAGATTAATTACTAGAGATGTGGAATTATAGTACTCTGTAAAATCATTTCTCTATGCCTGACTTTCTGGTATATTTTAGTGATTTGGAACAGTGGTTCTCCAGGTTTTCTTAAGGTCTTTTAAAGTTTGTCTTTGTTTCTGATAATGACTGCTTTTTCACTAGTTTTCAGGCCTTTGTGCTTGATTATTTTCAGAAGAATGTCTTTTCTTCGTTAAGCCGCTTTACCCTGAGCTTTCAGTGTTCAATCAAGCTTAAAAAATGCACCAACCTCAAGGCATGAATCAGTGTTGTGTCTACAGATAACAAACATTGTAGCTGAGAACCAATTCTGTGTCGTGTCTTTAGGCTTTGTTACTTTGTTACTAGCAGCCTGGCTTTTTTTTTTTTTTTTAAACACATAATTTTTGTCATTTTTTGTGGAGTATTTTTGACAAATGGCAAAGATAATATAGTTTGGCAGCCATGAAGTAGTATTTCTGTGACTTTCAAAGAGCTATTAGCCAAAAAATGGGCATATCATGTATCTCCTTACTATCTACATTCAGATGAACACTATCTGAAAATCAGTTCCTTAAGAAATTTAGCAAAGACCTGACACAGGACCAGAGAAATGGATGTGGGCCTTCAGCTCACCATATACTGTTTGCAGAGTAGAGGTGGGTTTCAAGTAGTGCTTTGCCATATCATACCATCAGTGATAATACTAGTATAAAAAACTAGTATAAATTCATATAAAACTATTGTGATATCACTGGTATTAGCAATACCATGCCTTTTCTCTGTAAGGGTGAGCACATTGATCCAAATATCATTAGTATCAATAACAATGCTGGTATTTGTATCGATCAGTACTAGCATGATAGGATTGATATGTTGTTTCTATCCTTCAGTATCTAATCCACTCTGTTAAATTGATTGTTTGTTTGTTTTTTGTAAATGAAAAAATATACTTCAAACGTATACTACTTTTTGTGTTGGCTGCCACGTCTGTTTTATAGCCTATAGCACATTTGAACGAACGATCTGCAGAAGATGAACCTAAAGAGAGGCGCTTCAGAGACACACACATTTACATTACAGGTCTCCAAAAAAACAACAACAACCTAGTTTCAAAATACATGAAAAGTTGTAAAAAGGGTGACTTGCTGTGTAAACTCGTTATTTTGGAAAACAAAAATCAAAGTGATTTAATGGCCATTAAAATGTCTTCAGAAATTCCAAATTTGTGATGATTCATCTCATAAGTCGTGAAACACAAAGAAGTTGAAAGTACTGATATCAGTACTACTGGGCCTCTTTTTACTTGGTTGTGATATCAATATCAAATTTGAAGTGGTTTCCTGGCACACACAAAAACAAGACAACTTTAGATATTGTTAAACTAAAGTGCTAAACTGTTAAGTTATAGTCTTACTTAAAGTTTCCAAGTGAAATACTATCTAAGATGTTTTTGTGCTTATATCCACTGAAATAATTTTCAAAACTGGTAGCTCCTCGGCAGTACATTGCCAGCTAAGCCTGTAGTAGTAGTTATTCTTAATGTGATTAAGTTTATTAAGTTTATCACCCTGTCAACAGCGTGAACAGACCAAACACTACGGCTGTATTGTCATGTACTGGTGGTTAAAACACATGACTTCCTGGAACAGATGTCACATAAGGTGAGCTAAAGTACTGTACAGAACTCCTTTCATGTTTTTTTTTTTCTTTTTGCCTCAGCAACAGTTGTTGTGAAATGTTATTTCCATTAGTTCACAATCAGTTTCCCAAAACCACACACTGCAAGGGCTAATTTGGCAACATTTTTGCACCACTTTAACATCTCTTCTGCTCCTAAGAACATCATGGGTGTGAACATGAATTACAGTGATTATACACTTGTACAAAAAAGTGGAGAAATGGGGTTTAAGCACTGTAATTAATAGAAAACCTGTGCTCTACAATCTAACAGTAACTATAGTATAAACTGTCTGCATAAAAAAAAAACACAGTTCAAAACTTTTACAATTTCTGTAAAACTATAAAATTATTTAAAATTTCATCAGCTGCCCCACAGACTGGATATTTTTTGTTTTCTCTGAACTTTCTGTTGCTTTCCTATTTGTGCTGCTTGGCCTCTAATTTCTAATTTCAGTGAACAAGTGACCGAGCAAGTGAAAAGGAAATGAAATATTCAGCAGCTGATGAAATTCTGCTCCATGTGGGATCAAAAGGCTGTAATAAAATGCTCCTGGGCTTATGATAGATCTTCCAACTTGATTGAACCAGGCTGTCACAGACACAGAAACACATGAATAGATATCTCCTAACATTGCATATTTAAATGACTCACAATTACGTGTTTTTACTGCTGAAGTCTTATACAGTAGCATACTCGTGGTTAAGAGCACTGATGTGACTTTTAAATATGACTTAAATAACCTGAAATGTCTTTTACATTTAAAATTGAGTGTGATTTGTTTTCTCAAGGAAATAATTGATAAAGAATTAATAGTAACATTTTGACCATTTTATTTAATTATAAGAAAAAACTATATATATAATAAGAGCAATTTACCTAAGCCACAAAAAAAACAACAACATATGTTCAAGGATCTAGCAACCTAAGGACCAAACTGCAAAGCTTACTAGTGGTTATAAACGTTCACACACTCAGGGTTCTGTTAGATTTATTAGATTAAAGGCTGTGCTGGCTCCTTGTAAATTGTGGCCTGCTCTGCAACACTCAAAGTCGAACATTTACTACCTAGTCAAAACTTACTAATAAAAATGTATGACTTTGTGAAAGGTTTTATGTAAGTCCCTGTCCTTACATATGACTGTACTGACAAATAATTCCCAGTAGGGGGAGACGTTATACATAGCACAAATTTCCTGCTGTGATTCCTGAAGAAGGTAGAGTGACAAATCCAAGCGCTATACTTACTGTATAAAGAACTGCTATAGATACACTTGAGCTCCATTTATGGATTTTAAAGGATAACCTGTTAATATTAAAATACAGTTACAATTACAGCGAAATTTCAAAAACAGCGGACTCAAAGACAGAAAGATGTTTCTAAAGTCAGGAGACTTTAGAAACATCTTTCTGGTGGAAAGACAGAGGTTGTGTGAGTTCATAAGAGCGAGTACATATTTGCAGTTTCAAGCAAAGCTGTCTTAACCTTTGTTTTTAAAACATAGTTCTCATCCCAAACCCTAACCCCCTAACCCCTAACTTTAACCCCCTCTCTTATTTTACTATATTTACTGTAAAAGAATAAAACACGCACTCTTGGCGTATCTGTTTTCAAACAACAGCAATGAAAGAAATGGCTCTTGGTCCAATAAATCAGCCTTGTCTGAGTTGTCTCGACCTGCATCTGTAAAGTGTGAAGCACACCTGTCGAAAAGTCAAGACTGTACATGAGGATGTCCGGAAAGCCTGTATTCATGATTAATTTATTCTTTGAAGCTGTATCAGATCTGGCTTCAATGTGGGAGACAGAGACAGCTGAAGGGAAAAAGTTGAGCTGATAACGATGAACATGACAGCAGGGAGGATGATGGGAGAAGAGGAGCGCAAAAGGGAGTTCAGGGGACGTTGATGGAAACGATGAATCAATATGATAAAAGTTAAAGGGGAGAACGGTGGGGTCCCAGGGGAGGTGTCAGGTTTCCTTCAAGCATGTCAAGTAAAATACCTCATGCATGATTTACACCTCTATTTTATAGCATTTTATATCAACTTTATTTACATTTGTTGCCAGAAGTCTCATGAAGAGAGATCAGGGGTATGCTTAGAGCCCGTGTTTAGGTGTTATTGTCAAACTAGTGTTTTGATCTGTATCTTAAAATCTGCTTTTCTTTATGCATCTTTATTGGCATCTTTTTTTATTGCAGTGCAAATTCTGTGGGTGTTAGCCTCAGAAAAAAACTAATCCTCTAATATTTTACATACAATGATCAAATCATCACTGGTTTGTATACTTTAAACACAATTCACAGTTTGGAGGCAGGCGGGCACTGCGGCTTGTACAGCAACGTAAAGTTTGAAGTACAGGGTGCCCTTGGTGCTCTGGGATGTGACGGTGGTCTGCAAATTCCTGCAAAATTCATACGAACATGAGGGAGGAGGAGAGTTGGTGGAGGAAGGATTTCAACTGAATAGAAGGGTGTATGCGGGTGGGAGAAGGATATAATGGTATGGAACAGACAGTGAAGAACTAAAAAGGGAGTGGGTGTGTTAGAGAGAAGCTTGTTCATATAAAAGCTCCCTCTCTCATTTGTGTTCCCATATATCCTGTATGTTTCTGGGGACTTCTGCTTGTGTGTGCGTGTGTGTATGTGTGCACTTGAAAGACAAGAGCAGTGTGTGTTTGAGCCCTTGCAGCACTGAGGACTGATAACTTCACAGGATGCATCGGTTTCTGGTGGTGACCTTAGTGTTGGTGGCCTTCTGCAGTCTGGAGACCACAGCTTTTTCAGCTTATGACAAGATAGTCACCCATAGCCGCATACGGGCCAGGGATCAAGGGTAGGTAGACTTAGTATTTTTCCTATCACCTTGTTTGCAGATGTAAGAACATAAATTGTATGATCTGGCAATAAACTGCAGCATTTGTAAAAGGTTAGACCACGTCAATTATTTAATATGGTTTTAAATCCTACTGAGCACTACAGTTTCATGAACAGATCAGTCATATTGATGAAAAATAGGAAATTCCGCTTGATCGTCAACATATTTAACATGCAAAAATCAACAACTGAAGTCCAGAGAAATCCAAATACTGTAAGAAATAACCCTTTCTAAAGTTTTTCTAGTGTATTTCTTATTGAAATATTCCAAATATTATTAATTGTGTATTTATTAATTATGTAATTAATGTAATTTAAAATTCACATGTAAATTGAATAAGATGAATCTTCTTTAAAATCATATTTTGGATTAAGACTGATGCCAAAATGAACCAAATAATTAGTTCCGCCTCTTGGGTGGTTTTGACCTTACTGTAAGTACAGTACACTTGCGGCGCACATTACTGTAGCAGATACTGTACATTAGTGTTTTGTCTGCTTGATTAATAAAGCACCATTATTACTTGCTGAAATAAATGTCTGCTAACTTGAAAAAAAACCCCTCCACAAAACAGACAAAAAATGCACATGCATCAAATTTTGGTTTTACGTAATACACCATATGGACAAAAGTACTGGACCACACCCCTTTATCTTTAAATTCACGTGTTTGGGGTATAAAATCAAGCAGCTACTCACACAGCCTGTCCTCACAAACATTTGTGAATGGGAAAGGTTGTTGTTAAGAACTCACTGAATCCAAGTATGGTACCGTGTTAAGATGACAGCATTGCAACAAGTCAGCTCATGAAGTTTCTTCCATCCTAGAAATACCACAATGAACTGTAAGTGAAAAGTGGAAGCAATTAGGAACCACATCAACTCAGCCATGAAGTAGCAGAGTTGATGTGATTCCTGTCCTGCAGCTCTTAGTGTTTAAAAGCTGCCAACACTCTGATGACTGCACAGCTCTAAACTTCCTCTGACATTAACATCAGCACAGAAAGTGTGCTCAAGGAGCTTCATGCTTATCGGTTTCCCTGAGTGAGCAGCTCCTGTACTCTTCATTTGTTGGTGACCCAGTACTTTTGTCCATATAATGTCTTATTAACATAAATATTGCATATTTGATATGTGTAAATCGCTTTTTTCTGCCATGCATTCTTTTCCATTTCATACATACACACCTCCCCACATCTTCTCATGGTCTTTTTTGTCAACTTGTCTATGCTTGTTGCCTTCCTTCCCCCTGCTACGCTCGTACAGTTCCATATCCTGACCTTCCTCCTGATCCTGTTCCTTACCCTCTCCTCTCTTACAGACCCAATGTGTGTGCTTTACAGCAAGTCACGGGGACCAAGAAGAAGTACTTCAGCACATGCAGGAATTGGTACAAACGCAGCATCTGTGGCAAGAATACGTAAGTGTTTACTGAAAGACAGAATGGATCTAATTAGCGCATATTTTTATCATTATTTGCACTGAATTAGACTGGTCTGATCAAAAGTGCAAACCACACCCAGCTTCATCACCCAGCAACTTTAGGGTGCTTGTGGTGGATTTATTTATTTAGGTTATTTCCTGCAGAATGATTTCATAAAGTATTACATGAAACGCACCTAAAGGAGTGTAAGGCTTAGTTGGAGCTGTTCTGGTATACTTAAGTGCAGCAGCAGCAGAAAATAACATACACACTTAGTCTCTGTCGTTAGCCCACATGCACACACAAGAACACACATGTAGACATACACCCATCTGTTTTCAGTCATGCAGTCAACTGGAGCACCTGTTGCGGTATCGATAAGGCTGAAAATGGGGTGTGAGCTCAGGGGTGAGTCATTTTCTCCCAAAACAGTACAGCAGTAGACATGAAAACAACCAGGAACTACTGGTCAAAACATGTGACAGTAGATTACGAGAAGCTAGTAGGGGTTTCTAAGATAAGAAACACAATTGCTTGGCCTCATCGTTACATCACTACCAAGTCCCATTAGGCTATTTACAAATTATTTTGTCAGATCTTTGTGTAATGTGAATATGGCATATTTAAAATGTTTAAATTAAACAATTTCTAAAATAGGATTTTGTTAGCCAAAAAAAATAAATTTCAATGCATTTAACTTTTTTCTGGTTTATAACTTAATTTGTTAGTTCATGCAAAAGGTTTGTAGTGTTACAAACAGCAAAATCTACGTTTTTGCTAAGTTTTTCCCCACAGAAAGCACTTTGCTAAACAGCTGGAAGTGTTCAGTATGTTCTCCTCTTATCTGTCTCACTTTGTAGTGCACCACTGGTGATAGATTGGATCACCCAGAGAGATACCCTGTTTTGTTTTGGTTAGTTGTTTTGTTCTTTTCCAACGCTAGTGGGTCAGTCACACACTTTCACGTTTAATCTTTTTCAAATGGTTTTGTTGCTGTTGAGCATCCTGAACATATTTCCAAAACTAAACTTTGATCTTACACCGCTGGTTAAAAGCATGTGTAGTTTCAGGTCACTATACCAACCTAAAAGTATTAACTATTAACCTAACATAGTTGGGGATTTGCTCATGTTTCTCTTGATATAATGGTACCATAGGATCTTTTGAGGATTTCATTTGAATTGAGCTGTTGGATGAAAGAAATGTTTTTCTGTTAAAGAAAACAATTTGCAGGAAGCACAAGATGTGTGATTAAAATTAAGTGGAGTTTATAATAAACCACTGTAAAAGTCAGATTCTTAAAGATGTATTAATTTAGAGGGAGTCTACACCAATCTATACAAAAAAAGCCCTTCTACACAATATTAAGACCAGACGGATGAGGATGGAACAGAGACTGTTCATTAGTGATTAAAGAGGATTAAAAAAACACACTCCAATGTCTTTATCTGGTGCCAGAAAACCCCACCTAAAGTCTTTGTATGAGTACAGTGTGTGTGTGTGTGTGTGTGTGTGTGTGCGTGCGTGCGTGCGTGCATGCATGCACCAAAGCCCCATATTTGTACATCTGCTCATCTGGAAGCCACATTGAGTTGTTTCATGCTGTGATACAACCAGGGGCTTGGCTACAGTGCACTGGCTAATTCTGTTTCAGGTCTCTGTTGAATCTATTATCCTGTCAGAGCGTAGCTGGGGAGCAATGACTTCATACCTTCCTGACAGCCAGTCATGGAGGGGTATTTATGTATTTTATATTACCGAAATTAGTGTCAAGGCAAAGAGGGATTGCTCTATAAGCAACATGCCTCTTTGCACAAGATGACTAATTCAACACATTCAGCAGAATCAAACACACACTTATAGAAAGTGTGTGTGTACATGCACATGTGTGCTTGTGTGTGTGTGAATGAGGTTTTCAGTTGAGGGGACTTGAATCTACTTGCATACTGACTATGGTTGTGTTACTTGCTTGTTTGTTTGTAAGAATTACATTTTTATGTTACATTTTATGCAGTTAGCAGCTATGGTTGAGGTTGGTGTACTTGCAGTAAGCTATTTTTTTTAAAAAGTATTGCTTTGGCGTAATTTATCAATACTGGTGATTCCTGAATAGAAAGCAAACTATTGATAGACTGGTTTACTGTAAATCATGAAAAACTAATGTGAACATGTGGAAACACAATGTTTCCATGAGAAAAAGGCAGGAAAACCTCAAGGTCTGCAAAATGTAATGAAAGTGTAATGAGCTCAAAGAAAAAGTCAAAACCAATTTCCGGAGCTGAAAACTCAGGAAGTGTTTCAAATTAAACCCCAGTACAGGTTATTCACTTCCTAGTTTGTCTTAGAAAATGTTCGTTAACTGGGAACTAATCCTAATCAAATGCTATCAAACCATCTATGGTTTGTTTGCTCTCAGTAAAACTTCTCACATTAGAGCTACAGTACTGTCCTGTGTCTCATTATATTAGCCTTCTCACACCTCATTCTTTCATTCATGCCAATGCAAAAGAGTGCCAGCTGAGCTCCTGTTATGAGCACAGCTTATCTGGTGCTTATCTTGCATTTTGTCATGGAACGGGGAAAGGAGGACCCAAACACAGGACTCTTGGATGCAGACAGTGCGTGTATTTACAGTGCAGTAAATAATAACATGACAATCAATCCCCGTGCGCACTCCCCATGTGCATTCCCCAGTGTCGGTGCTCTGTGTCTCTGCTCCCTTTGTGCTTCCATACAACGCGCTCGCTGCCCTCTTGTCTCTGCAATCCTCTTGGAGAAATCACAGAGGCAGCCGTTAGAAAGCCCACAATTGTGATAGACTCACCCTTTCAACTGACTTGCTGGGAAACTGACGGGAAGTCTTGCAACGATCCAGCATCCACGGGAAGCTCAGCCATTCTTCTAAGTAGCTCCCCCAGACGAGGCTGATCAGCAGCAGGTGTGTGCCATCATCCTCCTCGGGTGTGGCCACACTCACCAGGCCTGATGGTGCCTGTAAACCGGCCTTCCGGATACACACACACACACACAAACGCCTATTCACACAAACATGGAAAAGATGGAAACAAGTACCACACAAACCCATAAAAAAAAAAAAAAAACAGTCCACAAACGCTCATGAACCCTGGGTCACCAGATCCAGGTCCATGACACATTTCTTTGAGTTATGCTTTTACAAGTTTTGATAAGCCTTTATTTCCACCTAAAATTTAAATGAAGACACCCCGTCTGTTTTTTAGAAGTGAAATTAAAGAATGAAAATCTGTGAGGAATGTTTTCTGGAAAATTTACAGACTACAGGATTCGACTTGACAAGTGAGACGTCTGATAGCAGTCTACCACACAGAAGAGAGGAAACTGAGTAACTTAGAGTTGTCCATAAAAATGTAACAGTTAACAGTCTGTTTTTTTGATAATAGTGCTTACACATGATCCTGTATTTTTTTTTCTTTCTTCTTTTCAAGACAGAAAAAAAGTTACTAGAGATCTTCCCAGTCACCAAATTTTTCTTAATTAACCTCATGTTGGGACTTTTTCTTGTGGAAACACAAACCATGTAAATGTTTTTTTTTTCTCCTTTCCAGTCTGCTTAACTTGTTGGTTTTTTG
This sequence comes from Neolamprologus multifasciatus, assembly GCF_963576455.1. NCBI lineage: Eukaryota > Metazoa > Chordata > Actinopteri > Cichliformes > Cichlidae > Neolamprologus > Neolamprologus multifasciatus. The sequence goes on from NC_140448.1 coordinate 16,793,782, forward strand.
ACTGTTTTTTTTTTATGTTTAATTCATGTCAAACTTTTTCACAAGTTTACTATGTGGTGTTCAGGTGAGCCAGTGTCAAGAGTTACTTCCTCATTTGTTGTTTTCAATGCCCTCATTCCCAGGGCTCCTCATTATCTCACAGCTGCACAGGGTTTTTTTTCAATGACTCATTTATTTTAGTTTGTTGAGATGGTACAGTTTTGTTTCGGTTCATCACCTTGTGTTAGAGTCATGTAGACTCTTGCTCTGTTTGAAATTTATATGATAAAGATGCACAACCCTGAACAATTAAATTATTTATTTTTGACATTTTATATCTGGATTAAATTAATTTATGTTTTTAATGATTATCTATTTATTGAATAACTCACTGCTCTTTTAATTTTTTTGGCAGGATGGTTGTATATGAATGCTGTCCAGGTTATATGAAACTCGAGGGTACAAAAGGATGCACTGCAGGTAGGTGGATGGCTCAACAGATTCATTCAAAATCAACTAAAAATTACAATATATTCAATATGAATATTTCCTCTGGTTTCTCACAACTCTCAACCTCACCACCAGTGGCTCCCATTGACCATGTGTATGGTACACTGGGCTTTGTCAAGGCTACAACCACACAGCAATATGCTGAAGTCTCTAAACTGAGAAAAGAAATTGAGGGAAAAGGCGCCTTCACCTTGTTTGCGCCTAGTAATGATGCCTGGGATGAGCTGGACCCTGTGAGTAAACCCGTGTTTAAAACCTTAGAGAGAAATGCATTTACAATAATGTCTGCTCAAACACAGTTATACTTTGATGAAACTAACACTGTGATTTTTAAAGGCTCAACGATCTGCACTAGAGAACAATGTGAACATTGAACTCTACAATGCTCTGCATTACCACATGGTAAACCACCGTGTCCTCACCAAAGACATGAAGAATGGCATGACTGTCAGTTCCATGTACAATGAAGAGGGACTGCACTTCAACCACTACCCAAATGGGGTCAGTTTATGAACGGTGTAGACAAGACAATTATTACAATTATATCTATAAGAGTCAATTAAGCCATTGATTGTTTGATCTTCATAAAATATTTACTTCCTAAGGTTGTTACAGTGAACTGTGTCAGGATTCTCCATGCTAACCAGCTGGCCACAAATGGTGTGGTGCACGTCATCGATCGGGTAATCAAGGCCGTGGGGAACACCATCAAGGATCACTTGGAGCTCAATGAAGACCTTTCCTCTTTTAGTGTATGAAACTATTCTCAAAAAAGTTTGCAGTTGTACAGTTCACCATTAACAAACAGTAACTTTTATCCAACTCATTATAGCATCTGATTCTTAGAAAAATGTTTACGTCGTGTCTTTTTCCCCAGACTATCGCATTAGCTTCCGATGTGATGGACAAGCTGGGTGAGCCTGGCCAATACACCTTGTTTGCTCCAACTAATGACGCCTTTGACAAAATGACCCCAGACTACTTGGAGAATATCATGGAAGACCCGGCTGTTGTTAAAGGTACAGTAAAAATGTGATGCCTTAATGAGAGCATAAAGTACAACTTTAACATTTTCACATATTGGCATTGTTCCAGTGGCCTGGTAAATATGCTAAAAAAGGGCCACTACTACTATGAGCCACTATGAGCGTGTGCGGCAGCTTCACACAGCTCATAGTAGGCCCGCAGACAAATTGATATCAAGTGGACTTTGAACTTTGAACTTGTTTTGGATTGACAAATCCAAAAACCATACAAAAACAGCTTATCTGCTTATTTGCTGAGTCATGAATACAGGCATGAAGTCAGTCTCTATAGTGACATGCTTCTTCTTGGAATAAAATACAATTCCAATAAATTATTAGACTAATGATATAAGACCAGCTTCCAAAGATTATATTAGAGCCAATGAATAATTTGACCTACATAATAATGGTGACTTAATTTGAAATTTTGCTTGTGTTTCTAATGCATTGCTTTTGCAGGCTAAATTTGTTGGCTTAGCCTGATAGTCGGGCTCAGCTGTGGCTGCAGTGGCATAAATACATGCCTAAATGTAAATAATGAGCACAGAGAACATTGATGTTTGATTCATCTGCGTACCTGTAATTCCTGAAGAACACATCACAGCACAAGCTTCACATAATAATTAGATACTTTAAGCGTGTAATTTGAGTTGCAAGCCTATGTTCAACTTGTGTTTATGTTTATTTAATTACTCAATTAAATGTAATTCATTTTGCCTCTTTCACACTTTGACCAACCTTGTCAGCCCTGGTGAACTACCACCTGTTAAAGAGTGTCCAGTGTGCAGAAGCAATCATGGTAGGATCTGTGTATGAGACTGCAGAAGGCAGCAGCATAGAGATTGGCTGTGACGGTGACAGTCTGACTGTGAACGGCATCAAGATGGTCCTGAAGAAGGACATTGTAGCGACCAATGGCGTCATCCACCTGATAGACCAGATGCTGATCCCAGACTCAGGTACAAACACATTTTGAGGTTGTTTAAATCGTTTGGCGTCTTCCTTTTAATGGGTCACAGGCATATCTTTTTTGTATTTTTCATGTCAGCCAAGGAAGTGAAATCATTACTGGAAACCTCCCAGAGCACTTTCAGCAGTAAGTTGTCTGAACTGGGCTTAGCTGAATCCCTGGGTCCAAAGACAGAGTACACCCTCCTAGCTCCTTTCAACAGTGCCTTCACTAGTGAGTTGAAACATGTTCTTATCTATAGAAAAGTAGCACTTTTTTTGTGGTTATAATATTTTGTCTTTTACAAACCAAAAATATTATAACGTATGCCACACTTTTAAATTGCAAGGCATTTTACCTTATTTGATCAGGATCTAAAACTATCCATCTTATTTAAATCTCTGACATTTCTCTCTGTCAGGTGAAGTGATGTCAATGGACACAAACATGCTGAGACTCATTTTGGAAAACCACATCTTGAAGATAAAAATGAAACTGAGTGAGCTTTACAACGAACAGACGCTGGAAACAATCGCTGGCAAACTGCTACGAGTCTTCATTTACCGCACTGTGAGAATTCTCTGTGTGTGTGTGTGTGTGTGTGTGTGTATTGTTACGTTAACCAAGTGAAATCTGAAAGAAAAAGAGAAAAACCACAGAAAGTAGTAACTTAGTCTGATTTATGTGAGCCTTACTAAGTGTGTGGTATATTGTTGCTGACTTTAAAAATCTGGAAAACGTCTAATTACTACAGCTTTTGGCAGATGAAGTGTGTTTCTGCTCGACTAGATAGCATATTAGAGTCAGCTGGGTTTAATTTCTCCACAGAAACATTGTCTTATTCTGATTGATGACAATCAAAAAAGAAAGGCTTACAGCCCTCCTCCACACAAGCAAATAGTTACCAGATTTGTACAGTGAATTTTAAACCTGTGGCTTAACTTTATGAATGCTCCTTTTTTGACAGGCCGTGTGCATAGAAAACACATGTATGGTGCGTGGCAGTAAGGAGGGGAGCAATGGGATGCTCCATTCTGTGAGGTCTCTAATCAAACCACCTGAGAAAACTATCTATGAGCTCCTGATTTCTGACGGACGTTTCAAGTAAGAGCAAAGTATCATTCTAAAATACTTGTTGCTGAAAATAATTTCTCTTTGAGTCAAGTGAGATTTTTATCTCCAGTAGTGGGGATGGAAACAGTGATCGCACATTGCTTGTGTGCATAATAAAACATCTTTTTCTGAAAGATAAATTTGAAGTCTGAACCACAACACTAAGGCTGTGAAAAAAATATACTTCCAGTGGATCATTAAAATCACCTGATTTCCACTAACCGATTATTGTAAACACTTAAACTGTCATTGCTCTTAAATGTTGTTCCTATTTTATTCCTGCATCCCTGATTTTCTTCTTTTCTTTCTGTTATTTGAATGAATGTAGGAAATTCCTGTCGTTAATGGAAACAGCAGGTCTGTATGATCTGTTAAAGCAGAAAGGCTCTTACACCGTCTTTGCACCAACGGACGATGCCTTTGTCGACCTCAGCAAGGAAGACATGGCTCTGCTCAAAAGTGAGTACCCCACTGCAGTGAGCACATATCCACTTATCTTTTGAAAAACCCAGCAATGCTGTCAAGGTATCTTGATCTAATAGGGAACTATTTGATGCAGAAATGAGAAAAAAACATTGTTTAACATTGTGTAAAATATGAATTATAATTCCTTCGTATTGACACCGACAGGTGATCTAACTTTCCTGAGAAACATCCTGCTGTACCACTTCAGTAATGGTACCTTCATCAATGGAGGATTAGAGGGAGGAGTTACCAATCTGCTCAAAACCTTCCAGGGCAAGAACCTGCAAGTTAAATCTGTATGTCATCTTTTTGAGTTTTTTTTTTTTTTTTTAAATAAAAAAAGCCAGCAACGAGTTTCTAAATCCTTCTGGGAATGTCATAGAACGTTAATTTCAGATGTATCAGCTAATGAAACTTGTGAAATCATTCTTAGATTAATGTTTAAAATTCAGCCCACGGGCAGAAAAACTTTTCAAACTCAGCTCAAAGTGTGATTTGCCTCAGTTTTGCACGTTGGGCAATTGTAGCATATTAGTAACGTTAATAAATGGAATTCCCAGCTCTCACACTGCATTCTTCTTAAATGACCTAAATATTCTTAAATTTGTGTGAAGGTAACGTTTAATTGTGTTTGGTTTTACCAGGTAGACAGCTCTATCAATGTCAACTCTGTGGATGTGCCAGACAGTGACTTGATGGCAACAAATGGTGTGATCCATATAGTGAAGAATGTTCTTTACCCAGGGGGTAAGAACATGTGCTGTGTGTTCACCTGTATGCCTGGTTGCATTCTGTTTGTTTAATATATTAAATGTGACGCGTATTACTTACAGACCTTCCTGTGGGCCGTCAGGACCTCCTGATCCTCCTGAGGAAGCTGATTAAGTACATTCAGATAAAGGTAGTGAAGGGGAAACCCTGTCTGTGTATTTGTGTAGAGGTTTCACCGGTTGACTTTTGAAGCTTTTATTCTGTTATGCTTTTTTTTTTTTAGTTTGTCTCTGGATTTTCTTACACTGACATCCCGCTCACCTTCATCAGTAAGTTTCCATAATATCACTATCACTGTATTATGTTTAGATATTTTTGCCTGAGCAGGAACCTAAAACTAATTTTATTACTTCACAGAAAGGACTATCACAAGAACTACTCATTTTGTTGAAGGTAAGACCTACGGCTAACTACACAAAGGACTTGAATCTGCACTTATTTGATTTACAATCTGCAGTGATCATAAATAACAGACATTCCTTTAAAACAAATGCATATTCTTTGCTCAATAATACAAATGCATAAAGTGAAATCTGTCTTGCAACCACATTAATAATTCATGTCTCATAGGAGGTTTCTCAGAGGAGTAAGTACGTACCAGTTAAAAGTCTGGACACACTTACCCATATATTAGATAGGGATTGTAGGTCTCAAGACATATTATTTGTCAGTATATTTGTATGTTTTTTAATCAAACAAATGAATATAAGAAGGAAAAATCAGTCTTTACTTGGATCCTTTGTGGTAATACTTATGTAGAGGCCATTGCTTTGCTGGGTGGGTTCAGAAAACAAAGGGTTTTTCAGATCTCAAGAGGATTTTCATTTCATCTTTTAAGAAACCATGTTCATAAGATTTAAGGGCTACAATAACTAAATCTAAAAATACAACTTTACAGTGATTATACAATCGATGTGTGATTACTCATCTGGGAATCCTAACTATTCCTCATACTAAGCTACGTAAGCTAAATACTTTATCATTCTTGAAGTATTTATAAAATCACATACTGAATTTCACCAGAGAAACATACACACACACACACACACACACACACACACACACACACACACACACACACACACACACATGAAGAGAGAGAGAGTATGCATAGTCTGCAAACGGCTACCAAACAGCCATCATAATTCATCATATAATGAGAACAGAACAAATCAACAACTGACAATGACTAATTAATATTAAAATCTGTAACATAATGTATTGTTTGGAGTTTAGTCTGTTACTGTTACTATTTTTACCATTTCTTCTTGGAGCAACCCACATAACCCACATAATTTCCTTAGGGGTTAATAAAGTATTCTGATTCTGATTGGTTCAGGATCACCTGCCATTATCCAATGACACATCTGCTTACCTGCATCTTTTGCTTGTTTCTCCTCCTCTTCTTTTCTCTTTTTTCTAAACCGAGCACCTGATGGCTTTCAACTTTTCTTGTCCATCTTGGTTTTAATTTTGCACTCCAGTATGAACACCCATCCCCCAACTCGAGGATCACCACAACATAACCTTATAAACCTACACCTCAGTTCACTTTGTCTAGGGTTTATTTCTGCAATTTTGCACAACTCAGGATTCAAATCCTGAACACGTAATGGGCTTGGACTGAAAACATTATGAATGAAATGTGGTCTACTTGGAAGCAGCAGGGCTCTCCTCCCCTTTCGACGTCTTGTGTGTGAGACTTTAAATCATCAAACTATAAAATATAAATTTTAAATTGTTATTGATCCCTTTATCCCGAGTCCTAAAGTGTATATTTATTTTCTTACTCTTCTTATATTTATTGTTTGTTTACTTGCACTGCTGTAACTGGAGCCTCGTCGTCTCGTCTCTCTATATACTGTACTATCAGGCGCACCGAGGGCTCTCGCGCTCACTTCTCACATACAGAATTTCAAAAAAACATCGGCGCAAATAATAAGTCTGTATCATAATGTCTGGTGTTTTCGTGTTTGTTAGTTTGCTTTTATTTTGTTTTATTTTGCGAGCTGGTTATAAGATGCTGCTCCAGGCACACCTCGCAAACCGAGGGTGCCCTTACTCCCAGCAAATGGGCAATAGAAAACCGATCGGTGCCTATGCCATCCCCAGCATGCGCTGGCATGATGTCAGGGCAGCATGAGTACGAGCATTTTTTTTTTTTTTTTGCCGATGCCCGTGATGCCGCCCCCCACCACGATGCCGCTCCGGGCAACCACCCGTGTTGCCTGTATCAAAACCCGCTACTGGACATGATCTTGGCTCTGATTACTAAAAAGGGCACTTATCAAGCAACCTCAGGCCAAAGATCAGCCTTCTGATAAAAATGGAAATCTTTCACCTTTCAGCTGGCTCTTGTACATATACTGTCACACACACACACACACACACACACACATAGACAGACAAAAAGTGATATTTTTGGCAAATGTTTCTTGGGGAAGGTTCTGGGGTTAGATGGGGATATTTTGCCAGATGCTCACATCTCATTTATTATAATTTAAACCAGTAGTTTTTGAAACTGAAAGATGTGCACTCTAAACCAACTAAAGAAAAAAGTGAGTGTTACAAAGTGTGTAAGTGCAGGATTGATTAAGGCCTCCTTTTTTTCAGTGCTGCAATCACTTACCATGCTCATGCCATCTTCTTGGTTTGAATGCATGTTCTTATCTGCTTGGACTCCTCAGACTCCTCCATAATAAAGAATTTGAGGGAGTTACACCCTTATTCCCTACATTCTTGACCGATGCTGAAATTACCTTTCCCTCTCTACAGTTCCTGAGTCAACGGTGATCCGCAATGTTACCAGGGTTATTTCAGTGGAACCATCTATCACTACCATAAAAAGAGTTATCGAAGGGGACCCTTCACTTTTCGAAGACATCAAAACGAACTTTTCAATTACTACCGAGATCATCAAAGGGGACCCTACACTTACCGAAGTCACCAGAGTCATAGAACGGGACGCTAAAGTTTCCAAAGTCACCAGGGTCATTGAAGGGGACGCTAAAGTTTCCAAAGTCACCAGGGTCATCAAAGGCGACCCTGAAGTTTCCAAAGTCACCAGGGTCATCAAAGGGAACCCTACACAGACCAAAGTCACCAGGGTCGTTGAAGGAAACCCTACACAGACCAAAGTCACCAGAGTCATTGAAGGAAACCCTACACAGACCAAAGTCACCAGGGTCGTTGAAGGAAACCCTACACAGACCAAAGTCACCAGGGTCGTTGAAGGAAACCCTACACAGACCAAAGTCACCAGGGTCATTGAGGGACAGCCTTCCATTACCAAAGTTACAAGAGTTATTGATGGTATTTTTTGTCAAAAATGCTTATATCATTCATTTTCCATCATAGATGATCAAATTTGAAGCTAACAAAGATTTTGGAACAGATTTGATGATGTTGCCTTGAATGACAGGTGCTAGTGTTGGTGGAGATGGCAGCACAGGTGAGTTTCCTTTGCATGTTTACTGATTTGAATACTGTAGTAGCATTATTCTTAGAGCGTTCATGCACCTTCTAACAGATCTGCATGATGATATTAGCCACTGTGTGTCACTCTCATTTAATGCAGATTTAATTTCACCTTTAATCACATTTTTGTGTGGTGATCAGCTACTAAGTCAGATACTGTTTTCCTGGTTTGCACCATTCTTTGTCTTGAGTTGATCCTTTTGTGAATGCCTCATCTTCAGTAACTACTCTCACTTCCTGTATGGTGTATACTGTATTTCTCTCTGGCTGGCTAAGTGGCAGCCAAAGCCGCCATTGCTGCTTGAACCTGTCATCTCAGTTTCTCAGATTTGTGAAAGCATCCAACGACTACTGTGTTCGACGGGGTGAACAATGGCAAACTTAAATCCTGACAGAAATCACAGGAACTGAGCTGCAAGGTTCGACAAGACACTTTGAAAGTGTCTTGTCGAGGTAGAAGGAAATCCTTCAACAGACTAATCAACATGATCAATAAACTAAACAGACAGGTGGGAGGTGTTGTTTGATGAAGGCTTAGATGGCTGGATCATAATTTGAGGTTGGAACTAGAGATCAAACAGACAAGCAAAACACTAAAGGAGAGAGGAGTTAGCAATTAACTCAGCAGTGAGGCTCATGACTGAGGTACCCAAAAGATGGACAAGTGTTGATTGGAGCAAGATTTACCCAAAAATGAATTAGTCCTCATTTCGGGCTGGATACATCAAACTGCTCTTTATTGTTTGTGTGTTTGTTTGTGTCCGGGACAGCCAGATATGTACTGCTCGGAAAGCCCTGTTTAACAGCCTGGTTCATGGGATTGCACAGAATATGACGACAATCTTTGGCAAGCATGCAAGGAACATAGGTTCATTTTTGCAATCCATCTGCTGGATAGACATCCAATTCCATCCTAGTATAGATGTTGTTGTTTCTTAGGGGAGGTTGCACATCCTCTATGTTGTGACATGTATGTGTGAGAATTGTGCAGTGTGCAAATTATATTATTATATTATCAGACCACTGGGCCATTGTCTTTTGGGTACAATAGCAGGTGATCTTTCAGCTGCTTTTCTGGTGTCTTGCAGCTTATTTCTTGGGCTAATGGTACTGTGTGTCTGTGTGCAATATGTGTATGTTCATAAGCTTACCCATGTGTGCTTGACTCTGTGTTGGTGGTGGCGGAGGAGGTGTTTTATGGGGTGTATGTGCCTGTCAGTCTGTCCATTTGTCAGTCAGTACTTGTACAGTTGCTAAGTCGTTAAATGACTTTCAACACCCTTCTCCGCTGCCGGTCTGAAGGTGGAGCCAGACACACCACGGCGAACGAGCCTCAGATCATTGAGGGTAATGTGTCCTCCCATAAACACTTTATACCAAATAGGTTTATTTCAAATGTTTAATTTCCTTTGTTCCTTAAAATGATCATGATTATAAATCTATATTCAGTGCAAGTGGATACCTCAAGGTGGGAAAGTAATTAAGGAGCCTTTTTAAAAACTGATTTGACTCAGAACATGATTTCGGATTTTAGATGTAATGGTTTTGTTTCAAACGTTCAGGCCCAGACTTTTCCAGGATAACTACGATTCACGGAGACCCAAGTCTGATCGATGAGGAGTCTGAGAGAATTAGCAGAATCATTAAAGGTAATTGCTTTGACTTTAATTTTGTGACATACTTGTCTGTATATCTCTAATATACAAACTAACCATATTATCTCTTAAATTCGCAGAAGGAGGTAGATTTGCTGCTGCCAGGAAAGTTCCAGGTAACAGTATAATTACTTGCTGATGCATTCACAGCCTTTATCTTCTTAATACATTTTGTTCGCTCTGCTTCGTCTTTTTCAGCTGGAATGAAGAGGCGGGCAAGGCTGGTCAGGCGTCACCATAAGCCAAGGGAGTGAATCTTGCAGAAAGATAAACGCTTAGGGCTCACCACAAGGATTGTATGCATCTCCAACGCTCCTGGTCGAGCAGTGGTGTATTGAAAAACCGCAGATTGAGATTAAATTAATTTAGCCATTTCTTAATCCAAAGAACCATTAAGTTTGTTTGTTATTCCATCTGAGGCACAGTTCGTGTAATAGCCATACGATTAAACTCTTTATTTCCCTAATTTTGGTGTGTATGGAATAGTGTTTTTTAATGTGGGACAAAATAAGGTGAAAGGTGAGGTATATTGTACGAGGATTGTTGTTTGTTTGTTTTTTTGATATCACTTTGCAAACAGATTAGTTGGAAAGAGTTTTATATTCTTTTTGTTTGTTGTTTTTTGTCATATGGTGCTCTGTTTTAAATAGTGTTTTACCGGTAGATCTTCTACTGTACCTCTGTAAATTATGGCATGATCATTTTAAAATGCCACGATGGGGTTTTTTCTATCATGACTGCGATAGATTGACAGATGTTTCATACTTTTGATTGGGAACTTGACTCGTGTATGTCTATACACAATCAGACTTTACAATGCTATGTTTGTACCTTACAAACAAGTGACCAATAAATGTGTGAATACAATGCAGATTATGACTAAAGAAATTCCTTTCATCTACTTTTCCATTATCTAACATGGCTAATCTGTCTGTAGAGCTACATATTGTATATGAATATACTGAAAGTAAACTGCTGGTGAAAAAAACCCCTAAAAAAGCATAAAACAATCAAAAGGTTTTCAAGAGTATTGACACTAAATCAGATGAGCAATCACTTCCTCAGACAGATGTCTATAAACCTAAGTTTAATTTTCATAAGAGTCCATAGACCTGAAATCAAATGTAGGCTGAATAACTTTTTCACTATTTTTTAAATGGTATAAATGAGAAATGTTCACAATTATATCTCATGTATATTATTACATCATCCAAAGTATTATAACTTACAGTGTATTTTTAATATGTTAATATGAGTATAACATGCAGGTTAAAATGAACAAAACAAAAAAAAGTTTTACACAGTTATTATTGTGTACTTAGTCCTGATTGTGTCTACTAATGTACAGGTAACATCTTCAAGAAGCATGCTTCATCTGCAAATCTGACAGTAGCCCTGGCAGCTACCTGTTGAGCTGTGATGACTTTGCTGTCATATCTTACGATCTTTATCTGACTAAATTATTCCAAACACTTTGAAAGCAAGATTTTGGACCAATTTCACTTTTGGATTTCAACCAAGGAGTGTCTTAACTGCAGCACATGCACATGCACTGATTGACCTCATGTTTTCCTGGTTTACTTTTGCTTCTGAGAATCACCATTACGCAAGAAGCCTCTGTCCATGCTGTAGCTCTTTAGTAATATAATTTAAATGACTGGTGGCAACTTGCCTCTGAAAAGTTAAAGTTTGCACAAGGAATGGTTGCGTAACATCCCAAGGCCCTGATAAAACTTGCTCACTCTGTTTTCAGCATGTTTTTTGTTCTCTTCTTTCATTCACAGACACAGAAAAATACTGAATATTGTTATTATGAGGATAATTACTTATGATAGTAACAGAGACACATTATTATTATTATTATTATTATTATTATTATTATTATTATTATTATTATTATTATTATTATTATTATTAGATAACAGACCTGGCCCACCTAAACATATGGTAAGGGTGTGCTTGGAAAGCCTGGCAGTGGCCCCGGTCCGCAAGATCTTCAACGCACACCTCGGAAGAGTTTCAACAGCATTCTGGGGGGGGGGGACCTGGGACATTGAGTCACCTCTATTGCTGAAGCTGCTGCGTCCACAAGGTGGCTCGTGCCTGTCGTGGTGTTAACCCAAGGCCAAGCAGAACACAGATCGGGCAGTGGCTGAAGCAAAAACTCGAGTGTGGAAGAGGTTCAGATAGGCCATGGAAAAAGACTTTCAGACTGCCTCGAAGAGATGCCTCTGTCAGTGCGGGTGGCTGTGGCTACAATGTAGCTTGCCATCATCAGTGTGTTAATGTGTGTGTGAATGGGTGGATGACTGGATGTGTAAAGCGCCTTGGGGTCCTTAGGGACTAGAAAAGCGCTATACAAATACAGGCCATTTACCATTTACCATTCTGGCAAACTATCAGAGGACTCAGGAGGGGAAAACGATGTTCTACCTGCACTGTGTGGAGTGGAGTGCTGTGACTTCGACTGGGAGTATTGTTGGGCGGTGGAAGGAATACTTTGAGAAACTCCTTAATCCCACCCCCACGTCTTCCGTGGAGGAAGCAGAGTCTGGGGACGAGGGGGCGACTCGCTTATCTCCCGTCTTTAAGAAGGCAACCGGAGGGTGTATTCCAACTATAGGGAAATCACACTCCTCAGCCTCCCTGGGAAAGTCTATGCCAGAGTGCTGGAAAGGAGAGTCTCTCCGTTGGTTGAACCTCAGCTCTTTATCCTCGCAAGGATATTTGAGGGTGCATGGGAGTTTGCCCAACCAGTCTACATGTCTTTTGTGGACTTTGAGAAGGCATTCAGCTGTGTCCCTCAGAGTGTCCTGTGGGAGGTGCTTTGGTGGGAGTATGGGGTGTCTGGCCCATTGCTACGGGCCATTCGATCGTTATACCACCGTTGAAAGAGCTTGGCCCACATAGCCGGCAATATATCGGACTCGTTCATTGGGTTCGCTGGGTGATGGACTCAGCAAGGGCTGCCCTTTGTCACCGATTCTGTTTGTAATTTTAATGGACAGAATTTCTAGGCGTAGCCTAGATCCAGGACATCATGGATAGATTATATCTCTCGGTTGGCTTGAGAATGTCTTGATGTTTCCCCGGACAAGCTGGAGGAAGTGGTTGGGGAGAGGGAGGTCTGGGCTAAGCAGAAGAAGATAGATGGATAATATATATATATATATATATATATATATATATATATATATAAATAACAGTACACAGATAACATTATTAATGAAATATTGAACTTTGAGCTCCAGCTATCTTAACTACAGTTTTTTTTTCCTATTGAGTGTTGTACAAAATTAATATATCTCCAGTATTTTTCATTGCATTTGTTAAGATTCATTGTAACACATTTAATATTGAAAGTTAGATGGAGAAAGATCAAACTTTGCATACACAAAGGAGCATAATAAATTAACAAAAAACAAAATCAACCCTGAATTATTGGAAAGTAGTAGAACTGATAGTAATTTAATAATTTAATGAGGCGCTCTTAAATCTGGTTCTTATGTTAATTGATCATACTTAATAAATCAGCTGCAAAATGTTTTTTTTTAATTGCTTGATTAGCAAAGATATATCATCGTTATTACTATTGTGCCACATGCACTGCTCCCTGCATTGATCCCTGTACATTTTTTTTCCATCATGTAGACACATTCTGGCCAAATTTTTATGTACTGAAACTGCGCTATATCTCCTGGGCTCTGACCCAAAGGATCCGTACACTCTTCCCCATCAATGCCAGACAGCTCTGCTGTTAATGCTCCAACTCTAAATTAAAACCAGCTGACCATAGCTGCAGATCTAAAATTTATGGAACTCAAGGATAGTCTGCAGAGACAAACAGCAAAGTGGCATCCAGGATTCACTTTAAGATTAATGTACTTTGACATCCAGCATTTACAAATGACTCCAAATATGTCACTGCTACTAATCATACTATGTGATTTCTTTCTGCTGTTGCATATTACATACAAAGACTAATATGCTACATTAAAGTAAAGTGTTTACAGGTGGTATCTTTAACAAATGAGGAGTCAAACCAGAACTTGAAAATTTTAAATTAAGAAAACATCAAAAGATAATGTCTTCACTTTTATAGCATAAACATCATAGATTGGCAGTAGAGGAGATATGAAATATCATAACATTGGATATGTATAAGGTTGCCATATTATACGTGAATAGTTAATAAGTATAAAATGCATACAGTACATCTGTACTGTACACTGTGCAAACAGATCATCAGGAATATTTTTGATTGTGAAAATTTATCATGGTGCAAATAAATATAGAAGAGTAAAAACTGAGTCTTCCGAAGCATCTAAAAGAGAAATGTTTTTCGTGTTCCCAAGAATATCAGGCCAAAAATGAAATACCCAGCCCCATGATACTTTATGCATAAAAATAATTATCATCTTCCCTTTCCACCTTCAACATTTTTTATACATTTCTATTTAGTTTACATTGAACTGTAATTCAAACAAAAATTGAATTTAAACTATAATAATTTAAAGAAAACAACACTGAGTAGAGAAACATTTCCAGTCATAAACACTGCAGGTGCTGCTGAGTATTAAACCACATGATCCAGCAGATTTTGGAGAATGGATGCTGTGGTCTGTCTGGGAGAATTCCATATCACTGAAGGATAACTATGACTGCCAAGACTCAACAGACAGTAACATGTGCAAGCTTCCAACTTAAGTAAAGCAGAATTTGCTGTGCAGAATCACTGGAGCCATTTGTGCTCCTGGCCAGTAGTTCCTCCATAGAGGGTGAAATTAATGTGATTGGTGTGACTGTGGAGAGGATGATGTCAGGCCTTGGAGATGCCCTTTGAGAGCACAAGCCAAAGAGGCTCTCTCTGTGTATGAGCTGAGTGACAAGACAGGGAACGGAAACTTGAAACTCGCATGGACGTGTTTGTTGTTGTTTTTTGTTTTGAGAGAGAGAGATAGTTAAATATATATATTTAGATGGATATTGATATAGATAAATTGAAAACTTCCTCATAATTAGGCAATTTTCTCATTTAAATCTACCTTTACTGTGTAGAATGTGGCAAAAGTTTATTTGATCTTACATCTAAGCCTTGACTAACCTCTAACACAGAACATGCACAGTGAGCTCATCCATTACCAGCCATGCTCACAAGAACAATTTTCCAAGGAATCACAAGGGAGTTGGGCAGGAAAAGTGCAACAGATTGTGGGAGTATTATGAGGCCACAGAGGAAGGAAGGAAGGTTAGGTGCTGTCTATCTCAGTTGCTGATAGCAGTGACAATACAGAGACATGCACAGAACCTGTTTTATGTATGCATGTGAGCTGTTCCCATAAGCACACATAAAACATAAAACACACGCATTGTAAAAGTGTTATTCATTGTGTCTGGAATAACTGACGTGTTTCTTTTGCCAAAATTATGTGGAAAACCACCATGGACTGTATAAAATGTAAACATTGAGGTAATAGACATTACCCATGGATTTTGGATGTTTTGAAATCATTCATTATTAGCATTTCCCATAAGTGGGCAAATTTGGATTAGAGGTTGAAGGCTGATTTATGTCATCACTTCAAAAATAGTTTCCTTAGCATAAACAAGAGCACTCAGAGAGTGCAACTCTCCCTAAGGGCAAGGGCTATACTGAAACTGTGATGTTTTAGGATGTTTTTATGACAACATGCTGACGTCAACCTGCTTTTATAACAATTTCCGGATGTCAAACCTATGACCTATGACCTTGAAGCATTACATAATCATTTTTTATCTTTACACATACAACTGGAGGAGAATTCCCTGAAATCATTGGCTTTTATAAGCCGTTGCAACATCAGATTTTAAGATATATTCATGCAGCATGCAATTTTGCAAAGCTTTGTGCTGTAATTGTAACACTGTCTGGCTTCGTATTGAAAAAAATTACACTTGTGTGTACAGCTTTCTCTGTCCCCTTTCATGAGATATATTACTCTATATGGTTTCTAGAAGTTTTTTTCAAGGTCAACTTTAACCTTGGCAGCTAACAATGAGGATAAAGGAAAAATGCGAACCGACTTTGACCCAATGTTCACCTAAATTAAATCAACTCAAGTTCTTATTGGTATCTACTGTCGCATAAAATTAGAACATGGTATCTTGAAAATTGTAGACACTGTATTTGCAGAAGAACAATACGGGTGCAATAATGCTAAGCAACAGACTTTCATTCACTACAACAGCAAACAGCAAAAACACGATGGAGTGGTTCACTCCAGTGACTCCAGTCTACAGTCGTGAGGGCTAGGAGGCATTAATCAGCTACAGGCCCTCTGATGGGACACCTTTCAATCAAAGCTGCCATATTCCTAACTCCAGTATCCAGATGGATGAGTTATAAAAAGAAAAAAAAAATCCAAATAAGGGGGGCCACAATTTTTTTGGCATTTCATGTTGGCCTGGTTTTTCAGGAACCGTTCCAGTGCGAGCTGGAGGTTTTTCAGATCCAGAGGTTGCTGAAAAGGGAGGCCTCACAATTTCTACCTGTATATGTCTGTAGAAAACTAGATTAGCATTTTTTTCACATTTTCATTTTATTAGAATGGTATTAACTTTATTTGCCATTGTTGCACACTATGTAATCTGCAACTGTTTTATTTAGTTGTATTTATTGGTTTAGCCTGTATCACCATCCATCCATTTTCTTCCACTTATCCAATTCAGGGTTTGCCGAAGTCTGCCCCCACCTGTAATAGGACAAGAGGTGGGATACAAACCGGAGTCACATTCACACCTAAAGAATCACCCACTAACATGCATGTCTTTATACTTTGAGAAGAAGCCAGTGCACCCTGAGAGACCCCAAACTGGGGTAGGTGTAGCATGGAAACTGCACACAGAAGGGCGCCAGGTAGGCAGCAGGTTTGAACCCAGGACCTTACTGTGAGACATAACATACCACCCTGCCTGTATCCCCATGTCATTAAAATACTGAAGAAACAATTGCATAAATTCCTTGTCTTTACTTCTTGATTACACAGTAGGTTAGGGGGCTCCGTTTTTCTGTATTTCTATTTGGCTAGTGAGTAAATGTAACTTGACACAGGCCTTAATTTGTGTTTTGTTTTGTTTTTCATTTGATCAGAAAAAGTGGAAATCCCCTCTATCCCTTTATATGACAGTTTCATTGGGTAGATCTGTGATTATTTCTTTCTTTTCTCTCATACCTCAGCTGACTTTGAGTTACGTCAATTACTCGTTGATGTAACTAATATGTTACAACTCTCAGAAAGCTGTGGTCATAAACTAAATCACTAACAGACACACAAGTCACATGCCAAAGGTGAATTAATTTGCCTAACTACTATAAAAGTGTATAAAAGTACTATAAAAATGTTATTATAACAAAACGTGTAAATGTAATTTTCTTCTATTTATTTGATTTACAAATGTACAATTCAAATAAGAAAAACTGACTCCACAAAAGACAAAACACATATTATCAGCATGAATATAAACACAATCTTTCTTGCATTACTTTTGAATGTTACATTGGTGATGTGATTCCAACTTCCCCCCTTCATACTTTGGTATATTTCCCTCATCAGTATGCTTAGAAGCCTCGAGTAGTGTGTCACATAATTATCATTAAAATGTAATTTACTTTGCAGTTGGCTTTACTAAGACAACCTTTTCAAATCAACCCTACATAAGTTTATGCTTTATCAAAAAGAGTTCTTTTCCAGCTGCTGATTATTTCAAGGCATCTGTTTTTGAACTGTTTAGGTAACAGTAATGGTTTTAATTAGCGCTGTCAGCGTTAGATTAACGCTGACAGCACTAGTTTTAATACACACTATTTTCTAAAATTATGGATTTTTTCCATCATCAGGTTTTTAGGGGGTTTTCTGCACTGGTATTGATTTTAAATAAGAGGATAATGTAAGTTGAATTGATAAATAAAAAGAATAACAAACAGTGCAGACCAGCTCTCCAGGTCTTTCATAAAAATTGTGAATTAGTTAGGACCCAGGAAGCGGCAGCTCTGGTGCAAGTGAGTTTATTAAGCAGCTGTGGATACAACAGGGATGACGCGGGTGAAACATGAAACTAAGAAAACCTAAACTGGAAAACTAACAGAACTAAACAGAAACCAAGATGCAGGGAGGTACGGGGAAATACACAGAAAGACGGACGGAGAGACGCAGACGAACCAGCAACGAGGACGAGGTAACGCACACTATAAATACACACACCAGGAATCAAGGGATGGGAAACAGGAGGGGAACACACCTGGAAGACATCACAGCTGACGAGGCAGGGGAAACGTAAAGAGAACACACTGACATAAGACAGAGACCTTCAAAGTAAAACAGGAAACACATACGCGTAATGACATAGACTCAGAGACGCAGACTAAACACAGAGACCTACTACACTAAGGGGATACACAAGCAGGGAAGACACCAAACAGAGGGAACACAACTAAACCCTAGGAAACCCAAAACAACAATCACAATACAAAAACTATCAAAAGTAAAAGTACACAACCAAAAACACTGGGTCACCGACCCAGGACCATGACAAATTGGCTTTTACGGCATCCTGGCAGAATGAGTTACATGTGTTCTTGGTATGTAATCAACTTGCCAGTTTTCACAATTTGATGTAATACAGGAGTCCTAAAGGAAACAATAAACTGTCTTTGATACTTAGACAACAAGTTACACAGAGGTGTTACATTACTTGCATTCATATCAAGTAGCTTAAATTATTTCATATTTGCAGGACTCTCAGGGCATCGTGTTCAGATATTTTAATTGTTCCCAGAATAACATCCCAGTTTGCTGAAGAGCTTTCAGTTATTGTGATCCTGTTCTTTGGAACAACCTCACTGTAGACTACAGTATTTCTAAACAAATATGGCCTAAATTAGCTTTGTTTAGTTTTTGCTTTTCTTCTTCTCCGGCAGCACAGAAATCTAACAAGAGCCAAAATAGAATAGAGCAGCACAGTGACCACAGACAGTAATATGAACAGTACATCTAAAGAGTAGTAAGAGTACCAGGGCATCTTATAAGCCTCTGTACGCAGGTGACGAGCCCCTTTGTGGCGCATCACATATTCTACCCAGAAGACGGCCTTCTCCATGGGCGTTATTGGCTGATCTCTGTGCAAACGTGACATTCGTTGAATGTTCTGCCTGTAGCTCTCTTGATGGATCACTTCCTTAAGGCCTTGCTCAAAATTGTGGCCATTAACATCAGACAGGTGGATGATCTTTCCAGCTCCTCTCTCCTGCAGTCGCAGAAGGTTGTCATACTGGTCAAAGAACAAGGGTATGCCGAGCACAGGGACCCCATAGTAAATGGCCTCCTGGACACCATTAGTTCCTCCATGAGCTACAAAGACTTTGGTCTGTGGATGACCCAGAAGATCTTTCTGTGGCATCCAGTCGACCATTAAAGTGTTGTTTCCCAGTGTAGAGGGACGGTCTCCTTTGTGCCTCCATATCACCTGGTTAGAAAACAAAAAAAATAAAGACCATTAGTATGTAAGTGCCCCTGAAACAGACAGTAATGATAAAAGCTTTTGTTTCTGGAAAGAACTTACTGACTTGTGAGTAGTCTTTGTGTGGTTTTCCTGTTTTATTTTTAAAGTATTGCTTTACATGTCATTTCCACTCCTTTGTTTGTCTGTCCTCTCTGCACAGTTCACCTGCTGGATTTGTCCTTAGTTGTTTTTTTAGACTTTGTGCTTATTTGGATTTACCCTTAAACGAACTCTCCTACTTACCTCTTCAACTGCCATGTTTTTTCAGTTGTTCCTCCCTTTTTGTTATTAAAAATGTTTAAGTTAAACAAACCTTTGGTTCTTTCTCCCTACCTCTCAGTCTAAAGGCTTTATGTCTATCCTAAATTATAAAGATTTACACTACCTCTGGGTCAGACAGAAAGACAGGTGAAATTATATTGTTACATGATTATAATTGTTTCATTATTCTGCTTCAGTTAGGCAGTTATTTGTAACGCTATTAAGTACCTACAACTTTCACATTATAAATTGTATTTACAATAATTTAGCTGATTGAAAATTAATGCAACACCTATAATGAACGTAACGTATCAGCTTTAAAATTGTAAATTATAGGGGCTCTCTCACCTTCTGAGGCATCTTGGCAAACACACTGGCGATTTCCTCTGTAATCTCTTTGGGCAAAGCATCAACTAAGGTTCCCAGACTCATGATGATCACTCCATGCTGCCCAGCACTCTGAACAAACTCCTCCAGCTCTGCTGGCAGAGGCTGAGCTGGTTTGCACTGAAATCCTCCTATATAGACAACATTTGGCATAGTGGGGCGAGGGAACTCAAACACAAAATCTGACCTGAACAACCAAATGTCTGCTCCCTGAAGTAATGAGATGACGTCACATCCACCCTCAATATATTTATCACACATGTCATCATAGATTGGGCCCACCAAAAATTTCTGCTGGAACAGCGTAATGCCATGGAATAATATGTTTTTGATCCTCTGGATGAAATTCATTTTGTCTGTTAAGCCGGATCCTGGCACCGGGATGTAAGAGAGGGGTGAGGGAGCTAACACAAAGTGGCCTTCTCCACTGGTGATCCAGCGTACGTTGAGCACTAAGGGAAGCTTGAGATATTTGGCTAGAATGACCCCTGGGGCCATGGCTGGATCAGTTAGAACCAGATCATACTGGGAATCTCTTAATCTTTTGAGCATATTTTGATCATTCAAAATGTGTTTGGCCATCTCAGATATCAGCACGTGAGCCTTATGAATCATAAAAAGGAAATCCTTGGTGAGTTTGAGGAAAGTCAGCAGGCAAGCCCCTTCTCTCTGTGCCTAAAAATAGTTAGAAAAAAAACGTGTTATTCATAAATAAATACATCCATCCATTTTCTGACACTTATTCAGGTCTGGGGCAGCGGTCTAAACAGAAATCCACTGACATCCCTCTCCCCAACCACCTCATCCAGCAGGAGATACAGGGTCCAGTCAAATGGTCATTTTCCATTATGGAGGTTCCTAAGTGAAGTCACACAAAGTATCTGCAGGGCAGCCATAGTAAGGGAGAGTGCTTCAGCACTTTTATTTATTATCTCCTTTACCATAAAACTCACTGAATTGAGGTAATATTGTTCCTCAGTTCTGATATTTATCACTCACCATTCATAAAACTATAAACACAACTGTGGTGCAGATCATGTAGATGTTTATTTACAGTGCATTTTGCATATTATGCTATTCACACAAAGAATTTTCCACTCCTTCCTTCCCTCACTTGTGAACAAGATCCCAACATACCGCCACACCGCCACTCATGGAGTCAGTGGCGGTCCTAGCCTGTTTGGCGCCCTGGGCGAACACTCCCTCTGCCCCTTTTTTCCCTTTTTACCATTTCTTCTTGGAGCAACTGTAACCCACATCATTTCCTTAGGGATTAATAAAGTATTCTGATTCTGATTGTTTCAGGATGACCTGCCATTATCCAATCACACATCTGCTTACCTGCATCTTTTGCTCGTTTCTCTTCCTCTTTTCTCTTTTTTCTAAACTGAGGACCTGATGGCTTTGAACTTTTCTTGTCCATCTTCCATTGGTTTTAATTTTACACTCCAGTAGGAACACCCATCCCCCAACTCAGGGATCACCACAACATAACCTAATAAACCTACAACTTAGTTCACTTTGTCTGGGGGTTTATTTCGAGGATTTCGCACAACCCAGGATTCAAATCATGAATACATAATGGGCTTGGATTTACAACATTATGAATGAAATGTGGTCTACTTGGAAGCAGCAGGGCTCTCCTCCCCTTTCGATGGCTTGTGTGTGAGACTTAAAATCATCAAACTGTAAATTATGAATTTTAAATTGTTATTGATCCCTTTACCCCTAGTCCTGAAGTGTATATTTATTTTCTTACTCTTCTTATATTTATTGTTTGTTTACTTGCACTGCTGTAACTGGAGCCTCGTCGTCTCGTCTCTCTATGAACTGGACTGTATGTAGCGGAGATGACAATAACGTTTACTTTGACTTCAGCAGCGAGCAGGCGCACCGAGGGCTCTCTCGCTCACTTCTGGCATACAGAATTTCGAAAAAACATCGGTGGAAATTATAAGTCTACATCATGAGGTCTGGTGTTTTCGTGTTTGTTAGTTTGTTGTTATTTAGTTTTATTTTGCGAGCTGGTTATTAGATGCTGCTCCAAACAGCCAGAGAATCCCCCGCCGCCCCGCTCTCTCCTCCCTGTGCCGCAAGCAGCAGGCGCACCTCGCAAACGGAGGGCACCCTTACTCCCAGCAAATGGGCGGCAGAAAACCGATCGGTGCCTATGCCATTCCCAATATGCGCTGGCATGATATCGGGGCAGCATGGGTACGAGCAATTTTTTTTTAATTTTTTGCCCATGCGAGTGATGCCGCCCCCCACCACGACGCCGCCCCGGGCAACCGCCCGTGTCGCCCGTATCAAAAACCGCTACTGCATGGAGTTAGCACATGCAACATTCCCTAACCTGAAGGTGCAGCGAAGCAACCCTCTCACCCACTGGGGAAAACTAGAAAGTGGAGGCACTGAGCAGGAAATACAAATCTTGGGGGGAATTCAAAGCTCTTGGGATCGGACTGCTAAAGCTTCCACCTTTGACCGCTGCCCGACTCACAATGCATCACACCTAAATAAATACAGTAAATCCATAGTCACATACCCTCATATGCTCTTGAAGGTACACCTCGAAGAACTCGTCTACATCTTCACCCAAATCAATTGTAATGGATGTGTAAATATCAGACTTCTCAGGGATATAGAAGGTGTTTGAGGCCCTGATCACAGTGAGACTGTGTCCCCTGGCATGAAGTTCTTCTAGAAGGATCTTCATATTGATCCAGTGGCTGCCATCTATAGGGAAAACTAGGACGTTTCCTCCATTGCAATGTTGTGTTAGTGAAATGAGGCAAACAGTGAGTATAACAAACAACCCCCACCCATGATGTGAAGTCATGGTTCCTATAATGTCAGAAGGAGAAAGGGTCATATCAGTCAACGTACCACGTATAAGATATATATGACAAGTAAAGCTTAAAACGTTTGACTAAATATATATACAGTACAATTCAAGATTATTTTATACATTTGTAAACAGTAGAAACTTTCAACAACTGTCAACAGGAGAAGGAAAATGTGTCTGAAATTAACTTACCCACAGTAAAAAGAGGCAACAGTAGTCCTGCTTGCCCAGGGACTACCAATGCATCTGACGGAATCTTTACATATGGGTTCAAACTCCAGTGTTATACAAGAGCAGTTCTTTCTCTGGTAAATTAGTTACCTGTGACATGTGACAAGTCACTTTTATTATTTAATTTAGTGATATCAGACAACTGATACTGTTTCACTGTGAGTAGCTTTGTGACTGTTGCTGTTATATAAGTACAATGCTTATAGCAGACTAACGTGTCAAAAAAGACAAACTGACAAACTGATAATAAATACATGAGCTATCATGCGCTTATGGAATGTATTTAGTTTCCTCAGGGATTTGACCTAGAGGTTATTTGGCCATATTTGAACATTAAATCTAGTTGAAAGGCCTCAGACATTCCTCTTACGATCCACTTAGGATCAGTCGAAGAAAGAATTTAGAACCTTTACTAAAACCTTGATGTTTCAAGCTACACTACTTTGAAAAGTACAATCAGGTATTGTACAGTGGCGTAAATGACACAAGTAAAAGTACTTAATACATAAAAATGAGTTGTGTAACCATCAAGAATATTATTAGATTTTAATATGTATTTTATGTACACTGTGTTTTCTTATTTTCATAAGAATTAAGGCTTCTAAAAAAAGAGCAAATATCAAGAAGTAAAGGGGAAACAATCAAAGCTGCCTCCTATTGATCATTTGTCACAAGACCTTTTAAATATGTTAATATTTATAAGAAAATACATGCCCAGTAATCACTCTGAAGGACTATTTTATGTGTCTTACATGACTGTCCACGGAGCTGTGCCTGTAGATTGCAGTAAAGTTAGTAAACTTTGAAATTGTAGTGCGTCAGCTACAGGTCCTTAATGGCTGCTCGTTACATCCAAAGAAGGGGGGGGGGGGGGGGGGGGCTTTAAAATTATACTTCATAATAGCTGCACCAAACATGGCTTTGTGTAAGCTAATCATTAGTGCCTCTACAATTTGCAGATAGATTTTCCAGACAGAGTGCAAACTTGTGAGTTAACTTCTTAAGCCCCAACGCCCCCTGATACGGGGGCAAAAGGCAGGAGATCAGTTAGGCTTGGGGCTTAAGAGGTTAATTTTCATAATACCGTTTCACTTGGTGAACCCACTCTTGTTGCTGCTTTGGTTTTACATGCCAGAGAAAAACAACCATCTCAATTTCCTCAGGAAGGAAAAAAATGCAGTTATTATTGATGTCTCTGCTGGGTCCTAACACCTGCCGCTTTCTAGTCCCTTTTGGATTCAGGACGTATACAGAATAAAAATGATGCTTGGCAGGTGAACAGTGAGAGTGGTTTGTCATATGTAAGATATTTTAAATGTAGATTAAAACAATGACTGTTTAACAGACTCAGTGAGAAGATTTATTTTGGATTTTTTTTTAAATTATGTTGAGATAATTATTTGAGAGACATATGTGCTCATGAGGTTTAAAACATAAGGCAAGCTGACTGATTGCAACAGAATTACTTTGAAATTCAAGGGAATTTAAGACATCCCTGGCACTGATCCATATTAGCAGGCAAGATATGACACACAGCATGAACATCTCTAAATGCTTCTTAAAAAAAACTATTTGTTTAATGCGTTTGCTCTTTATAGAAACACTTTCACCAGTAATTTAAGGGCGGTTTTTGCCTGCCTCCTCAAGTTGCAGTGTATAACAATTACTTTGTAAAATCCAGCTGCTACACTTCTACAGTAAAACTGCAACGTTTAAACAGAATGAAACCTACCAGAGCTTAACTTTAGTCCGGTTATCTGTATTGCACATTCATGTCTGGCATTTGTAAGAAAGTAAATTCACTGACAATTACTGGAACTTATTGTGAGTTGCAGTGACTTTAAATCTGGATAGATTATCTGTTTAAACCTACTGCTTTAACCCTGTTAACCCTTTCTGCCTGAACGGGTATTATGGTTTATCAGCCACTAACACTGACACGTGACGACTCCTCCCATACTGCTTACTTCTTCTCTGTATTTTCTTCCTGGTTTTGTGTAAAACACATAAGGAGTGATAGAGGTCTAGAGGTGCTACACCAGTACAGGGTTTGGTGTGCTGGTCTTTTTTCTTTCTTTTCTCACCAGCAACATGAGATCATTTAGTTTCAGGGTTTTAAATGCCTTGTTTACCTTTTTTATGCATACACATTGACATACTTGCATTCAGTGTTGGTCAAGTTACTTGAAAAAAGTAATCAGTAACTAATTACTGATTACTTCCCCCAAAAAGTAATCCCGTTACTTTACTGATTACTTATTTTCAAAAGTAATTAATTACTTAGTTACTTAGTTACTTAGTTACTCTTTAACAACACGATTTACAACCTGAATAGGTGATAAAGCGATAGATCTTCAGCCCAATTCTACTTTTTCTACATAATCCATCATACAAAATGTAATCAAATGGAAAAGTCTCTTTTTAAAACTTGTTTTATTAGTTTAAATCTTTTAACTTTATGCATCAAGCAAAAATTTAATTATATGCAACATTCTCTGACTGGAAGAAATTTGTTCAATATTTAAACCTATTTTCTGCACATTCCAGCACATAAAATAAAATATGTTTTGTGTTTACACTCACTCTTTCAAATAGATGCAAGTAAAACACAGCAGAAAATAAATAACATCAAAGACTAGCGGTCCTTTTGCTCTATTTTCACCTGTAAAGCAGGAGTGGGTGGGCGGAGGTTTACCCTGGTGCAGGTGTGCACAGCGGTCAGTGGAAGAATCCGCTAGTTTCTCTGTGAGTTTCCCATTACGTCGTTGCGCACTCGGTGCTTGCTTGGAAGTTTAGGGGGGGTTTTCTTCACTGTAAAAAGAAGTTTTCTTCCCACGCACAACGGACACTAATGTTTTTGTCACTTTTTATGGAATCAAACTCAAAGTAAGGTCAGTACTTCCACGCTTTAAACGCTGCACGCTCATACTCTCTCCGCACTCGATATATTATCCATTGTTGATCTGCACACAGCTGTTGTCACCAACGTGGCACTCGCTTACGTCACTGTCATGAGACATTCTCGCAAAAAAATCACGTTTTTAGTAACGCAGTAACGCAGCGTTCCTACGGGAAAGTAACGGTAATCTAATTACCGTTTTTGCAGTAGTAATCCCTTACTTTACTCGTTACTTGAAAAAAGTAATCGGATTACAGTAACGCGTTACAAGTAACGCGTTACAAGTAACGCGTTACTGCCCATCTCTGCTTGCATTAATGATATAGTCATTTTAAATTTCTCAAATAAAATGTTGGTTGCTTCAGTTCACAGTGATCTAATTGTTTAAGATGTTACAGATACTAAAAATGACTGCAGAAAATGGAAAATTAAAGTTTCCAAAGAATTATAAACTAAAGAATAAGGTCGATTTTGAGAAGCACTATGATGTTAAAAAGGATCACCACTGAAACTCATGTTGGCGCTGTAACTTTATTAAACAGGAGAAAAAAGGGGTTTCATGGATAATATTGTGCAGGAGGTAGTGTATTTTCTCAAAATACTGTAGCAGATACATTGTAGCATATTCTAAAAAAAAAAAAATCACCCTATTTTTTGGTTTTTTATTCAAATTTGAAATCTATTTTTTTGTATTTATTGATAAGATTTGTGACTTTATAGTGTTTTGGCTTACACGTTTGCCTAACAATCAAATGACTCATGTTTCCAGGATGAGACACAAATCCCCTTTTGGGTTGTACCAGGAAGAGCATCAACTGACATATCGCTCAGTACAGAATTTTCCTGTGTTGAAAAGTACCTTTTTGTCCATCAACAACCTGTCTATAACAGGATAGATTGAATTTTCAGGTCACCCCTGTAGTCTGTGAATGTTCTTTCTGGCAGGCCCTCCCCAACATAACTCTCCTGATACGGAGCTGTTCAGCTGTCCTGCTGTCCAGCTGCATTTTTTAGCTTTGGGCACAGGCCTGCTACTTCTCTTTGGATTTTTTCCTGTTTCTTGCCCCAAGACTCAATGATGGGACCTCTTTTATTTTCATTTTAATAGAAAAAGCAATATTGGGTAAATTTCCTTTCTATTTGCGTAAACGCTTAACATCTGCTATACTTTGCAGTTGTCTCAAACAGCATTCTCTTATTTTGCACCTTATTTTGAAACTACAGAGCACACTATAGCTAAATGCTTTTTTCTCCATGGGAGAGTCCAGAGGTCTCATTAAGACTTCTGTAAGTGAAGAGTGCAATAAGTTGGATGTTTGTTAGGCTAACTCTGATTTGTTTTATTTGTTTTTATTAGTTTTTAGTGATGGGATTTCCGGCTCTTTTTAGAGATCCGGCTCTTTCTGCTCGGCTCACTAAAACGAGCCGGCTCTTTCGGCTCCGAACCGGCTCTTCAGGTTGTTTTGTTGCTTTAATTATTTAATCATTAACAATAATATAAAATTATGCAGAAAAGGAGTTACTAATGTTAAAAAAGTGGTTTTATTTATATATGTTTATATATGGCCCCTAGAGACAAAGCACATACAAACTCTAAAGCATATACAAACTCCAAAAAGCACGTACAAACTCCAAAACACATTTCTAGCGTTTACTGAACTTCCAAAACAGAGCTACCCAGATCACTTAAATTACACAATTGAAAGCATGTGTGTATTGTTTGTGTATTTATAGACAAGCACTCATATTTATTCAAATAATTTTTTTTAAAAAAAGTTCATTTTCCTGTTACTACCACACACCAAATCCGGTTGTTGATACTTCTTGGCTTGTGTAGCCACTAGGAAACAAAAGCTCAACACTGCGCCCTAGCATCCTGGAGCACTTCTGTTGTCTTCTGTACGTGATTCTGAGTTTGTACGTGCTTCTGAGTTTTTACATGTTTTGGAGTTTGTACGTGCTTCTGAGTTTTTACGTGTTTTGGAGTTTTTACGTGTTTTGGAGTTTGTACATGCTTTGTCTCTAAGGGCCACCATAAATATACTTTATTTATTCACTCCACATAAAATGTAATAAATAAATCATCTAATACAAAAAACAACTATTTACATTTTAAATTTTTAACTATTTAAATTTTCAGCTTTTTCCTTTTAAACAAATGTAACGTGAAACAACACAAAACACTACAAACCACAACACAATTAAATATAAATTAAAATATTAAAACAAAAAGAAGATGCACATTCTCTGTCATATGGGCCTGCATGATTTCTGAATCCTTTATCATCTGCAACTGAAAATAGTGGATGATTACTATACCTTTCTAATGTGACTTTGTTGTCCCTCGCTCTCTTTCTCTCTGGCTCTGTTCCTGTGCTACTGCTAGTGTAACTAACGCCCCTCCCCCCTCTGCCCAGCGCAAAGTACAGGCCGCGCGTGCGGAGTTTAGCTGAAAAAAGGGCGAGAGAGAGGGTGAGAGAAAGAAAAAAAAAAACTGGGAGCCGGCTCGCTTCGTTCACTTCAAAGACCCGGCTCTAAGAGCCATTTCGTTCGCGAACGACCCATCACTATTAGTTTTGATGTTGAATAAAAATTTTATAAATTAATGAAAATGTAAAAAAAAAAAAAAAAACTTCCAGTAGAGTGTTTACATGAGTATAAGTCATTCAATATAATTTTAAAAGGCATTCCTGATCAAATATGATGGATAGGTATACATAGACCCTTATAAAGATTATTAGATTTTTTTGTCAATGGTTTAAAATGTCAAGGTTTTACTTAGCAATTTTCTTAAGAAGTGGGTCCAATTGACTTTTCTTTGTTTTTTATATATATATATATATATTTTTTTTTTTTGTAGCAAAAAAAAAAAGTATCACGTTCTTAAGAAAATGTATTTTTATATGTATTTGTAACTTTTTAAATGACTGTTTTGTATTTTAATGAAAATACAAGGTAATACAAGTTTTTTTTGGGGTCTCATTTAGCTTTGTTTACTTGTTTTTCTTTCTTGCTTTTCTACAAAACAGAAATTTGAAAATAACAAAAATAGTGAGGAGAGCAGTGACTGCAGACAGCATTAGGAGTATTACATCTAAACACTAGTAAGAGTACCAGGCATCTTATGAGCGTCTGCATGCAAGTGATGAGCTCCTTTGTGATGCATCACATATTCTACCTAGAAGACAGCCTGCTCCATGGCTGTTATTGGATGATCTCTGTGCAAACGTGACATTCGTTAAATTTTCTGCCTGTAGCTCTCTTGATGGAGTATTTCTTGCAGGCCTTCCTCAAAACTGTGGCCATCAACATCAATCTGTACCCTCATACCATCAGAAATGCAGGCTTTATAAAGTGAGAGCTGAAGACAAGCTGGATGGTCCCTCTTCTTTTTAGTCCAGAGAATGCAACGTCCATGTGAAATGTGTCACCAGCCCATGATTATGCATAATTTAAATAAGAGAAATTGTATTTGTAACTGTTAAAGATGGAATCATAATTTTTGTGATTTTGCTGATAGTTTATAATGTTATACATGTAACCAACACAACAAAAAATAAAATATAACAATGACTATAATTTCAGGCCTCTCACTGAGATTGCATTTGGAGTGGCTTGGTTGTGCAAAGATGTGTGCGCACGAGTGTGTGTGTGTGAGAGAGAGAAGAAATGGAGGGGGGAGTAACAGAGACACTGAGGAGGCACTAATCTAAGAGGATCTCTGACTTTAACATGTATAATTTAAAAAAGAAACCTTTGAGTGTATTGTGACTAACGAACACAGAGTTGTGAAGAGAAAACGTATTCCTACAGGGAGTTAAAAAGAGAT
The DNA here is from genome assembly GCF_963576455.1 of Neolamprologus multifasciatus. Classification (NCBI taxonomy): domain Eukaryota; kingdom Metazoa; phylum Chordata; class Actinopteri; order Cichliformes; family Cichlidae; genus Neolamprologus; species Neolamprologus multifasciatus. The sequence goes on from NC_140448.1 coordinate 16,823,715, forward strand.
GGAATCATAAAGAGTCATGATACTCATGTTAGACTGAGCTCATGATAAATCCTGTTGAAGTAAATTAGTAAAAACTAAGTGTTAAGAAAATTATATTCAAATGTGATGGAGTTACTTACATCAAGTGATTGGATATCACAACAGGTGAGACTAGATGTCATCTCACTAGATGTGACGCCCAGAAAGAGAGGGGGGAGAAAGGAGGACCAGGTATAAAAGTTTTGTGCAGAAGAGATCATTTATTCATCTTTTAGTGTCACGGATAATGGAATGATGCAGACTCAGTCGCGGAGCTCTGGGTGCAACGTACACAGTGTGTTTATTTACAGTGCCCAAAAAACAGTTTCAAAACACAAAGTGAAGTGCAAAGTCCAACGGTGATCTTCTCCAAACTCCCAGTGGTGTGCAGGTGAGTTCCCAAAGTGACATCCAAGTGTGTGTTCTCTGTATCCTTTCTTCCTACAAATGAGCAAAAACACCAAGTGAGGGGGCTAGCCAGCTAAGGCTAAGCTACAAGTCAAAAAACACTTCACTACCAAGCTTCCAGTACAATCCAGCGTCGACTGCCATCTGGACACACAGTTAAATACCTCAGCCCACAACAAAGGATGATCAGTGACAGCTGGGTGGCAAATTAGGTGCAGGTGTGTCAGCCACTGGGTAGGGGAGGAGGAGAGAGAGAGAGAGTGAAACACACACAGGCAGGTCGCCCCCGGGAAGGACCGTCCGACCATGACAGTTAGTCTCCTGTGATATGAGCAGTACAGAAGAATCAACCTAGTTCAACGTTTTAGTAGAGATGCCAGAGCGATCAACTTGGTTATGTATTATTCAGCTTTCTCTGCTTATTTTTGCATCATTATAAATCCAAGATGATTTGGATTTCTTTTGTTTTCCTGCTGAATTACAACTTACAAGATTTTAATTGTTTTCCTGTGGATAAGAACTTTAAGATTTGGATTTTCACTGCATACTTGGGGATTGAATTTCTAAACTGTACTAAAGCCTGTCCAAGCTGTGTGTGCTCCCATTTCGCTCCTGTTTTAAGAAACTTCTGGCTCAAAAAAAAAAAAAAAAAAAAAAAAAACCCACACCATAACGCTAAAATTGGTTTCAAAATGAAAATTAAGGAAGCCATGGTTTGTGCACAAACCTTTGTCTTTTGGCTGATATAGAGGGGGGGGGGGATACTATATGTTAACAATCCAAAACGCAGTAGTGGAAATATGAATCTTTAATTTTTTGTTACCCTTTGGGGCATCTTGGCAAAGACACCGGCGATTTCCTCCGTAATCTCTTTGGGAAAAGCATTGATTAACGTTCCCAGACTCATGATGATCACTCCATGTTGCCCAGCACTCCGAATAAACTCCTCCAGCTCCAGAGGCTGAGCTGGTTTGTAGTGATGGGTCGTTCGCGAACGAAATGGCTCTTAGAGCCGGCTCTTTGACGTGAACGACGCGAGCCGGCTCCTTATCGCGAGCCGTCATGTGGTTTTTTTGTTGTTTTTTTTTCTTTCTCTCAGCCTCTCTCTCGCACTTTTTTTCTGCTTCACTCAGCACGCGAGCCTTGTGCTTTACGCTGGGCAGAGGGGGGAGGGGCGGTAGTTACACTCAGTAGCACAGGAACAGAGCCAGAGGGAGAGAAAGAAAGCCAGGGACAACAATGTCACATTAGAAAGGTATAGTAGTCATCCACAACTATTTTCAGTTGCAGATGATAAAGGATTCAGAAAGTTTATTCATGCGGGCCCATATGCAGTGGCGGTCCTAGCCCATTTGGCGCCCCGGGCGAACACTCCCTCTGGCGCCCACCCCCCACACACACACACACACATAAAACATATTTAGGATTATACATTAACATAAAACTGTTGTCGGAACAGAAGAAGAAGAGAAACAAACAGACACACACATATGAAGAGAGAGAGAGTATGCATTGATGCATTGTATGCAAACAGCTACCAAACAGCCATCATAATTCCTCATACAATGAGAACAGGACAAATCAACAATTGACAATGACTAATTAATATTAAAATCTGTAACATAATGTATTGTTTGGAGTTTAGTCTGTTACTGTTGTTATTTTTACAATTTCTTCTTGGAGCAACTGTAATTCACATAATTTCCTTAGGGATTAAAAAAGTGTTTTGATTCTGATTCTGATTGTTTCAGGATGACCTGCCATTATCCAATCACACATCTGCTTACCTGCATCTTTTGCTCGTTTCTCTTCCTCTTTTCTCTTTTTTCTAAACTGAGGACCTGATGGCTTCGAACTTTTCTTGTCCATCTTGGTTTTAATTTTGCACTCCAGTATGAACACAAATCCCCCAACTCGAGGATCACCACAACATAACCTAACACACCTACACCTTAGTTCACAGATTCACTTTGTCTAGGGTTTATTTCTGAGATTTCACACAACCCAGGATTCAAATCATGAATACATAATGGGCTTGGATTTACAAAATTATGAACGAAATGTCCTCTATTTGGAAGCAGCCAGCCCCCCTCCCCTTTCGAAGGGCTGTGTGTGAGACATTAAATCAGGGGCGATTTTAGCCCAGTTTTGGAGGTGCTTCAGCCAGGGGCGATTTTAGCCCAGTTTTGGGCTAAAATCCAATGGATGATGATCTGATTAGTCGACTAATTGCAAAAATAATCGGTGGCTAGTCGACTATCAAAATAATTGTTTGTGGCAGCCCTAGTTGAAAACGTGTTTTCCGACGATGTTTGCTCTGTAGTAAAATTAGCGATATTTGACTCCCCTGTTGATCTCATTGAAATGTATACAGCCTATTTAAAATCTAAAACTTAACATTGTCCGTAGCCTGCTGTTGTTACCACTGTCCTGTTTGAAATGTAATGAGAGAAACTGGTTATTTTGCCATATGTGCATGTGCCGATATTGAACCCAAGGTACTAACTAGCTAACTGACTGGATGCCCATTAACCTTATAACTCCTGTTGTGTGTGTGTGTGTGTGTGTGTGTGTGTGTACAGATTGTCAGTCCAAAGAGGGAGAGAGGAAAGAGGGGAACATGAGGACAAAGTACAAGATCAGGAAGTACCAGGTAAGAAAACAGACAGGGAGTACTAACAGGCAAAACAGGAACTGTTAAACTGGCAAAGAAAAAGAAAGACAAACAACTAATACAAACAACTCATACAATCTGGAAGTTGTGTTCTCCCTATATTAAAGCTGCTATACAGAATCTGCAAAACAAACTGGGTTGTCAGCCCTGGCACTGCATTACCATATTGAGCTTCAGTCAGAGGAAGTCACGGTTGCCAAAGACCTTATAAAGCTCAAGAGTAAGGCTGGTGCCATTCAAGATATGTTAACATTGTACAATCTTCTGTATAATCAGATCTTCCCCAAACTGAAAACTGTTATTCAGGTTGCCCTAACAAACCCAGTTAGCAGCTGTAGCTGTGAAAGGTCTTTTAGTGTCTTGAGTCAGCTCCATACCTGGCTGAGAAGGACCACGGGTCAAAGCAGACTCCAGCACCTGGCTGTGATGTCAGTTGAGAAAGAGATGCGTGAGAGACTTGACCACCAAAATGTGACAGACAGATTTACCAACCTCAAGGTGAGGCGACATAGGTTAAAAGAAAAGAAAAAATCTGCAGAGCCATAGTAGTATCTGCAGTAAAGATCTTTTCATACATTGTATACATTGTACCAAAGGCCAAGTGTCTCCATTTTCTAATAATATTTTGTATATTTCAAGGACTCTTCTATTTTTGGATTGTATTTTTTATGTATCTGTATTGTATTATACATACACTTTAGAAGTGAATCTCTGTCCAAAAAATGCACACAGTTTACTTTTTACTCACTATGAGCATCATTCATCATTTTTCCCCAGTAATTAAGGTTAGGATATGTATTTTTTTTTTATTCCAATCCATTCTTCTTTGACAGCATTTTAATAACCTTGATCAGATTTGATGGTTTTGTTACAGACTTTTCAAAAAAGTGTTTTGCTATTCTTTCAAAAATGTGGGATTAAATTGTGTTAAAATGTACAAAACAGTGATGTCATGTTTTGTGACGAGGACCCAGGCACAGAGAGACTTGATGAATTTAAGAAACTTATGATTTAATAAAGAAATTTGCAGACTTGCACAGAGAGGGTAAAATTATGATGACTGATAATGGAGATGAAGACAACAGACGATGAGGACAGGGAGGAACAGGGGTTTAAATGCACCAAGGAGGCAGTCAGAGAGAACTCGGGACAACTGGAGGCATGAGAAAAGTTTACCTTGCCTGGATGGGCAGCTCTCTGGGTGCTCAGCACCCCCAAAGCTCTGATCCTAGAATCGCCCCTGCATTAAATCATCAAACTGTAAATTATAAATTTTAAATTGTTATTGATCCCTTTACCCCGAGTCCTAAAGTGTATATTTATTTTCTTACTCTTCTTATATTTATTGTTTGTTTACTTTCACTGCTGTAACTGGAGCCTCGTCGTCTCGTCTCTCTATATACTGGACTGTATGTAGCGGAGATGACAATAAAGTTTACTTTGACTTCAGCAGCGAGCAGGCGCACCGAGGGCTCTCGCGCTCACTTTTCTTGTATAGAATTTCAAATTTCAAATTATGAGTCTGTATCATGATGTCTGGTGTTTTCGTGTTTGTTGTTTTGTTTTTATTTTGTTTTATTTTGCGAGTTGGTTATTAGATGCTGCTCAAACCAGCCAGAGAATCCCCCGCCGCCCCGCCCTCTCCTCCCTGTGCCGCAAGCAGCAGGCGCACCTCGCAAACGGAGGGCGCCCTTACTCCCAGCAAATGGGCGATAGAAAACCGATCGGTGCCTCTGCCATTCCCAGTATGCGCTGGCTGATGTCGGGGCAGCATGAGTACCAGCAATTTATTTATTTTTTGCCGATGTCCGTGATGCCGCCCCCCCACCACGATGCCGCCCCGGGCAACCGCCCGTGTCGCCCGTATCTAAAACCGCTACTGCCCATATGACAGAGAATATGCATGTTATTTTTGTTTTCATATTTTAATTTATATTTAATTGTGTTGTGGTTTGCAGGGTTTTGTGTTGTTTCACTTTAAATTTGCAAAAGGAAAAAGCTGAAAATTTAAATAGTTAAAAGTTGAAATGTGAATAGTTGATTTTTGTATTATATGATTTATTTATTACATTTTATGTGGAGTGAATAAATAAAAGTATATTTACGGTGGCCCCTAGAGACAAAGCACATACAAACTTCAAATCACGTACGAACTCTGAAGCACGTACAAACTCCAAAACACGTAAAAACACGTACAAACTCCAAAACACGTAAAAACTCCAAAACATGTAAAAACACGTACAAACTCAGAAGCACATAAAAACTCAAAACACGTACAAAAGTCAACAGAAGTGCTCCAGAATGCTAGTCGCAGTGTTGAGCTTTTGTTACCTAGTGGCTACACAAGCCAGCAAGTACCAACGACCGGATATGGTGTGTGGTAGTAACAGGTAAATGAACATTGTTTTTAAATTATTTGAATATATATGAGTGCCTGTGTAGCTGAGATATAATATACTGAGTGTGAAGATTCTCAAAACTGTATTGTATATAGTTTATTTTTTTTATTGTGTAAATTTAATTTTTGTAAAGCTAAGGTTCCACGTGTCACTGTTGAAGTGGGGCATTAATCAGTGTGACGCCACTTGTAAACGTGTTGAATGTGTGGGGTTTCCTAGCCAGAGCGGCATGGATTCCACACTGGTGAGGCACACTTTCTGCAGCTCTTCTCCCTGTACTAAATTATAGTTTAAATTTGGTGTAGTTGTCTTTGCTAAGTATTAGTTCTTATGGCTAAAAGCTCCCAAAGTGTTTTTGATTGCTTTGAACGAGGAAAATAGTAATTGGAACTGCGTTTTATCTGTTACACCTTCCGTTTATGTGTTGCTTACTTGTGCTACACAGGAATGAGGAGAGGCCTGCTATTGCTGTGTGACACTGATTTTGCTGCTGCACTTTGTCTTTTAGGTATGTGTAAATGTATAGGTTTTGTTTTATGTGTATAATGAGTTCATGACCTGAGGCTGCACACTGAATAGTATTTTCAGCCATGTTGGGAAAAGTTAAAGTTGTTTGAATATGTATTGTGTAATTAATCCATCTTAGTGGGGATTTAAATATTAGAAGTTATTATTAGTGGCTTCATATTTGTCTCTGTTTTATCCCATTATAATATTTGATTTTAAAGTGGCTGTTGTTTTGATAGATTGTATTTTCTTTTATATATTGTAAGCAGAGCGGCATGGATTCCACACTGGAATGAGGAGAGGCCTGCTATTGCTGTGTGACACTGATTTTGCTGCTGCACTTTGTCTTTTAGAAATAAATCCAGTTTCCAGCCAGTCTGTGTCTGTCGTCACAACGCAGTCGACCATTTGAAATCTGCTACACCTGTGTATAAATACACAAACATGCTTTCAATTGTGTAATTTAAGTAATCTAGTAGCTCTGCTTTGGAAGTTCAGTTCATGCTAGAAATGTGTTTTGGAGTTTGTACGTGTTTTGTCTCTAGGGGCCACCGCATATATTTATATATAAACATATATAAATAAAACCACTTTTTTTACGTTAGTAATTCCTTTTGTGCATAATTTAATATTATTGTTAATAATAAATTAATTAAAGCAACAAAACAACCTGAAGAGCCGGTTCGGAGCCGAAAGAGCCGGCTCTTTTTAGTGAGCCGAACCGAAAGAGCCGGATCTCTAAAAAGAGCTGGAAATCCCATCACTACTGGTTTGCACTGAAATCCTCCTATATAGACAACATTTGGCATAGTGGGGCGAGGGAACTCAAACACAAAATCTCACCTGAACAGCCAAATGTCTGCTTCCTGAAGTAATGAGATGACGTCACATCCACCCTCAATATATTTATCACACATGTCATCATAGACTGGATCCACCACAAATTTCTGCTGAAATAATAAAATGGCGTGGGAAAAAAAATGTTCTTGATCCTCTGGATCTATACAAAAATTCATTTTGTCTGTTAAGCCAGATCTTAGCACTGTGATATAGGAGAGTGGTGAGGGAGCTAACACAAAGTGGCCTTCTCCATTGGTGATCCAGCGTACGTTGAGCACTAACGGAAGCTTGAGATATCTGGCTAGAATAAGCCCTGGGGCCAAAGTTGGATCAGCTAGAGCCAGATCATGCTGGGAATCTCTTAATCTTTTGAGCATATTTTGATCATCAAAAATATGTTTGATAGCATCATACCAAAGTGAATGGCCACGAGAAAGCATAGATATTACCCTTGGTGAGTTTGAAGAAAGACAATGGTCCTCCCTCTCTTTGCACCTACAAAACAGTGCATGACAAAAGTTGTAACGAACTTCTCTTATCTCATGAATCAGTAGGGATTAAAATATATATAGATTATACACCTTTATCTGCTCCTGTAGGAACACATCTAAAAGTTGCTCATAATCTAGAGCCATTTCAATTGTAATGGATGTGTATAGATCAGACTTTTCAGGGATGTACCAGCTCCTGGAGGTCCTGATCACAGTGAGATTGTGTCCCCTAGCATGAAGTTCTTCTAGCAAGATTTTCATATTGAGCCAATGACTGCCATCTAAAGGAACCACAAGAATACTTCCTCCATTGCATTGTGTTGTATATGAATCAGGAATACACTGAGGAAAACGAGCATCCCACAGGCATGATGGGATGTCATGGCTCCTATAATATCAGAAAGAGGAATAATGACCCCAGTGACCTCAAATGATATCAAGTAATCACAATGTAAAGAATCAGTTTATGCTCTTTAACCAAACATGTAAAACTGCACATTATATACTTGCAAGCACTGGAAGATTTCCATTAGCCTGTTATCCAAATAGTCACCAAACTTAAAGGACAGTGTTTTAGGAAATTCCTTACCTGTGGTCGTAAGAGACAACAGCTGTCTAGCTTGCCCATAGACTGTTCTTTGAAAACATTCTGGCTTACCCAATTCTTGTGTGAGCAATACGCCTTTTACTCATAAAGCAGTTACATCCATCACATATAACATAATGGTGGCATGGTGGTATGAATATTCATTTATTCTTTTTCATATTTTTATCACTTAATATGCCATTTTTCAACCTTTTGTTTCATAATTGAATTAATTTCATGTTTTAGTTTGTAATCACTTACCTTATTCCAAATAGACTCGAAACAGGCAGTTTCAGTGTGTGTGGCTGCCACTTCAGTGAGTGGAAGAGAGGAGCTTTACATCCACTGACATGCACATTAATGAGTAAAAAATACATTTAGTCAGTTTCTCAATTTCAGCACAGCTGTTATATTTAACTCTTCATGTTCAAGGTACTAGCTTGTCATTGTTTAGGGGAATTTGGACCCAAAATAGGTTTGAATAAACACAAACAAACCTTTATTCTGATCAGGCAGCAAATCCAGGTAGCTGAAGCCAACAAAGACCTAAGGAAATACATATCAGGTAATCGGGGAATAAGACACAGCTGGGGAAATAAAGGTGCAGGTGAACTGGATCAATTAACCAGCAAGAGGGGAAGCAAAACTGAACACAAAACACGAGACGAAGGAATAAAACAAGAAGTAATGTGCACACTGAGACTCAGACAAAGACACATTAGCTTGACACTAGGACAGGTGATAAACAGATGTGGAGACACATGACAGACTGGGGAGACAAAACACATTTTAGAGAGACAACAGGGGACGTTGAAGACCGAACACGGACTGGACACACAAAAGGAATAGACACAAAAGCAAACGAGAACCACAACCTAGAAACATGAGCAAGTAAAACTCAGAGGATCAACAACTAAACATCAACATCTCATAATTCCAAAGGAAGAAAAAATCCAAACAAACTCAAAAACCATGGTCAAATACACTACACCATGACAGAATCTAATCAACCATTTCATAATTGTCTTTTATGCCAAAATAAATGGACATTTATATAAAAGAAGAAAGCTTTTTTGAATTGGAAATGTCTGATCTCTTTCAGAATTACAGTTTGAACAAAGCTCAAATCAGCACTTGTATAAATGGGTGAGTGCTCTATAAACCACTTTGAGTACTGGGGTGGAGTAGTACAATACACAAGAACCAGTCCATTTACAATAATCATGGTGATACATGCATGCAGCCCAGGACACGTTAGATCACATATCAATGATCCCCATTAAATTTTTCACCTGGTCCAACTCACCACTACCTAGCCATGAGCCCTGGATGGGCTGGACATGCTCAAATGTATAATGAAGTTCTCCTGGGAGATCTTTTTGAAAACTTTGAAAGAATTCCGAGGAAACTGAGTCCAATTGGAACATGTTCAACACATGCACTGCTGACACACGTATACAGAGCCTCAGCTGCAAGGTGTTTGGGAGCTGTTATACAGGTAATGCCCAACAATTGAACTACATCTGGCACTTTAATTCAGTAATAGTGCATAATATACTGTTTCAACATGTAGTGGACTTAAAATGTAGTGGAGTAGTAAAAAAAAAAAAATAGCAATGGGATGTACTGTGATGTGGCTTGAGAGCATGTATGGCAACATTTTGAGCTTTTCTCTTTCAATAAAGTATTACACATTAAAAGCATATGAATAATGAAATATATTAATATTAAAATAGTAACACATTCTACCCACAAGTTGTTAGAATGCTGAATTGCTGATTAGGATATGTACAGAACTGCACCTAGGACTGTCTGGCAGTGTTTTAGTTTTAATTATTTATTATTAGTGTCACGTGCACTTTCACGGGAAAGCGTTTTTGTATGATGTTCTTTTGTGTGTATGTGTTGGAGAAACACCCTTTCGTTTTGCCTGCACTATGGTTGCATGCAGAGCAAACTGACAGTAAAGCTTAATTTGATTTAATATAGTATAGCAATTCAAGATAAATAAAAGGGCTTCATTGCATATTTTAATATTCTTGTAAGTATGTAGTGGTTTTGTGCTCACAAGAAATAATGATATTGTTCACACCACAGATAGGAAGTCTATAGGAAACCATTTATATGCGTTTCATACGACAAGGGTTGTACAAATAGGAAATGTAAGATTTCTTCAGGTTGTAGTTACATAACATATCATTATACAGTGGGTTTTGTCAATTAAATGTGATGGTTAGGCGTACATAAACCCTCCAATAGCAACAACATTTTTGCCAATACTGTAAAAATTATGATTTTTAATATGTGATGCACCAAGCAAAAAGCCAGAAAAACAATCCCAGCTGTGCTTTAAAGAAACAAAGCAATAACAGAATCAACAAACACACTTTCTAAAGGTTTAGGTGTTTGTTATTTTAACTTTATTGCCTGTGAATATAACTAAAAAGTTACTACATGGAACAGTTTCATTGAACAGTTTGTAATGTTGGTCCAGCAAACCTGTTGGCTATGAAGAAGAGGTTTAATCATTTACAAGTGTGCTACAAGTAACTCTTTGCATTAAAACTAAACCACAGTAACTAATAGAGATAGTATGTCATCTTCCAAATGGAAAATATTTTAGCTTTGTTTAGTTTTTATCTTTCTTTGTCTTTGGCAGCACAGAAATCTGAAAACAGCCACAATAGAGAGAAGCAGCACAGTGACCACAGACAGCAATATGAACAGTACATCTAAAGAGTAGTAAGAGTACCAGGGCATCTTATAAGCCTCTGTACGCAGGTGACGAGCCCCTTTGTGGCGCATCACATATTCTACCCAGAAGACAGCCTTCTCCATGGGCGTTATTGGCTGATCTCTGTGCAAACGTGACAGTCTTTGAATGTTCTGCCTGTAGCTCTCTTGATGGATCACTTCCTTAAGGCCTCGCTCAAAACTGTGGCCATTAACATCAGCTAGCCGAATGATCTTTCCAGCTCCTCTCTCCTGCAGTCGCAGAAGGTTGTCATACTGGTCGAAGAACAAGGGTATGCCGAGCACAGGGACCCCATAGTAAATGGCCTCCTGGACACCATTAGTTCCTCCATGAGCTACAAAGACTTTGGTCTGTGGATGACCCAGAAGATCTTTCTGTGGCATCCAGTCCACTATTAGTGTGTTGTTTCCCAGTGTAGAGGGTCGGTCTCCATTATGCTTCCAGATCACCTGAACAGAAAAACAAAACAAAAAAATACATTTCAGCTCACAATGTTGAGTAAGAGCACTTATCTTTCTTCATGAAGAGGCAACTTGACAAGAAGAACATTCTGTTACATAAGCATAGTGTTAACCTGTGCAATTAAGAGACAAAACAAAGCCTGCAGCATTTTTTACCTTCTGGGGCATCTCGGCAAAGACACTGGCGATTTCATCTGCAATCTCTTTGGGCAAAGCACTGACATAAGTTCCCAGACTCATGATGATCACTCCATGCTTCCCGGCACTCTGAAGAAACTCCTCCAGCTCTGCTGGCAGAGGCCGAGCTGGTTTGCACTGAAATCCTCCTATATAGACTATGTTTGGCATAGTGGGGCGAGGGAACTCAAACACAAAATCTGATCTGAACAACCAAATGTCTGCTTGCTGTAGTAGTGAGATGACATCACATCCACCCTCAATATACTTATTACACATGTCATCATAGATTGGCAGAAAAATAAAGTTCTGCTGGAACAAGGTAAAGATATAGAAAAATATATTTTTGATCCTCTGGATAAAGCTCATTTGGTCTGTTAAGCCAGATCCTGGCACCGGGATATATGAGAGTGGCGAAGGGGTCAACACAAAGTGGCCTTCCCCTCTAGGGATCCAGCGTACAAAAAGTACTAATGGGAGTTTGAGATATTTGGCTAGAACAGCCCCTGATGGCATGACAGGATCAGTTAGAAGCAGATCATACTGGGAAGCTATTAATATTTTCACCATATTTTGATCATCAAGGATTTGATTCATGACCTCAGACCACAATGAATTAAATTGAAAAAGCACAGAGAGGAATTTTTTTATACATTTGAAGGAATTTAGCAGTGAAGCTCGCTCTCGTTGCATCTAAAAATGGAAAGAGTGTTTAAAACATGTTTATCACACACAAATTACTTAATTTCCCCATCAAATGGAGCCAAAGATGTCACATACCCTGATGTATGCCTGTATGGACCCATCTAAAAAATGCTCAAGATCTTCATCCATTTCAATTGTAATGGATGTGTAAAGATCAGACTTTTCAGAGATGTACCAGCTGGTAGACGGCCTGATCACAGTGAGGTTGTGTCCCCTGGCATGAAGTTCTTCGAGAAGGATTTTCAGATTGACCCAGTGGCTGCCATCTACAGGAACCACAAGAATGTTTCCTCCATTGCAATGTGGTGTAAATGAAATCAGGAAAAGACTGAGGAAAATGAGCATCCCACAGGCACAAAATGACGGCATCGCTTCTGTAACAGACCAAAGCAAATAGTGATCCCCTTACTCATAACACACTTCTCGCTGCCTGACATTCAAGTACAGGTAGTCTTATATGTTCAAACTTGGAATGATTTCATATACTTGTATGACAAACGACAGTACACATACTGCAGCAAGATTCCATCCAAATCTTTTCCTTACCTATCGTCAGCAGTTTAACTAAAGGAATCCTTGCTCTCTACATAATGTAAATGAGTTACCTGATGTCTTTCTCCCCTCACCCCAGATGGGGAAAAAATGTATTTGTGGTAAGTCACTAATTTAAAAAGCACATTTCTGTAAAGCAGACAAGGATTTCAATTACCCAACAAAAGGTAATATAAAAGCTGATCATTTCTCAAACCAAGAATACCTTAGAAATACAAAGCTGCATAAAACAGCACACTGGACCACAGACACATATTCAGCGAACACAAGAATAGGCAGCCTAGAGTGCTGTGTTAGCTCTGTGGTTGAGCAGATGACCATATGTCGCATGGCCTGGGCGGAGGCAGGGAGTGAGTGGATCAGTCAGACACATACATACATCTGGTCAGAAGTTTTAGAATGCCCCAATTTTGTCCCTGCGCCCCTTTTGCCTACTTAAAAACACTCCAAGGTGTTGTCATGCTACCAATGATATGAGTTACACACAGCGCATTTAAATCTTAAATGGGCCAGACCACTATAGTATTGCTAGTAAAATTCCTACATAATCCATTTCCATACCATGAGGTCAGCATGTCTACGTGGTCTTTATACAAGTTATCCTTTTCCAGGATTATCATTCCTTTCCAGCAGAACAGTAACATACCTCCTTACTCCCTGTACATCCCAATTGCAAATTTCAGCTGAGTATCTTGACACTAGAGTTAAATCCAGCGCAGACTTTTCTCCAAGTCATTTTTCACCATCTTGACATGTCATGCAGTTATAAGAGTAAGGACCCTTTTTAAAAATAAATTAAAAAAAAAAAAAAAAAAAAAAGGATTATAGATCATTGTAATGCCTCCTTCCGTTAGTGTTATAAAATGATTTAATAAAGTTGTTTTATTATTTTTATATATACAGTGCAGTGTGCTCATAGTAAGTTGGCGTTCCGTGTTTGAGGGTCAGAAGCTTCATCCAGTGGTATGACTGGGCTGAAATATTGAGATGACGTATATTCATGGTGTTTGTAGGTAGAACTTAACAAAAAAGCATTTTTCTACTTAAAAAAGTAAGTTGTCTACATGTACACGTTTCAGTGAGTTGACTAATCAATGTTAAAAGTCAGTGCAACACAGAAATTAATAAACACCTCCTTAACTTAAATGTTTGAGTATATTGAGCAAAATACTTTCGTCATCAATCAACAACAGAAAATATTAAGTTTGTGTAACATGTAAAAGTGAGTTTGAACATCCTTGGTGTTTGAACTGCCCATAACTGGACCATAACAAAAAAATAATTACAACTGCCATAAAAAAAGAAGAAACGGAAAAAAACAGAGGTTTGCACCACTACCTGGTAAGTTTCTTGTTTTATAGTCTTTTATAAATATGTACTAGTTACAGGAATTTACTGCTTAAGTTTATTCTGACAATGGCAGCTACATGATGTGAATTGACACTCTGTGTTATGCTAGTTGTTACTCTATAAAAGTATAAAAGAGCGTTTGTATTTTTTCCTGTTGTTAATGAAATCTGTCAATTAAATCTGTCACTCTGGTGGTTACTTTGGTTAGCCATAGGTGTGTATGAGACCATGCATACAGCAGAGGGTAACCCCGTAGCATATGTTCGTATCATCACAGGCGTAGCAGTTGTCTGCATTCTTATCACTTTGTGGGAGTAGAGGTGTGTTTCCCCTAGACCAGGGGTGTCAAACTCAAATACACAGTGGGCCAAATTTCAAAACTGGAACAAAGTCGTGGGCTAACATTAATATTTATTGAAAAAAAAATCTTCCTCCAGATATAAGAATGAATCTTTTCTTATGGACTCAAACACGTTTTGCTGAAAAACTGAATATGGAACAAGCAAAGCTTAATACTAAACAATATATATATTAGCTGTATAATACCAGTAGGCCAGCTCTAATAGTAATTTGGTATGGCTTTGCGGGCCAAATGTAATTAGGCTGCGGGCCAAATTTGGCCCGCGGGCCAGAGTTTGACACCTATGCCCTAGACTGTGTTCGGTGAGTTAACTAAGCATTGAATTTCAAAATATATTAATTACAAGTTATATTTGTACACTTTAAATTTGATCGTTTTAATCATAGTTTAGCATAGTAAAGTTGCTAAAGTTAAAGTTGTTAGCTAGCTTTCTTTTAGCTAGCAAACGTTCCTCGTAAATACAGAGTACATTGTCAATTTTTCCACTTATACTTAAAATTTGTCACTTGTCAGGGTGCATTTGGTTAGCAGATAGACCTTGCAGACAGCAGAGCATGTTCAATTTGAACCTGTATATGTTCAAATTAACCAGTCAGCAGCTGCCTGCATTTTTATCATGGTGTCAGAGTAAATTTGTGTTTCAACGGTCTTGGGTGAGATAACTAATTACTGACAGAGTGAAATGTGGTGGATTTATGCCAGAGTATTTATGTGAGTAAAAGTATTTCTATCAAATGTATTGATATTTTAAGCTCAAATGTGAAATATGCCTGAGGTTAAAGTTAGTTGACCTAGCAAGAAAAAACAAAATTGTGTGTGTGCACACAAGACTTGCTTTTGTTACCTTCTGTAATTGTAAGCATAATGTGAAGTGTGGGATTGTGGCATGTCAACAGTGGTCTTCAAATAATTAAAAAGAAAATTCTCTCACACATTTGGATATGACACAATTTTTCCAATTTTGAACTACAGTCTGTAGATTTATTTATTTATTTATTTTTTTAATTTTGGATTCATCTTTTCAGTGTTTCATTGTAGTGTTTTAGAGAAGGTTTTATACTTAAAATAACTCAAAAGCCTCGATAAGTCTTTGTAGTCTTTTATAGTCCTTAGAACTCAACAAAAACTGTTTGAAATAGTCTCCAAATCTAGGTTACATTTACTTTCACTCACCTTATCCTACTGCTAGCAAAGGGTGCATTGAAAGCAGGGCAGTATGTAACAGATTTAATTCAAGTTATAAAAATTAAATTGTTTATTTGTTAAAAACAAAAATTAAATCAATAATTAGCAAAACGCTAGTCCTATAATAATGGATTGGATTTATATAGCGCTTTTCAAGGCACCCTAAGCGCTTTAATGTGCCATTATTCATTCACTCTCACATTCACACACTGGTGGAGGCAAGCTACGGTTGTAGCCACAGCTGCCCTGAAAAAAGTTAATGTTTAATAATAAGTTAATGTTTAATAATAAGCAGATTTGCAAAAACAAATTGCCTTATGTTGCAATGTTAGTTTTCTGAGGTATTTTAGAAGGGTGTGATTTAAAATAATTGTTATTTGGAAGACATATACATATATATATATATATATATATATATATATATACACATATATATATATATATATACATATATACACGCATATATATACATATATACACACATATATATATATATACATATATACACACATATATATACATATATACACATATATATATATACATATATATATATACATATACATATATATGCCGCTTTATTTAATATACCTTTACAAATCTTTATAGTGGTTCTCAAAGTCGGTCATCAGGCCCCACTGCTCTGCTTGTTTCTATTAATAACTAAACACTGTTGATTGGCTGGTGTGTTCAGTTAATCAGAAGTTGTAGACACCATTGTGGAGTAAGAAAAACAAAGTGAATTGGTATGTTTTAGCTTCTGATTCAACACACCTTGTCCAGGTAATAAACATGCTACATTTTCTTTTGTTACTGAGGTTGTTTGTGGAGGAATTGTACTGAAATACATTATTGTTTTTGCCCACTCATTTATAATTAAAGGGCTGCTGTAATGTTTGATTTATGTTGTATGACACAGAAGTGTATTACTTCGAAAATGTTATGCAATAAACTGTTTCATCATTTGGAATAATTTAAATGGCTATAATTGCATGGATAATTGTGAGTAGGATATATGTAAAAAAGTAAGTTAGATTAACTCAACTAATGTAATTTGTCAACCCAATATTACCAGAAATTCTAAATTAATATTAGGTTGCTTAAACTTAATTATGCTTTCACAGGTCAAAGTAAATCATGTTGGTTCATTGAACCAGTTGAATTAGCCAAACCTAAAAATTACTTGCTGGATTTACTTAATAATATGCAAAATTTGTAACTTAAAAAGCTGAGTGGAAGTTGTTACCTCAATTTTTTTAAGTTGAGCCAACAAAGCATTTTTTAGAGTGTAGACAGCGGGAGTGGAGCAAATACAGTGAAAATCGGGTATTAGACCTGATTTCTAATCCACTCCGGCTATATTTATATATATAATATAATATCTATAACCATTATCAAGTGTAATGTGTAAGCATGCTGCAAAACCCTCTGCGCTAATGACAACTTACACATTTGGAATTAAAAACATGGAACAACTTCGTTTGACTAAGATATTTTCAGTTATTTATTACTTACCTGTGTATAGAGAGCCACAGCACTGATTGGTGAGTGAGGATAATGTGCGCACCAATTTCTCTGACATAGTCTTATCAATCATTAGCTTACATCACTAGCTGTCATGCAAACATGACAAGTGAAATCTCCCGCAGCAAGCTTAAACATGTGAGAGGTTGATCGCGCAGAGAATCGCTGAGCGTTATGTGAGTGCCTGTGTAAAAGCAGCAGGATATATATTTTCGTTCTGCTGAGCCAAATAAGACAGGTCAGGGTGAAGAAGTGACAGCCAAAGAAAAGCTTACCACAAAACAGAAAAATTATGACAAATCAGACTATAAGGCAAAAAGAAAGTGCAGCTTTATGGTTTCATGGACAAAAGAATTTTTGTGGCTGCAATATGATGAGCTAAATAACCAGGGCTGCACATAAGTGGTCCGCAGGTGCGCATTCGCTGTCAAAATAAAAAACGCCACAAGATAAGAAGTTGCAACGCGTGTTTGCATACATAAGATTTTCTGGAGGAGGACAGACATTTGTTTAGAACTCTTAAAGATGTCAAGAAGCTCCTTTAAGCAATTAAGTAATTACCTCCACCTCCAAAGAAATGTCAGAAGGAGTCCAAACCACAAAAGAAGCGCGTATTCTCAGAAAAGTGGTTGTAGGAGGTGAGCTGGCTTCAAACAAATGATGAACGCACAGATGTGGTGCAGAATGTGCCGTGAAAATCCCACTCTAGCGGACAAAAACACTGCCTTTTATATTTGTATTAGGATTGAGTAGTGTCATGATTGGCTGTGTGGCAAGCAGAAGTGGTTGACCCAAAATTGCAGGACTCTGGGAGACGGGAATAAACTGAAAACACAGCTTTATTGCTGGAGGAATGATTCACAAAATAAAACTTACAAAAGCAAAACAAAACTCCAAACCGAGGTGCTGGAGGACTGGACATTACAAACACACAGCAAGTTGAGGGCACGACGCAACAGGGAGCACAAGAAAACACAGGGCTTAAATACACAGGGGAGTAATTAGGAAATGGACAACAGGAGGGAGACACAGCTGGGAGAAATTTGGCTAACGAGACAGGAGAAAGGTAAAACTGAACACATTGACATGAGACATGAACTTTCAGAATAAAACAGGAAACTAACAGACACAGAGAAGCATGGACAGACAGAGGCTGTATCCCAATTCAGGGTCTGCAGCCTTAAAGTACGCAGCCTTAACGGTCCACAAGGGCCGCGTACTCAAAGACCATTAAGGCCATGAGAAATGGGACGGTCTAGCCTCCTTCGCGCTGCCCAGGTTGCCTAGCAACCATGATACTAACAGCTGGAAACCTTTCATACAGCTTTGTTTGACAGAAACGAAGGAGACAATCTTTTGTTCATTTGTTTGTTTGTTTCTACATGAGCTTTGATCATTCTCTGTAAGATTAAGGTCAGCGAACGGCGTATATTTTAAAGTAAAGGCTTTAAAACCAAGTTAGTACAAACGTCACTTATGTCACATAACTTTGCCGACATGTGGCCAACAGTAATGTTTTAATGTTCTTTGTTAGTAAACATTTGCACATAAATAAGTGACATAATATTCAGTACTTACTTAAAGTTTACTCTTCCGGTGCCCCTCATCCACTGTTTTTTTTCAGCAAAATTATCCACACCCACTGCCGTGCTATGCATTCTGGGATATGTTGGGCCACGAAGTCTACACCGCCACATCCTTAAAATTCAGGGAAATGAAGGACGCATTTAAGGGCCGCATTTCGAGCAGCCTTTGGATTGGGACAGCCTTCGTCGCGTCGCTGTGATGTAATCGGCCTTAAAATGCGGCCTTTAAGGCTGCAGACCCTGAATTGGGATACAGCCAGAGGGAACACAGGCAGGCATGAAACAAACACACTAACACATAGCAAACCTAAACAAAAGACAAGGCAGAATAAACAAGAATATAGAAGAATATAAAGAAACACAAAACACCGAGTCCTCACATTTACCTGGGAGTGGGGCCATCCACACTGTTTAATCCATTCACGTTGTTTTTGACTTTGTGAATGGAAAGAACACAACTCCTCCAGACACAATCTCTCGGAGTATCGGTGGGCACACCGCTTCTCCATCTTGCTTGAGATTAATGTTTGTCGGACACAGTAACGGTTGCTATAATGTTTAATTGGACAATGGCCCTTTCGGGGGAGGGGCCGGTGAGAGGTCAATTATGCCACCTCTTTTGACATGAGAGGTGTATTTTATAATTTATGTATTGGAGTAATTACTAACAACTACTTTAGTGGTGTAATTTTCTGTTTATTACTTTGACTACTTGGATTTTATGAACAGCATAGAAACAGTTGTTTAAACAATCTCTTAAATTTTACTTTGTTGTCTTATATTTTTTCATGTAGGATACGGACAGCGAGGCAAAAAGCTGCATGGAGCAAACTGTGATGGGGGTGTACGTCATCCAGAAGGAGGGTGCTGAACCTGAAGATGACCCAGAGGACGTTGGTGTCCTGATTGAGGGTGTGGAGGCTAACACTGATTTGGGTAACATTGCACAAGCATGGGCTCTGTTGTTTGGACTCATATACTGTTTGAACCTGAGCTACCCACCAGAACTTAAATGCACCTTTGAAGTCCTCCAGAAGATACTTTTAAATCTTGATGGACAAAAGCTCTCTTCAAAGGCACAGTTTCTGAAAAACAAGCTTATGGGGTGAGAGCACTTGAAAATGACTGATAGGTCAGTAATAAACTCTCTTTTCCAAAGATGAGTGATTTCTCGATCAGATAGATTATTATTTTTTTATTACTTTGTTGTTTCAGCAACATTAAATTTAAAAACTGTACTTTTGAGTTACAATATATATTTATAATTTTAATAAATGACAAAATAAAAAGGCATGAACATTTTTTTTGTATCAAAAAAATATCGAACCGTGACACCAAAGTATCGAACCGAACCGAACCGTGAATTTTGTGTATTGTTGCACCCCTAGCTTTTATATTGTCCACTAAATTCAGTTAATAAAGTTAATGTTACCATAATCTGATTGTGACTTTGTGAAAAGATTTTACCTTATTGTTTAGCTTTATTTGAATTGCACAGTAATGCCTGTACATAGCGTGTCAGCAAATTCTTTAGCTGGAGCAAAGTGATCACATGAGGAAGTTGCTCAAGTTTAGACAAACACCCACATGTATTGTTCTAACCCACTACAAGATCGTTAATCAACTTGTTCCTCTTCGTCTTGCAAGCTTGCATCCTGTGCAGCCTCGTATGCAAGCAGCAGATAAGAAGTTGTTTTTTCCTAACTTGTACTCCACCCATGAGTGTTACGTGAGAGGGCAGTGTATAATAAACTCTGAGTGAATGCCTGGCGCGCTTTCCTGCATAGGATTCGCCCATGTACATGAATTAACTCTGGGCCCGTGATTCTTTGCTTTCCTGAGGTTTTTCTCCTTTCATTTCTTGGTCCTTCGAGCCGGATTTGGAAAAAGCAACTCAATTGTTGTGACTCCAAACCAGAGATCTACGCTGTATCCTGTCGTCATTGGGACCCCGCACCGAGGTTTTTTGACACCCTCCTCCATGGAAGGAGTGGCCGGTGTTCTTATCAGTGGTCCACGACGCTGGGATCCAGTGAAAGACCTCAAACATAGATGGAGAGATCTTGGAAAGGTAAAAGAATCCACTCAATCACACTCGCGTAAAACAGAAATAGGTTTCACCCGCCGAAAGGGTTTGACAGTCTAATCCACTGTACGGATTTTAAAAAATACGTGTAATAAGGTTAACCCACTGTAAGGGTTCATAGGACTAATCCGCCGAAAGGATTGTAAAGTAAAACACGTTAAAGGTCTCACCCGCCGTAAGGGTTTAGGAGTGATCCGCCGTAAGGATCTGCGCGACTGTGTATAAATGTTTGTGTGTCGGAAGTAAGTTAACTTTTTTGACAGCACATTAAGTTGCTGAACTACTTCCTTTGTTACTGTCTTTTTATTGAATCAGCCCACCAAACTCACTGCTGACGAGCAGTGACTAGAGAAAAAATGTCCAGGCGCCGGACAAATTAGTGTTTATACATGGAGATCAAAGTAGTTTAAAGTAGTTTAAAAAGGGTTGGAAACAGACCCGACTGAATAATGAAAAATAAACGAACGGCAAAATTAAATTACAACTTATCTTTAATGTATTCATACTAATATGCTGAACCCTGTATGAAATAGCTGTAAACTACATGACGGAGAAGCTGAATTGAATATGAAAGTGCAAGTCTTTGCCACTGTGGGGCAAAGCACGCAACCACTGTGTGAGTTTACGTTTTGTTTTTTTCTGAGCTGTTGAGCAAGCTACACATTATCAGATCAGGAGCTGGCTGAGAACTCTTCAAAGAGAGGGAAATAGAACTATGATAACTGTGATAACTGGAGTGTGCAGAGTTTCCGTGAGCAGTTTTCCTGCATCTTGACTCATGTGTGTAGAGTGTTCATAGCATCATGTTTTTGTTTATTTGTTTTGGAGGGTTGAAAAATAGTTAAATAAACTTGTGATCATATTTATGGATCATGATAGCACATGCCATTGGCCAAATGATTTATTTACGCAGATGAAAAAAGTGAGTGTTAATGTGTCTGACGTCACAGTGTTTTTGTGCGCTGTGTAAAAGTAATTGCCTCTGATTGTGAGAACGGTGATTCTGCAGGTCACCAGCTATTAAAAAAAAAAAAAAAAAAAGAGTAGAAAAGAGACAAAATTTACATTGTAGATGAAAAATAATCATAGGAAAAAGGTTTTGTGTTGCTCAGCCAAGAGCAACTACAATCTCATTTTCTGCTTTTAAGAAAGGACAGTACACAAAAACAGAGAGAGAGAGAGTTGTGTGTGTTGGTTAAGCAGTGATAATAATAATGAACATGTTTTAGTTTGTCACTTTCAGGGGACAAGCAGACCTGAATCAATTTTCCACATGCAGCGGTCGGAAGAAAGTTATAGTTTAACATCATTAGAAACATTCAGGCCAAGTTTCTGGCTAACTTATTTACAGCACCATGTGTCTCTCAAACTCACAAGCGAGCTCTCACTCCTCCCTGAAGACAAGGAATGCAGCTCCAAAGAGCAATGACATGGCAGATAAAGAAACAGCAGCAAAGTCCTGGGCAAAGAGTCCCAGCAAGCAGCAGCAGTGTGGACAAACAGCATCAGAGAAGAAGAGCAAACCCATCATCCTGAATGATTGGATGAATGGCACTGTGTTTCCAACAAGCTGCAAATTCACTGTGCATGTGAAAAGAACGTTTGAGAAGAACTGAGGAGACTGTTGGAGTTTGACATTTGCCACCTTTGGAGAAAATGGCAAGAAGAGACAGTGAAACACAGGACAAAGCTGAAGGAGAACTGCCTGCTATTGGACTGTTGAAGTGGGAGAGGACAACAGAGGTGAGAGGAGTGGTGAGAACACAGGAATTTTGTTGTTTAATCTGGGAAATCAAAATTTGGGTTAGCAAACCTGGGGAAAACAAAACTGACTGCTTAAGTGGGAAAATTGTGAAGGAGTCTGAAACACTGCAAAAAGAAACATACAAAATCACACACACACACACAAACAGAAACTGTATTAACCTTACTAACACTTCCAAATACAAGAGAACTCATGAAGATTAGACAACATCTTAAGCATGTGAGTCTGTTTACCATCTTGTCCAAGTCACTTAGTGTGATGCAAAGTTCAATGGACTCATAACACATTAGTTACAAATGATTAAATAATAGCAGAGAAATGTGTAGAAAAAGGCAGCTTTAACAACATGCTCTGCTGGATATGCAGCTCCACAGACATGTATTAAACCTGCCTAATAACACAAACACCCATGTAATGAAAATTAGCTTGTTATCTCTTATCAGTGTTAAAATAGGGTAAATTTAACAGATACTTGTTATCAAATGCTGAATTTATCCAATAATAAAAAAAATTGACTCTCTAGGTTGCAGGACAGCAGTTTAACTTTTGTGGGAAAAAAGATTCTGGTTTGACCAACCAGTAATCAGACAATAAATTTAGTTGTTAATACAGTAAATTGGGAGATGTTTTCTGCTTGTTTGATGCAGCACAAGTAATTTACTGTATGAGGGAAATTCTATTTTTGTGATTACATTTTGAACATGCATTTCTGTTGTCCTGTCATCTTAGTGGGTTAATAGCTGATATGCAAATTAGTTGATCGTTCTCAGATTGAGGAAAGGTGACTGAATCTTAGCACGAGTGAATGAGATGTGTTGGAGTTTGTTAGAGTGGAGACTCTAAAACACTGAGTTTCCTGTTTTGATGTGTGAGTGTATCCTGTACTTAGATACACAACTCTGAATACGTCAGAATAAACTTCTTTTGTGAAGTGCATGACAACATGTCACATGTTTTATGATGACAGGAAAAAAGGAAAACTGAATAAAATGGGTGTGTGTGGCCTAAATGAGTGAGAAGCACAGATCTGGGGATTAAACTCATAGCTAATAACATATTAGGCTTATGTTGTGTGTTGTGCAGCTGATGGTTGGTTCGGAGTGAATCTAGCTGATGATTTTTCTTTTGTTGTGAAGTTGAGCCTGCCAATTAGTATGATAGTATGATAAACCATGCTAATGGTATGATTTACCCTCCTGTGATGAGGAGCTTGTGTCATGACGTAACAAGGCCTTTTTTATTTTGATACTTTCACAGTGCACTGAAAGTTTTGTTCGATAATCTCTCTCAGCAGATCTGCACGATTAGAAGCGCTATACGATACGTCGTCAAGAAAATTGTTACAAGTGAGTTTCTCCACATTAAAATGGGCTCAGGAGAAAGCCACTTATCTGGGACGATTAGAAAATGAGAGTCCCTGCCTAAAAAGGATTCAGCGAGGTAATCCGATCTAAAATTCTTCTTTTTCTTTTGAAATGACGTCATTTTGCTGAGGGTGGAAATCAAATGCGGCGATAGTTTCCACTATCAGCAAAGAAAGAATGGATGAATGAATGAATGAATGAATAAATGGAAATAAAAACAAACTGACTGACTGATAAAACCTGACAAGACTTGACCACGACTCAAAGTTAACCTCCACCTAGACAGGCCAAAAGGGTGGATGAATTTATGTGTTTCTTTTTACAGGAGCAGAAAGATGACAGCAACATCTGAGGTTGCATACCGATTTAACTTTTAAATGCCACTTTCTGTGTCTGTGAATCTACCAGGGGTGTGTTATTCATGGGTTTGTGTTGCTCACAGAGATTACTGTGAGAAAGAGTGTATACACCCGCGCAGCGCTAACATTTATATTTCTTTTCTACAGCATTACAGTTTTTCATGTGACTTGATCATGTGATTTATACCAGAACAACTAGTTAATGTTTTTCTACTACAAGATTTCTGGGTTTATGTGTGAAGAAACTGTGTTTATAGGTTATGAGTGGTGATGCTGTTACACTGTGTTTTAGGGAAAATGTGAAGGTTATTTTGATTTCACTTCCAGATCTTGTTTTTCAGGCCATGATGGTGTGTATGCAGGCTCCTGGCGGAGCCAGTTTTTAAGCAAACTTAATGTGCAAACACACTAAAATCTTTTATTGCAGGATTATAGGTCTGGGGTGGTGCTGCTCCAGAGGGGGAGATGCCCTGATGTTGCCTGGGACATGATCTAGCTAACCTTTTTCTTTAAGACAGGAATCTGGTTTTGATGAGTTGACTCGTGGGAGTGTCCATGCGTCAAGAGGAGGGGCCCAGGATTAACATGAAACAATGAATTAACATTAAACTATATTTTATATGATTTTTGCAGCGATTTGTGTGATTAACAGTTCATTCAACGGGTATTAAACCTATGCAAGTGGTGCATCCATGTTCAGATGAGGCTTTGATGGCCTATAAGTGAAGTTCACTGAACTAAAGAATGTGGTTTGATGATTGTTGACATGCTCTCCAAATAGAAGTTTTTCCTCCTAGCAAGGAAATACAGGTGCAGCAGTCATCTCCTGAGAAATCTTCAGAGGCCCGGTGAGAAGCAAGAACCATTCCAGGCATAGCTGACAGCCCAGGCGGTGGTTGAGGTCAAAGGTCGAGCTGGTTGGGGCCCATCATGAGATTGGACTTTGGAGCCGCAGCAAGGACCACGAAGCTGCGTTGGAATGAGAGCTGTGCCAAGGGGGATTTCCAGAGGCCAACAGAGGAGATTTTGGACAACAGACTGGCACCTGAAGGATGAGGGGAGCGTGCCAAGCTCCATCGACAGCGCAGGGGAGTCCGAGGATGACATCATGATTCTGTGAAAAGCACAGGAACCAGAAGCTATGGTGGTGATAACAGCAGTTTCCTATGAACATCACCTAATGCTGTGTCACTGTACTGTGCATACAATGACACTCTGAAGACTGCTGGAATTATAACAGCAGTAAGATAACTGGACCCAGCACCCTTTCCACAGAGGGTTTTTTTTCTGCAGTAGAAGAGTCATAGGTATTCCTATTACAGGACAGAAAGTTCTCCACGCCCTATTCCCATGGGTAGGGACTGGAAAACATGCTGGAAAAAGATTCGGCTTGTTCCTCAATGCATCCTGCAAGGTCAACGAGGGACATAACCAAGAAATGGACGCTCTCTGAGTTGCTGTAATGCAATATCGTGTAGCACTGGACATGATCCTGTCTGAGAAATGAGGATTGTGTGTCTTATTCAACACCATGTGCTGCACCTACATACCAGATAATGTACATTCTTTAAACATGGCTTCAGATTCTAAAGAGACTGTTGATCGGCGTTGGAGTTTTCCTGGTTTTATTTTACTTTATTATATTTTATTTTATTTTGCTTTTCTTTACTTGTGTTATACCTTGTTTAAAGGCTGTAATTTCACAGATGATAAGTTTATCACTCACAACATCTGCAGATGTACCACAAACCGATGAAGATTATGAAGACTTCTTTTCCTATTTGTTAAATGAAGATGAAGTGCAACTAATTATGTAGTAACTGAAAATGTGAAAGACAAGTAGTTACTTACTGATGACTATGATGTAGACTATGATACAAGTGTCTAAGTTGCCCATAAAAACCAGCAAATGCATTCTATGATAAACTAACTGAAAATACATGTAGTAAGAATTTATGTCCTGATAAATGATATGCGTTTTGCCGTACAATTCAAATTGCTAAACACAGGCTGGAATGTGAAAAGATTTTACCTTATTGTTTAGCTTTATTTGAATTGCACAGTAATGCCTGTACATAGCGTGTCAGCAAATTCTTTAGCTGGAGCAAAGTGATCACATGAGGAAGTTGCTCAAGTTTAGACAAACACCCACATGTATTGTTCTAACCCACTACAAGATCGTTAATCAACTTGTTCCTCTTCGTCTTGCAAGCTTGCATTCTGTGCAGCCTCGTATGCAAGCAGCAGATAAGAAGTTGTTTTTTCCTAACTCCACCCATGAGTGTTACGTGAGAGGGCAGTATATAATAACCTCTGAGTGAATGCCTGGCGCGCTTTCCTGCATAGGATTCGCCCATGTACATGAATTAACTCTGGGCCCGTGATTCTTTGCTTTCCTGAGGTTTTTCTCCTTTCAGACTTTTTTTCTAAAGTAGTGGGTTTCTAAATGTGTAACAAATGTAAACAAATCTAATTGAAATAATTCAATTGAAATGAGTGAAATCATCAACTCTCATATTGGTTTATTAAGCAAGACTTGCAGTAATTGCCTTGATTAACAAAGTAGTTGTTCAAACAACAAGATTTAATTGTGTTTTCCTAAACTTTTTAACTTGTGTAGAATGAATTAAAACAAATTTCACTCTACATACTTAAATAAATCACTTCAAATCAAAGTAAGTATACTATGTGTCAGGGTTTCTGGGTCGTTGACCCAG
Source organism: Neolamprologus multifasciatus (assembly GCF_963576455.1). Taxonomy (NCBI): domain Eukaryota; kingdom Metazoa; phylum Chordata; class Actinopteri; order Cichliformes; family Cichlidae; genus Neolamprologus; species Neolamprologus multifasciatus. Next base: position 16,850,585 of record NC_140448.1, read on the forward strand.
TATTTTCAGTTCATGTTCACCGTTTACCTACTGCCTGTTCCACTTCCTGTTTTATTGTGTTAGCCTTAGTCTGTGTGCATTATGTTCAGTCCTCTTCCCATTTATCATTAGTTCATTATGTTCAGCTGTTCACTCACCTGTCTCCAATCGTTGTCATTGTCAATCATGTATTTAAGCCCTCTCTTCCCTTCAGCCCTTGTCGTGTCATTGATGTTACGTTGTCGTTTGTTCAGTCAGCCAGCCAGCCATTCAGTCAGTCAGTCAGTCAGTCAGTCCTTCATTCATTCAGTCAGTCGTCCAGCCAGCCATTTCCTACCTCTGTTCTGTTTGTTCACTCCATCGCAATAAACACCAACCTTCACCTACCTACCTGTGAGTCCAGCGTTTGGGTCCTCCTTCTCATCCACTCAGCAACCCCTGACACTATGACACGACCCCGCGTTGTGGACCCAGCGGACTCGGACCTTTTTGAGCGGCAGGAGGCAGCGCTCTCTTTGTGGGCGGAAAAGCTCAAGGAGAGACAACGGCTCTTCGCGGAGCGAGAGCATGTCTTCGAGGGCACTCGCTTGGCTCTGGGTGGGCCTTGGAGACGCCGCGTTCACCCACCTGCTACCTCCCATGCACCGGAGCATCTGCCGCGGAGAGTGGGCGTTTCGCGCCGCGCTTCGGCGGCTCCCCCTCTCGCGGATCCGCTCCTCGCTCACACGTCACCTGCCTCATTCACCGGACCTTCAACCTCGCCATGGCACAGCAGCTCCGCCTCCCACCTCGGCTCAACAGAGGCTCCCGCGCCAGAGGCTCGGATGTGTACCCCGCCCGCTTCCTCTTCCCGGAGAAAGCGGCGCACACGCCGCCATAAAATGGACTATTTCCAGCAATACCCGGTGGTGAGTTCCAGTGACTGTTTTCCACCCTCATTTGCTTCTCCACTTAAAACCAATAATAAACTCATCTCCGATTCATGGGGAGTTTCCCTTCTAGACAACGATGTAGACTGGGAGAATTTTTTCTGCTCTGCTCCCCCAAAGACTGTAAATAGTGGTGGCAGAAAGACCAGACCAATCCCCAATAAACCTGCAAGTATCACACATCCAGTCACTATCTCCACCCATTACTCAGCCATTTCCCACCAGCACGGCGGCCCAGATTCGGCCTTCCCCTTCAGCCGTTTCACCACCTCAGATGGCTAGGGCCCAGTCTACACCCACACCAGTGCCAGCTCCCAGGAGGAGGGCAGCTGCGACCCAGTCTACCTCCACACCCGCTTCTGTTTCTCGGGTGGGGGTGACTGGTGTCCAGCCACCTCCCATGCCTGTCCCAGCGCCCAGGCTGAGGGCGGCCAGGATCCGACCTGACCCCCCTAGAGACTCAGCTGAGGCTCCCCAGCCGGCGCCCTCACACTCTGGAGGCACGGAATACCTAACTTGTCCACCTGCTAGTTCGCCACCCCGTCTATCTCCTCACTCAGCTTTCCACGCCCTAGCACTGTCCCTAGTTAGATTAGCTGACCTGTCCCCTGCTCAGGCACCAGCTTTATTAGCGCAGGCCGCAGTTTTGTCCCCTTCAGTAACTCAGTCATTAGCTCAGCCATTAGCATCGCCAACCTCTGTTCATCCCTTAGCTTCCCCACTCCAGTCAGTTCCCTCACCTGCTGTTCAGCTTCCACTCCAGTCAGTTCCCTCACCTGCTGTTCAGCTTCCACTCCAGTCAGTTCCCTCACCTGCTGTTAAGCTTCCACTCCAGTCAGTTCCCTCACCTGCTGTTCAGCTTCCACTCCAGTCAGTTCCCTCACCTGCTGTTCAGCTTTCACTCCAGTCCCCTGTAGTTCAGTCGCCCCCTGTCCTCCAGTCAGTCCAGTCGCTTCCTGCCTCCCGGTCGCCCGTCCTCCAGTCTGTTGTCCAGTCTTCTGTAGTCCAGTCAGTTCAGTCACTCATCCACCACCCTGTTCAGTTCCTGGACCTGCAGCCACAGCACCCAGAGCCAGCTGTGAGCTCTCCTGATCTCCAGCCAGGGGCTTCCGCGCCCGCTGGCCCAGCCGCTCTCCAGCCAGGGGCTTCCGTACCCGCTGGCCCTGCCTGTCTCCAGCTGTGGCTCCGTCACCCCCGGCTCCCGTGCCGTCATCTGGTCCAGCCTCAGACTCGGCTTCAGCTTCTGCTTCGCCTGGTCCAGCCTCAGACTCGGCCTCAGCTTCTGCTTCGCCTGGACCAGCCTCAGCTTCCGCTTCGCCTGGGCCAGCCTCAGCCTCGGCATCAGCCTCTGCTTCGCCTGGTCCTGCGGCTGCCGTGCCGTCGCCCCAGCCACGTTCTGGACGTCATCACCGGCGTGGCCGCCCACCGGACCTGCTCAGCGGTGGCCGCCCTCCGGACCTGCTCAGCGGCCGCCGCCGTCTTCCTCGCCGCCGCCCACCAGACCATCTCAGTGGCCGCCGCCGTCTTCCTCGCCGCCGCCCACCGGACCAGCTCAGCGGCCGCCGCCGCCCACCGGACCAGCTCAGCGGCCGCCGCAGTCTTCCTCGCGGCCGCCCACCTGAACTGTCTCGTCCCGGCCGCCGGCCTCGTGGCCGCCCACCTGAACTGTTTTTATTTTGGACTCCGTCCCGGGCCCCCTCCGCCCGCACTGTTCTGGTTTTTCTTTCTTTTGGCCGTCGGGTGCCGGCCTTTTGGGGGGGGGGGGGGGGGGGGGGGGACTGTCAGGGTTTCTGGGTCGTTGACCCAGTATTTTCAGTTCATGTTCACTGTTTACCTACTGCCTGTTTTATTGTGTTAGCCTTAGTCTGTGTGCATTATGTTCAGTCCTCTTCCCATTTATCATTAGTTCATTATGTTCAGCTGTTCTGTCGGTGGCGCTGTCATTTGGTGTTCGCTCGCTCTGTGGTATAGTATCGCTTCCTGTTCCTGCTCAAACACAGTGGTGTTTCTGAGTAGCTTATTTGCTTAGCAGTTTAATTAACAACTTTTAAATACATTCTTTTTTCACAGTATAATCTTCACGTGCTTCATCCGAAGCACACTTTCTCTGTACTCACTACCTAATTTATAGCCAAAGTATTCACTCACTGTCTCTGTACTGTTTCGCTAGCTTAGCTCGTAGCCGACCCGTTAGCACCATGGCTACTTCACTGTCCCTTCTGCACTTTCTTGCTCATTGTGTCAGATGTTTAGTTACTCCTCGGCCTCCTTTAGCAGTAATGATATCTGTAACAAATGTAGCATATTTGCAGCTCTGGAGGCCAGGATTACTGATCTGGAGACTCGGCTTTGCACCCTGCTCTCACCCTTAGCTAGCCAGGCCCCTGTAGCTGGTGCAGCCGAAGATAGCGTAGGCCCCGCTAGCTGTTCCCCGGCAGACCCCAAGCAGCTGGGGAAAGATGGCTGGGTAACGGTGAGGAGGAAGCGTAGTCCTAAACAGAAGCCCCAGGTACACCACCAACCCGTTCATGTGTCTAACCGTTTTTCCCCACTCGGTGACACACCCGCTGGGGGTCAAACTCTGGTAATTGGTGATTCTGTTCTCAGACATGTGAAGCTAGAGACACCGGCAACCATAGTCAATTGTCTTCCAGGGGCCAGAGCAGGCGACATTGAAGGAAATTTAAAACTGCTGGCTAAGGGTAAACGTAAATTCAGTAAAATCATAATTCACGTCGGCAGTAATGACACCCGGTTACGCCAATCGGAGGTCACTAAAATCAATATTGAATCGGTGTGCAACTTTGCCAAAACAATGTCGGACTCTGTAGTTTTCTCTGGTCCCCTCCCCAATCAGACCAGGAGTGACATGTTTAGCCGCACGTTCTCCTTAAATTGCTGGCTGTCTGAGTGGTGTCCCAGAAATGATGTGGGCTTCATAGATAATTGGCAAACCTTCTGGAGGAAACCTGGTCTTGTTAGGAGAGACGGCATCCATCCCACTTTGGATGGAGCAGCTCTCATTTCTAGAAATATGGACAAATTTATTAAACCCCTCAAAACATGACTATCCAGAGTTGGGACCAGGAAGCAGAGTTGCAGTCTTACACGCCTCTCTGCAGCTTCTCTCCTCCTGCTACCCCCCCAAAAACCCATCTCCATAGAGACTGTGTCTGCTTCCAAAAAGACAAAAAACAAACTAAAAACCAGCAACAAACAACTTAAACATTTACAAAGAAAGAACAATACAGTATCCACATCTGAACCAAAGAGTAAAACAGTGAAATGTGGATTATTAAATATTAGGTCTCTCTCCTCCAAGTCTCTGTTAGTACATGACTTAATAATTGATCAACAAATTGATTTACTCTGCCTTACAGAAACCTGGTTGCAGCAGGATGATATGTTAGTTTAAATGAATCAACACCCCCGAGTCATTCTAACTACCAGAAATCTCGAAGCACAGGTCGAGGGGGCGGTGTGGCAGCAATTTTTCACACCAGTCTATTAATTAATGAAAGACCAAGACAGACTTTTAATTCATTTGAAAGCCTGATGCTTAGCCTCGTCCACCCCAGCTGTGAAACTCAGAAACCAGTCTTACTTGTTATCATCTATCGTCCACCTGGGCCTTACACAGAGTTTCTGTCTGATTTCTCAGACTTTATATCTAATTTAGTTCTGAGCTCAGATAAAATAATTATTGTGGGTGATTTTAACATCCATGTTGATGCTAAAAATGACAGCCTCAACATGGCATTTAATCTGTTGTTAGACTCAATTGGTTTCTCTCAAAATGTAAAAGAACCCACCCACCACTTTAATCACACTCTAGATCTTGTTTTAACATATGGCATAGAAACTGAACATTTAACAGTGTTTCCTGAAAACCCTCTCCTGTCTGATCATTTCTTGATAACATTTACATTTACAATAATTGATTACGCAGCAGTGGAGAGTGGACTTTATCAAAGTAGATGTCTTTCTGAAAGCGCTGTAACTAAGTTTAAGAATATAATCCAGCCACTGTTATCATCGTCAATGCCCTGTACCAACACAGAGCAGAGCAGCTATCTGAACGCTACCCCAACAGAGGTCGATTATCTTGTTAATAATTTCACCTCCTCACTACGTACGACTCTGGATACTGTAGCTCCTGTGAAAACTAAGGTCTCTAATCAGAAGTACCTGACCCCGTGGTATAATTCTCAAACACGTACCCTAAAGCAGATGACTCGTAATCTGGAGAGGAAATGGCGTGTCACAAATTTAGAAGATCATCATTTAGCCTGGAGAAATAGTTTGTTGCTTTATAAGAAAGCCCTCCGCAAAGCCAGAACAGCTTACTACTCATCACTGATTGAAGAAAATAAGAACAACCCCAGGTTTCTCTTCAGCACTGTAGCCAGGCTGACAAAAAGTCAGAGCTCTTTTGAGCCAACCATCCCTTTAACGTTAACTAGTGATGACTTCATGAACTTCTTCACAAATAAAATTTTTATCATTAGAGAAAAAATTACCAATAATCATCCCACAGATGTAATATTATCTACAGCTACTCTTAATTTCATTGATGTTAAGTTAGACTCTTTTTCTCCAATTGATCTTTCTGAGTTAACTTCAATAATTACTTCCTCCAAACCATCAACGTGTCTTTTAGACCCCATTCCTACAAAACTGCTCAAAGAAGTCCTGCCATTGATTAATTCTTCGATCTTATATATGATCAACCTATCTCTAATAATCGGCTATGTACCACAGGCCTTCAAGGTGGCTGCAGTTAAACCTTTACTCAAAAAGTCATCTCTAGACCCAGCAGTCTTAGCTAATTATAGGCCAATCTCCAACCTTCCTTTCATATCAAAAATCCTTGAAAGAGTAGTTGTCAAACAGCTAACAGATCATCTGCAGAGGAATGGTTTATTTGAAGAGTTTCAGTCAGGTTTCAGAGTTCATCACAGCACAGAAACAGCTTTAGTGAAGGTTACAAATGATCTTCTTATGGCCTCTGACAGTGGACTCATCTCTGTGCTTGTCCTTCTTGACCTTAGTGCAGCATTCGATACTGTTGACCATAATATCCTATTAGAGCGATTAGAACTTGCTGTAGGTATTACAGGTATTGCACTGCAGTGGTTTGTATCATATCTATCTAATAGACTCCAATTTGTGCATGTAAATGGAGAGTCCTCTTCACACACTGAGGTTAATTATGGAGTTCCACAGGGTTCAGTGCTAGGACCAATTCTGTTTACATTATACATGCTTCCCCTAGGCAGCATCATTAGAAGACATAGCATACATTTTCACTGCTATGCAGATGACACCCAGCTCTATCTGTCCATGAAGCCAGAGAACACACATCAATTAGTTAAACTGCAGGAATGTCTTAAAGACATAAAGACTTGGATGGCCACTAACTTTCTGCTTCTTAACTCAGATAAAACTGAGGTCATTGTACTCGGCGCTGAAAAGCTTAGAAATATGGTATCTAACCAGATTCTTACTCTGGATGGCATTACCTTGGCCTCCAGTAACACTGTGAGGAACCTTGGAGTCATTTTTGACCAGGATATGTCCTTCAACGCACATATTAAACAAATATGTAAGACTGCGTTCTTCCATTTGCGCAACATCTCTAAAATTAGAAATATCCTGTCTCAGAGTGACGCTGAAAAACTAGTTCATGCATTTATTACTTCCAGGCTGGACTACTGCAATTCATTATTATCAGGATGTCCAAAAAACTCACTGAAAAGCCTTCAGTTAATCCAAAATGCTGCAGCAAGAGTACTGACAGGGACTAGAAAGAGAGAGCATATTTCTCCTGTTTTGGCTTCCCTTCATTGGCTTCCTGTTAAATCCAGAATTGAATTCAAAATCCTGCTCCTCACATACAAGGTCTTAAATAATCAGGCCCCATCTTATCTTAATGACCTTGTAGTAGCATATCACCCTATTAGAGCACTTCGCTCTCGCTCTGCAGGCCTACTTGTTGTTCCTAGAGTATTTAAAAGTAGAATGGGAGGGAGAGCCTTCAGTTTTCAGGCCCCTCTTCTGTGGAACCAGCTTCCAGTTTGGATTCGGGAGACAGACACTATCTCTACTTTTAAGATTAGGCTTAAAACTTTCCTTTTTGCTAAAGCATATAGTTAGGGCTGGACCAGGTGACCCTGAATCCTCCCTTAGTTATGCTGCAATAGATGTAGGCTGCCGGGGGATTCCCATGATGCATTGAGTTTTTCCTTTCCAGTCACCTTTCTCACTCACTATGTGTTAACAGACCTCTCTGTATTGAATCGTATCTGTTATTAATCTCTGTCTCTCTTCCACAGCATGTCTTTTATCCTGTCTTCCTTCTCTCACCCCAACCGGTCGCAGCAGATGGCCGCCCCTCCCTGAGCCTGGTTCTGCCGGAGGTTTCTTCCTGTTAAAAGGGAGTTTTTCCTTCCCACTGTCGCCAAAGTGCTTGCTCATAGGGGGTCATATGATTGTTGGGCTTTTCTCTGTATCTATGAAGCGCCTTGAGGCGACATTTGTTGTGATTTGGCGCTATATAAATAAAATTGAATTGAATTGAATTGTTCACTCACCTGTCTCCAATCGTTGTCATTGTCAATCATGTATTTAAGCCCTCTCTTCCCTTCAGCCCTTGTCGTGTCATTGATGTTACGTTGTCGTTTGTTCAGTCAGCCAGCCAGCCATTCAGTCAGTCAGTCAGTCCTTCATTCAGTTAGTCAGTCCTTCATTCAGTTGTCCAGCCATTTCCTACCTCTGTTCTGTAAATTCACTCCATCGCAATAAACACCAACCTTCACCTACCTACCTGTGAGTCCAGCGTTTGGGTCCTCCTTCTCATCCACTCAGCAACCCCTGACACTATGTTGATCCAACGTAACCTGATTACATTAAACCACCAAATGCTAAATGTGTTGGTTTGACATGATCGAAAATGGTTTATTGTACTTGGTTAAATTGAGTGCAAAAAGGGTGCCATGATTAAATTGTGTTCATCCAACAACAGATTTTTTGAGTGTACACTCAAAAAAATCTGTTTAATCACAATTTAATCATGGCACCCTTTTTGCACTCAATTTAACCAAGTACAATAAACCATTTTCGATCATGTCAAACCAACACATTTAGCATTTGGTGGTTTAATGTAATCAGGTTACGTTGGATCAACAGTATACTTTGATTTGAAGTGATTTAAGTATGTAGAGTGAAATTTGTTTTAATTCATTCTACACAAGTTAAAGTTTAGGAAAACACAATTAAATCTTGTTGTTCGAACAACTACTTTGTTAATCAAGGCAATTACTGCAAGTCTTGCTTAATAACCCAATATGGGGGTTGATGAAAAAAGTCAATCAGATTATGATAACATTAACTTTATTAACTGGATTTAGTGGACAATATAAAAGCTTACCATTTTTGTACACCTGCAAGCATTATGCCACTTCAAAAAGTAAAACGTTAGAATACTTATTTACATAGGTAATAATGTTGGAACCAAAGCTTCCACAACTAAAAACAGATGCAAAATTTGCTCAATATATCAACTGTATTTTAAAAGATAAAAATACATCTCTCACTAAAACATGTGACAAAATAGAATTACTATTGTGTGAATTTGGAAAAAAATAAAATAAATTAGAAATAATTTGGGGGCAATACAACAACAACAAAAAATCCATAGGTAAAAAAAAAATTAGGAAGTAAAACTAAAATAGAAACAGAAAACTTAACATCAAATTAAATGACAGATGACAAATTTTTTTTCAAATGCAATTAATTACTTGAAATGAGAGTTCTTGAAATGTGTTTTAAAACATGCTATGAAGCAAAATGGACACAATAATACAGTGAACTTAACAGGTGGCAGTGGTCTTAAATTTTACAGGCCCTTGACGCATAAACACAACATAGTAACAGTGCAGCTAAAAACAACAATGAACATTTCTTTGGGAAAACCCCTCAATGCAGTTTCTGTAAAATATTGACTTTGTTCTACAAAGGAGGGGAAAAAAGGAAAAAAGGCACTAAAGCACTCCAGTGATATCTTCATTCAACACATGACAGCATTATGGTATGTGTGAATTAGTACCTATACTACAAACTCAAAATTAAATGAAAAATAATTAACAGAACAGTACTTCTGATCCATTTTGAGCCATCTATATAAGGACAAACAAAAATCATCTGCAGTGCTGTATAAAAGGTGAATTGCCCAACAGAGAGAATCCAAAAACTAAAAAAAAAAAATTTTTTAAATGAAAGAAAACAACTCAAATATTAACATTATATATTGGAAATCACCATTGCACCAATGAACCATTCAAGACCTATCAGTCATTTTCAAGTGCTCTCACCCCATAAGCTTGTTTTTCAGAAACTGCTTTTGAAGAGAGCTTTTGTCCATCAAGATTTAAAAGTATCTTCTGGAGGACTTCAAAGGTGCATTTAAGTTCTGGTGGGTAGCTCAGGTTCAAACAGTATATGAGTCCAAACAACAGAGCCCATGCTTGTGCAATGTTACCCAAATCAGTGTTAGCCTCCACACCCTCAATCAGGACACCAACGTCCTCTGGGTCATCTTCAGGTTCAGCACCCTCCTTCTGGATGACGTACACCCCCATCACAGTTTGCTCCATGCAGCTTTTTGCCTCGCTGTCCGTATCCTACATGAAAAAATATAAGACAACAAAGTAAAATTTAAGAGATTGTTTAAACAACTGTTTCTATGCTGTTCATAAAATCCAAGTAGTCAAAGTAATAAACAGAAAATTACACCACTAAAGTAGTTGTTAGTAATTACTCCAATACATAAATTATAAAATACACCTCTCATGTCAAAAGAGGTGGCATAATTGACCTCTCACCGGCCCCTCCCCCGAAAGGGCCATTGTCCAATTAAACATTATAGCAACCGTTACTGTGTCCGACAAACATTAATCTCAAGCAAGATGGAGAAGCGGTGTGCCCACCGATACTCCGAGAGATTGTGTCTGGAGGAGTTGTGTTCTTACCATTCACAAAGTCAAAAACAACGTGAATGGATTAAACAGTGTGGATGGCTCCACTCCCAGGTAAATGTACCTAACATTATGAAGCATGTCTGCTCGCACATTTGGGTACCCATTGGTGCGCAGAGGAAACCATTTGTTTGTCGGACGTAGCAAGAGTAACTTAGGGGGACAGGACTCGAGAAAAGGCTAACTGAGCTGCTAAAGTAAAACAGGTATAGAAGTGTTAGTACTAAACAGCTCAAAGTTTCTATTTACAAATACTGATGACCATAGCAATGAAAAAACAACAGGACTTGTTTTAATCCAAGTACAGATTCAAAAGCAATATTGTCTTGATGCATGGTAAATGCATTGTATGTTTGTGTATCAAGTTGAACTACGGTATGCATGAATTTCTTTCCTTCCAATACCAAATTCCAGAAATTCTTTATTGCAACGCTTAATACTGTTTGGTATTCAAGACATCCTTTCCCCAATACCAGGTGTCTTGTTGCTAATCTCAAAATTTTAATTTTAACGATTTGCATTTGAGGCAACGTCACAATTTGTATGAGAATGTTACAGTCAACATGCTGTCACAATGACTCACCAAGTACTCCTTTATTAACTTCTCATAGTCTTCGTTTAGGTAGATGCACAAAGACTTCAAGATGCATGCTCGTCTGGTATGGATGTTGTCATGCTGGAGAGGAGAAGGAGATAATATGAGCCAAAACCAGGCTGTTTTTCTTAAAGCTAGGGTAATCAGTTGACTTGCATAATTATTCTTTAGGTTAGAACCTGGCATGTACCATTTGTTAAGCCGAAACAAAATTGACAACTTCATCTCCAAATAAAAGTCAAAGGAGCTTGCAAAGAAAAGCGTCTGGACTTCTTTAAGTTACTTGAAGACGTTTCACCTCTCATCCGAGAGGCTTCTTCAGTTCTAAGGTCAAATGGTGGAGAGTCCCAGATATAAACCTGGTGGGAGTGTCCCCCCACAGAGGGACAAAAGGACCCCCTGATGATCCTCTAATCGCCTGAGCCAAGGTGTGGAACTGGGTGTGGGTCCCAATCCGCCAGAGTTTCGGGTGAGTTCATTGTGAAACCTGGCCCCACCTTATCATGCGAATTCCTGAGGTCAGATGGCCCAGGGTGTGAGTGGGCGTTAAGGCGTCTGGGAAGGGATCTCAAAACTGGATTATAGATGGCAGAGAGTTGGTGTCGTAAACCACCGCCTCTGTTCAAAGATGGTCGCTCACAGTGGACATAGATGGCTTCTTTCACTCCTCTTTCAAACCATCTGTCCTCTCTGTCCAGAATGTGAACATTGGCATCCTCGAAAGAGTGTCCTTTATCCTTAAGATGCAGATGGACTTCTGGAGATCTGAGTGTGTTGCTGGGTCAGTCAGACACTCAGACAAAAACTGGTTCACCCGAAAGACAAAACACCAAAACACAGACTTAACAATGTGGTGTATGCCGTACAGTGCAGCGAGGAATGCCCAGACCTCTACATTGGAGAGACCAAACAGCCACTTCACAAGCGCATGGCACAACACAGAAGAGCCACCTCCACAGGACAAGATTCAGCTGTCCATCTGCATCTTAAGGATTGCTATAGCAACTCGCACACGCTAGTTTAACTTGCATTACTGCGAGAGGCCGAATGCTTAAAAAAAAGGAGAGAGAAAGAAAGAAGAAATGCAAATGATAATAAAAAAAGTGAAGAAAGACCATGTCTTGCAATAACTGTCATTTAAAATCAAAGTGAATGCTAACAGAGCTAGGTAAAAGTTCAATGAGACAACCATACTAGCTTTAGCTAACTTCATTTACTTTGAAAGTAAATTACAAACGTGTTAAATATTGAATTAAACATATCAATAACCGCTAAAAACACTATAAGACTAACTGCAAAAACGGGTAACAAAAAAATTGAAAAACAATGAGATGGAAATGCTAATAATAATATAAATATAGCCGGAGCAGATTAGAAATCTGATTTTCACTGTATTTGCTCCACTCCCGCTGTCTAATGACTAGTGATGGGTCGTTCGCGAACGAAATGGCTCTTAGAGCCGGCTCTTTGACGTGAACGGCGCGAGCCGGCTCCTTATCGCGAGCCGTCACGTGTTTTTTTTTGTTTTTTTTCTTTCTCTCAGCCTCTCTCTCGCACTTTTTTTCTGCTTCACTCAGCACGCGAGCCTTGTGCTTTACGCTGGGCAGAGGGGGGAGGGGCGGTAGTTACACTCAGTAGCACAGGAACAGAGCCAGAGGGAGAGAAAGAAAGCCAGGGACAACAACGTCACATTAGAAAGGTATAGTAATCATCCACAACTATTTTCAGTTGCAGATGATAAAGGATTCAGAAAGTTTATTCATGCGGGCCCATATGCAGTGGCGGTCCTAGCCCATTTGGCGCCCCGGGCGAACACTCCCTCTGGCGCCCCCCCCCCCCCCCCCCCCCCACACACACACACACACACACACATAAAACATATTTAGGATTATACATTAACATAAAACTGTTGTCGGAACAGAAGAAGAAGAGAAACAAACAGACACACACATATGAAGAGAGAGAGAGTATGCATTGATGCATTGTATGCAAACAGCTACCAAACAGCCATCATAATTCCTCATACAATGAGAACAGGACAAATCAACAATTGACAATGACTAATTAATATTAAAATCTGTAACATAATGTATTGTTTGGAGTTTAGTCTGTTACTGTTGCTATTTTTACCATTTCTTCTTGGAGCAACTGTAATTCACATAATTTCCTTAGGGATTAAAAAAGTGTTTTGATTCTGATTCTGATTGTTTCAGGATGACCTGCCATTATCCAATCACACATCTGCTTACTTGCATCTTTTGCTCGTTTCTCTTCCTCTTTTCTCTAAACTGAGGACCTGATGGCTTCGAACTTTTCTTGTCCATCTTGGTTTTAATTTTGCACTCCAGTATGAACACAAATCCCCCAACTCGAGGATCACCACAACATAACCTAACACACCTACACCTTAGTTCACAGATTCACTTTGTCTAGGGTTTATTTCTGAGATTTCACACAACCCAGGATTCAAATCATGAATACATAATGGGCTTGGATTTACAAAATTATGAACGAAATGTCCTCTATTTGGAAGCAGCCAGCCCCCCTCCCCTTTCGAAGGGCTGTGTGTGAGACATTAAATCAGGGGCGATTTTAGCCCAGTTTTGGAGGTGCTTCAGCCAGGGGCGATTTTAGCCCAGTTTTGGAGGTGCTTCAGCACCCCCAAAATGAATCAAAGCACCCCCAAAGATGTCTTACTTTTTTTGAAAATATTTGCTGTTTGTGGGACACACTACTAAAAGTGTAAAAAGCATACAGTACTTAATTGAGATGGAACATTTTAACAACAAAAGTCCCCCCTCCCAAAATGGTTTGTTCCAGCTTGGCTCTCTCCTACTCGCTCTAGCGCTGTTGCTGCCAGAGCGATGGTGGCTGAGACCACCTTTTTTTAGTATTTTATTTGTTCCTGAGTAAATCGGTTAGGCTGAGATTAAAGTTATAGTTTTTACACAGCTGAATAAACGTCAAGCAGACAACTGATTATCAGAAGTGTGAGATGCTCGAGAATATACTCCGGTGTCCTGTTATATTTTAGATAACAATGAGTTTTTATTAAACTTCACCAAAACAATCTGCAAATTTCATTCAAATTTAATAAACTATCATCTTGTCTTTATTTTTAGTTAGCACAGACCTTAAACACTTAGAGCTGTAAGCTAATGATAGTTATATGAGAGCAGATGCTGCTGGTGCAATAAGCTGTACGCTGTACATCCAATGGATGATGATCTGATTAGTCGACTAATTGCAAAAATAATCGGTGGCTAGTCGACTATCAAAATAATTGTTTGTGGCAGCCCTAGTTGAAAACGTGTTTTCCGACGATGTTTGCTCTGTAGTAAAATTAGCGATATTTGACTCCCCTGTTGATCTCATTGAAATGTATACAGCCTATTTAAAATCTAAAACTTAACATTGTCCGTAGCCTGCTGTTGTTACCACTGTCCTGTTTGAAATGTAATGAGAGAAACTGGTTATTTTGCCATATGTGCATGTGCCGATATTGAACCCAAGGTACTAACTAGCTAACTGACTGGATGCCCATTAACCTTATAACTCCTGTTGTGTGTGTGTGTGTGTGTGTGTGTGTGTGTGTGTGTGTGTGTGTGTGTGTGTGTGTGTGTGTGTGTGTACAGATTGTCAGTCCAAAGAGGGAGAGAGGAAAGAGGGGAACATGAGGACAAAGTACAAGATCAGGAAGTACCAGGTAAGAAAACAGACAGGGAGTACTAACAGGCAAAACAGGAACTGTTAAACTGGCAAAGAAAAAGAAAGACAAACAACTAATACAAACAACTCATACAATCTGGAAGTTGTGTTCTCCCTATATTAAAGCTGCTATACAGAATCTGCAAAACAAACTGGGTTGTCAGCCCTGGCACTGCATTACCATATTGAGCTTCAGTCAGAGGAAGTCACGGTTGCCAAAGACCTTATAAAGCTCAAGAGTAAGGCTGGTGCCATTCAAGATATGTTAACACTGTACAATCTTCTGTATAATCAGATCTTCCCCAAACTGAAAACTGTTATTCAGGTTGCCCTAACAAACCCAGTTAGCAGCTGTAGCTGTGAAAGGTCTTTTAGTGTCTTGAGTCAGCTCCATACCTGGCTGAGAAGGACCACGGGTCAAAGCAGACTCCAGCACCTGGCTGTGATGTCAGTTGAGAAAGAGATGCGTGAGAGACTTGACCACCAAAATGTGACAGACAGATTTTACCAACCTCAAGGTGAGGCGACATAGGTTAAAAGAAAAGAAAAATCTGCAGAGCCATAGTAGTATCTGCAGTAAAGATCTTTTCATACATTGTATACATTGTACCAAAGGCCAAGTGTCTCCATTTTCTAATAATATTTTGTATATTTCAAGGACTCTTCTATTTTTGGATTGTATTTTTTATGTATCTGTATTGTATTATACATACACTTTAGAAGTGAATCTCTGTCCAAAAAAATGCACACAGTTTACTTTTTACTCACTATGAGCATCATTCATCATTTTTCCCCAGTAATTAAGGTTAGGATATGTATTTTTTTTTTATTCCAATCCATTCTTCTTTGACAGCATTTTAATAACCTTGATCAGATTTGATGGTTTTGTTACAGACTTTTCAAAAAAGTGTTTTGCTATTCTTTCAAAAATGTGGGATTAAATTGTGTTAAAATGTACAAAACAGTGATGTCATGTTTTGTGACGAGGACCCAGGCACAGAGAGACTTGATGAATTTAAGAAACTTATGATTTAATAAAGAAATTTGCAGACTTGCACAGAGAGGGTAAAATTATGATGACTGATAATGGAGATGAAGACAACAGACGATGAGGACAGGGAGGAACAGGGGTTTAAATGCACCAAGGAGGCAGTCAGAGAGAACTCGGGACAACTGGAGGCATGAGAAAAGTTTACCTTGCCTGGATGGGCAGCTCTCTGGGTGCTCAGCACCCCCAAAGCTCTGATCCTAGAATCGCCCCTGCATTAAATCATCAAACTGTAAATTATAAATTTTAAATTGTTATTGATCCCTTTACCCCGAGTCCTAAAGTGTATATTTATTTTCTTACTCTTCTTATATTTATTGTTTGTTTACTTTCACTGCTGTAACTGGAGCCTCGTCGTCTCGTCTCTCTATATACTGGACTGTATGTAGCGGAGATGACAATAAAGTTTACTTTGACTTCAGCAGCGAGCAGGCGCACCGAGGGCTCTCGCGCTCACTTTTCTTGTATAGAATTTCAAATTTCAAATTATGAGTCTGTATCATGATGTCTGGTGTTTTCGTGTTTGTTGTTTGTTTTTATTTTGTTTTATTTTGCGAGTTGGTTATTAGATGCTGCTCAAACCAGCCAGAGAATCCCCCGCCGCCCCGCCCTCTCCTCCCTGTGCCGCAAGCAGCAGGCGCACCTCGCAAACGGAGGGCGCCCTTACTCCCAGCAAATGGGCGATAGAAAACCGATCGGTGCCTCTGCCATTCCCAGTATGCGCTGGCTGATGTCGGGGCAGCATGAGTACCAGCAATTTATTTATTTTTTGCCGATGTCCGTGATGCCGCCCCCCCACCACGATGCCGCCCCGGGCAACCGCCCGTGTCGCCTGTATCTAAAACCGCTACTGCCCATATGACAGAGAATATGCATGTTATTTTGTTTTCATATTTTAATTTATATTTAATTGTGTTGTGGTTTGCAGGGTTTTGTGTTGTTTCACTTTAAATTTGCAAAAGGAAAAAGCTGAAAATTTAAATAGTTAAAAGTTGAAATGTGAATAGTTGATTTTTGTATTATATGGTTTATTTATTACATTTTATGTGGAGTGAATAAATAAAAGTATATTTACGGTGGCCCCTAGAGACAAAGCACATACAAACTTCAAATCACGTACGAACTCTGAAGCACGTACAAACTCCAAAACACGTAAAAAACACGTTACAAACTCCAAAACACGTAAAAACTCCAAAACATGTAAAAACACGTACAAACTCAGAAGCACATAAAAACTCAAAACACGTACAAAAGTCAACAGAAGTGCTCCAGAATGCTAGGCGCAGTGTTGAGCTTTTGTTACCTAGTGGCTACACACGCCAGCAAGTACCAACGACCGGATTTGGTGTGTGGTAGTAACAGGTAAATGAACATTGTTTTTAAATTATTTGAATATATATGAGTGCCTGTGTATAAATACACAAACATGCTTTCAATTGTGTAATTTAAGTAATCTAGTAGCTCTGCTTTGGAAGTTCAGTTCATGCTAGAAATGTGTTTTGGAGTTTGTACGTGTTTTGTCTCTAGGGGCCACCGCATATTTATATATAAACATATATAAATAAAACCACTTTTTTTTACGTTAGTAATTCCTTTTGTGCATAATTTAATATTATTGTTAATAATAAATTAATTAAAGCAACAAAACAACCTGAAGAGCCGGTTCGGAGCCGAAAGAGCCGGCTCTTTTTAGTGAGCCGAACCGAAAGAGCCGGATCTCTAAAAAGAGCCGGAAATCCCATCACTACTAATGACAACTTACACATTTGGAATTAAAAACATTGTTAAACAATTAACGGACGGAACAACTTCGTTTGACTAAGATATTTTCAGTTATTTATTACTTACCTGTATTGTGGAAGATTCTGCAGAGGGAAACAGCAGTTCACTGAACACATAACTTTCTCCGCGTTCCCGCCTCTTCACTTCTGGCAAGTTTGAGCATGCGCACTAGGCATCGGTTTTAGAGTTGTTGATTTAAAATAATTACATTTAATTGAACTGAAGAATGCAAATCTAGTTCATTAAACTTTTTTGTTATTTTATGTTAAACCAACAACTGATAATGATTTAAAAACCTAAACTCAATATGTTCATGTTAAATATACAAATGTCTATTGAATTAATCAAACAACTGCCTTAGTTGACTTTTTTGAGTGTAGGCAGTGAGGTGTTTTTGTGTCCGTCTTTGTGATTCCAGGAAAAAGGGGCAGATAGGAGGTCGACGAAGAGCAGACGGAGAGGACATCGAATGGAGACGTCAGGATGGGTTCCGGAAGAAGACTGGCATAATAATCATTTCTTATTGACGCAGTATAAAACCTGTACAGCCCGATGAGGGTCATCCTTTCTGTGAAGACAGATGGCTGCACTCAGAGGTCCAGCGCTTTAACCTGTAATTTCAGCTGCTGAAGCAAATTAAATCTTTTAAACGACACATTTTTCCTGTACTTCCTTCTGAAAATTTTTGAACAAGGTACTTCCCTAGCCATATTTCTATTGCAGAGTATTCTAGTTCATCTCTTTTTCTGCCCCTTAGTAAGTTATATTTTACTTAAATATTGCATATCCACCACTAATAGCAAAACATCCCTCGTGTCTGACCACCATGCACTTACATACAAAAAAAGGCCTTCTCAAGCCACCTGTACCACCACTATGTTTAAAGTTTTGCCCAGGTGTCCTTATGCCAATTCATACCATAGCAGTAGTAGGAAGGATTATGAAAACCAGGATTATATATCCGACTTAACTGTTCCACTGTAGTACTCAGTGGATCTCTCACATCTTATATCAGGGCTGTCATTCCCACATGCACAGCAGGTGCTTTCACAATCATTTGGAGTTGCTCTGCTGCGTGCCTCAGTTCACATGTACCATTGATCACACCAGCTTCTTAGCATCTGTGTTTGTCAAGTTCTCATTCCTTATTTTATTTACTCTTATCCTCATGAGCATCCATGCTTTTTTACATGTGTCATCACTTAAGCCATCACTTGACCTTGCAAACTTTCTCAAACCTTCCTTTCATTTCAAATACTCTTCAAAGTAGTTTTAAAATGGCTAACTGATCATCTGCAGAGGAATGGCTCATTCAAAGAGTTTCACTCAGGTTTCAGTAAAGGTTACATATGTACATATTACACAAATATGTAAGACTGCTTTCTTGCATTTGCACATCATCTCTAAATGTAGAAGCATCCTGTCTCAGAGTGATGCAGAAAAATTAGATCACATATGTATTACCTATAGGCTAGACTATTGTGATTTATTATCATAAGTTATAAGATGAGATAAACCTTCATTAGTCCCACATGTGGAAAATATTTTGGTTACGGCAAAAAGTACAAGTTAAGACAAGTAAAAGTAAGGAGAGAAAAACAATAGAATAGAATAAGATTAAAAAATAGAATAAAATACTATATGCAATAGATCAAAGTACTAATTATACTGTTATATTGGAAGATTGCACTTGGCACTGGGATGTGTCTGTATGCATGTGTGTGGTCACCTGCAGAGACCAGTGGCGGTCCTAGCCTGTTAGGCGCCCTGGGCGAACACCCCCTCTGGCGCCCCCCCACCCCACACACACACGAAGAGGGAGAGAGTATGCATAGTATACAAACAGCTACTAAACAGACATCATACTTCGTCATACAATGAGAACAGGACAAATCAACAATTGACACTGGCTAATTAATATTATATTACTGTATATATTGTTTGGAGTTTAGTCTGTTACTGTTACTATTTTTACCATTTCTTCTTGGAGGAACTGTAACCCACATAATTTCCTTAGGGATTAAGAAAGTATTCTGATTCTTAATGTTTTAGGATACATGACCTGCCATTATCCAATGACACATCTGCTTACCTGTGTCTTTTGCTCGTTCCTCCTTGTAGGAGCCATAATTAAATGTATTGAATTTTAAGGATCACTGGGTTTTTATTTGTTTGGTTGCTATGGTGATGTGTAACGGGAGTCACGTGGGTGCTAGCGGTGACTTTAAGAGGGCGTTGTCAGTCTGTCATTCACTGGTTTGATTTTGACAGAGAGGAGGGCTGGGTAGCATAGTTTTTGTTGACCGCAGCACAACGAGTTTCCCCTTGTTGAATTAGAGCCTGTGATGTTTTAAGAGTTTGAATCGCGAGCCGATCACATTGCTCTGTAAACTTTTCAAGCACTTTAATAAACAAGCAAGCAATTCCACCTCTGGCATTACTGCGTAAAGTTGACAGCGCGTCAGGCAAATAGGCAGGCTCCATCCCCGGCCTCTAGCGACTGTGGAAGTCGCTACACTCCTCTTCTTTTCTCTTTTTTTAAATTTTAAAAACGGGTTGTGTGTGAGACTTTAAATAAACAAAATATACATTTTAAATTGTTATTGATCCCTTTACCCCGAGTCCTAAAGTGTATATTTATTTTTTTTACTCTTAAATATTTATTGTTTGTTTTCTTGCACTGCTGTAACTGGAGCCTCGTCGTCTCGTCTCTCTATATACTGGACTGTATGTAGCGGAGATGACAATAAAGTTTACTTTGACTTCAGCAGCAAGCAGGCGCACCGAGGGCTCTTACGCTCACTTTTCGTGTATAGAATTTTGAAAAAACATCGGTGCAAATAATAAGTCTGTATCATGATGTCTGGTGTTTTCGTGTTTGTTGTTTGTTTTTATTTTTGTTTTATTTTGAGAGTTGGTAATTTTTGCTGCTCCAGCCAGCCAGAGAATCCCCCGTCGCCCCGCCCTCTCCTCCCTGTGCCGCAAGCAGCAGGCGCACCTCGCAAACGGAGGGCGCCCTTACTCCCATGGGCGATAGAAAATCGATCGGTGCCTATGCCATTCCCAATATGGGCTCGCATGATGTCGGGGCAGCATGAGTACAAGCAATTTATTTTTTTTTACCGATGCCCGTGATGCCGCCCCCCACCACGATGCCGCCCCGGGCAACTGCCCGTGTCGCCCGTATCTAAAACCGCTACTATTCACTCCACACACAGAGATGCAAAAACTTTTTAATGTTGTACAGATACGAGGATGTTTTAAATGTAATTCCCCCCTCAAATTGTATCCCCGTTCCCTTTCAGAAAACATTTTTAGAATATTGTCAGGAAGCAGGTTATTTATTGCTTTATATATAATTTGTGCAGTGAGAAAATGAAGATCTGTGAATTTTAGAATTTTTGATTTTAAGAATAGTGGATTTGTATGATCTCTGTAACCAGTTTTATGGATTATCCTTATGGCCCTTTTTTGTAATATAAAGATTGATGATAGCGAACATTTCTAAGTATTGCCCCACACCTCTGCATAGTAATTCAAATACGGTGCAATCAGGGAACAATAGAGAATGTGGAGTAATTTGTGGTCCAGAATGTGTTTTACTTTACTCAAGATTGAGACGCTTCTTGAAATTTTGTTATGTATATGATTTATATGAGACTTCCAGTTTAATTTATCATCTATAATCACACCAAGAAATTTATGTTGAAGTACTCTTTCAATTTCCACACCATCTATATGAATCTGCACTTGTGCATTTCTAAGGGAATTCCCAAATAAGATTATTTTAGTTTTACTTAGATTTAGCGATAGTTTGTTCCTGTTAAACCATTTTTTAATTTTGCACATTTCTGAAGTAATTGTATCCAGCAGCTCCTTTAGATTCCCCCAGAACAAAAATATTGTGTCATCTGCAAATAATACTAATTTTAATATATCAGATGCCTTACAAATATCATTTATATAAATAATAAATAATTTTGGACCCAGTACAGACTTTGTGGAACACCACAAGCAATGTCCAAGCATGATGAGGAATGGACACCCAGCTTCACAAATTGTTTCCTGTCACTTAAATAATTTTTCACCCATTGCAGTACAACCCCCCTGATCCCGTACCGTTCCAGTTTATTAATTAATATGACATGATTGATTGTGTCGAATGCTTTCTTGAGATCCAGAAATACTCCAGCTGCATACTGTTTCTGATCTATAGCATTCGTAATCTCCTCAATTGATTCGATTAATGCCAGAGATGTTGATCTTTTTGATCTGAATCCATATTGACTGTCAGAGAGTAATTTATATTTATCTAAGAATTTGTCTAATCGTTTATTAAACAGGTTTTCTAGGATTTTGGAGAACTGTGGGAGTAAAGAAACAGCCCTGTAATTTGTGAAGTGGTGTCTATTCCCAGTTTTATACAGCGGCACAACTTTAGCTATTTTCATTTTGTTTGGCACTTTTCCCGTCTGAAATGATAAGTTGCAAATATATGTTAGAGGTCCTACAATTCCTTCAATGACCTTGACGATTTTCATGTCAATATCATTACAATCAGTTGATGTTTTATATTTACACATGTGTACAATGTCAATTATGTCTTTTTCCTCCACTGATGTGAGGAACATTGAGTTAGGGTTCCTATCAATCAGGTTTTCACTACAGTCTACTGATGGCAGTGACTCAGGAATTTGTTCTGCCAGTTTTGGTTCAATATTTACAAAATAATGATTAAAGCTGTTGACCTTATCAGCAGTGTTTTCCATAATATTGCCATTGTCGATAAAGTATTGAGGATAACTTTGCTGTCCAGAATTATTTTTAATGATACCATTTAAAACATCCCATATTCCCTTCATATTATGTTTATTGTTGTTCAATATTTTACTACAATACTCCTTTCTACATACACGTATAATATTGATCAACTTATTTTTGTATTTTTTATATTTATTTTTCAGCATCTTTTGTTCGTTGTTTTAGGAATTCCCTATAGAGTGTATTTTTCTTTTTACATGCATTTTGTAAACCCTTAGTGATCCATGGTCTATCTGAATATTTGTGCTTTCTGTTGTATTTTATTGTTGGACAGTTTTTATCGTACAATTCCATGAATATTCTTAAAAATATGCCATATGCAATATCAATATCAGTTTCTTTGTACACATTGTCCCAGTCCTGATTTAATAGATCATTCTTAAGTGCATTCATAGTTTCTTCTGTCCTTACACGTCTGTATCTCAGTTGTTCTTCATGCTGATTTTTCTTATAATTAGTGTCATAAACTGCAAAAACTGGTAGGTGATCACTGATGTCATTAATTAATAATCCGCTCACAATGTTGTTTTCCATATTGTTAGTGAAAATATTGTCAAGTAAGGTGGCACAATGTGGTGTAATTCTGCTAGGCCTGGTTATTTTAGGATGTAAACTCAAACTGTACATAGTGTTTAGGAATTCGTCAGTCATTTTATGCTTTTTCGGATTCAACAGGTCAATATTAAAATCACCACAGATAAACATGACTTTTTGATTTGTTTTAGAGAACATTTCCTCTATGAAGTCATTAAATACTTGAATGCTAGAGCCAGGTGTTCTATATATACAGCTAATTATTACATTTTTCTCTTTTTCCTTATAAATTTCAATTGTTATACATTCTAATAAATTATCAATTACAGTTGTCATGCTTTCTACCACCTTGTAATTTAGGTTTTTATCCACATACACAGCTACCCCCTCCACTCTTGTTCCTTCTATTTACAAAATTCACTTCATATCCCTCCAGTCCAAAGTCCAGTCCTTTCTCCACATTGATCCATGTTTCAGAAATGGCAATAATTCCAAATGGATTTGTCAACTCATTTAGATATTCCTTTATATTGTTGAAGTTGGCATACAGACTTCTGCTATTAAAATGGATTATTGATAATTTATTTTCCGTGTTGATGGTGTGCTTAAACTGTTCATCAGTAAAGTAGCAGCAGTTACTGTTGATGTTGTAGAAGAAGTTATTTTCCGGGTCTATATCCTTTTCTAAGTCTAGAACATTATGGTCTGTGTATCGAAATGTTTTCAGTTCCAGATTATCATAAAGAGAATTCCAATGAGTTATATTGATATTGTTGTCGGTGTGAAGTAGCGTGACATAAGCAGCATGGAAGGTGATAGGAAGACAGCATCTGCAGACTGTTCAAGTTTCTTTTAAGTATTCTTTATTTCCTGGTGTCGCCTTTCAACAATTATTTCACAAAAACATCAGAACCTTTCAGTCAAAATCTCACCTGCTTTATATAGAATTCTACTCACACCTGGATCTCATTAACCTCCACCATTGGGAAAACAGGGTAGACTAAATAACACAGTCTAGTCCAAAGAAACAGGAATAAAATCATTTTTCCACTTAACAAACTCATTCACCCAACTAAACAGTTTGAAAAAGTCAATCTCTTCACTTACTGACTCATGAGGTTATTTAAATGAAATAAACAATTTTACACAAAAGAAACACCCCTTCATTTGGTTACACCCAATTGACATGATCAGTGACATCATATCCTATAAAATCAGGAAGTACTGGGGCGGCCATTCCCACATACCTGTTTTACACATAGGACCTGTCCAGAGGAACACACACAATGGTAAGTATAACCAAACTACATAAACAAATGAAAGATTCAAATCAATTAATGATGAAGTGACATTTAGCTCATTTGCACAGATGAAATGAATATAACCAATGCTACCACAAACAGACCCGGGATAGTATGTAGAGCCAAGGCTACATGTGCTGTGTTTACATTAAAGCATTATGAAAGACTATAGGATAACAGAACACAGAATAACAACATACACAAGTGACAAATGGCAAATGACTTCTCTCCCAGCCACTTTGTCACATCCCCCCCCCCCCCCCCCCCCCCCTTAAGTCTGTTACTCTTCATAGGAACGGGAAAGGATGTCTGCCACAACATTCTTTTTCCCTGCTCTATACTGAATCTTAAAACAATAGGGCTGCAGTGAAAGATACCACCTCGTGATTCTTGCGTTGGTGTCTCTCATTCTGCTCATCCACTGCAAAGCTCAATGATCGGTTTCAAGCACAAATTCACCTCCCAGTAGATAGTATTTCAGAGTGTCCAAAGCCCATTTTATTGCCAAAGCTTCTTTTTCAATTGTGGAATACTTCATTTCTCTGGGGAAGAGCTTACGGCTTATGTACTGCACAGGTCTTTGGTCCTCTCCGTCACCTTGCAGCAACACAGCTCCCAGCCCAACTCCTGAAGCATCAGTCTGTACAATAAATGGGCACGTAAAGTCCGGACACTGCAACACAGGCTCATTACACAAACAGTTTTTCAAATCCATGAATGCAGCCTCACACTCTGGAGTCCATTTAATTTTGTTGGGGCATGATTTACGAGTTAAATCACTAAGAATAGCTGATCTGGTAGAGAAATTGGGGATGAAACGACAATACCAGCCAGCTAAACCCAGGAAGGATCTCAACTTTTTCTTTGTAGTTGGGAGGAGGACAAGAGGCAAGGTTCTCGACCTTACTCACCTGAGGGCGGATGACCCCACCCCCAATGACGTATCCCAGGTACTCCACCTCGGTCTGTGCAATGTGACACTTTCCAGGGTTGATGACTAGTCCAGCTGTTCTGATGCGTTGCAGGACATCAGCCAGATGTTTCACATGGTCCTCCCATGTCTCGCTGAATACCACAATGTCGTCAATATACGCTGCTGCATAGCCATCAGCTCCTTTCAGAACCAAGTCCACCAGCCTCTGGAACGTGGCTGGAGCTCCATGTAGTCCGAAAGGCATAGTTCTGAAACGATAAAGTCCGCTGGGAACCCTGAATGTAGTTAAATCCCTTGTGGACTCTGTTAGGGGGACTTGCCAATAACCTTTACAAAGGTCGAGTGTTGTGAGGTACTTAGCATTACCCAAGCGCTCAATCAATTCATCCACTCTTGGCATAGGATATGCATCAAAAACAGAGACAGCATTAAGTTTTGAGAAGTCAACACAAAATCTCTGTCTTGCATCATTTTTCTCGGGGACGAGTACCACAGGGCTACACCACTCACCTCTAGATGGCTCTATAATCCCCGTTGCAAGCATTTCTTCCACCTCCTGTTTCAATGCTGGCATTAGCTTTGCTGGAACTCTGGAGGTGGTATCCCTGATGGGTGGTTGATTCGGACAACGCAGGCATATGTCATGCTGAATAAGATGGGTGTAGCCTGGCTTTGTGCTGAAAAGCTCCTGTGGGCATTATTGGCCGCGAGCTCCTCCTGCAGTTCTGGTGATAAGATGGCTCAAAATCCGGAAATAGCTCTTCTACAGTACTGGTGGAGAAGAATTGCTCTTTGAGGCTCTTCTTCCTGCAGTACAACACGAGCCCTACAAACGGAAGTGATTGCTCTGGCTTCTCAATCCACTCCCTCAACATGTTGACATGAAACACCTGGTGTTTTTACAGACGATTCTGGCATATTGAGCTCATAAGTGACAGGGCCAACCCTCCTGTTTATCACAAATGGCCCCTGCCATTTGGCTAAGAGACTGCTTTCAGTGGTTGGCAAAAGCAGCAACACTTTTTGTCCTTCTTTAAAGGCCCTCCTGCGAGCAGTCTTATCATAGTTCTGTTTTTGACGTTGTTGGGCACTTACTAGGTGACAATGAGCCAGTTCCTGAAACTGTTCAAGCTTGTCCCTCATTTTCAACACATAAGAGAGGGAAGAGCACTGTTTTTCAGGGCTAGCTTCCTCCCAAGCTTCCCTAAGTACATCCAGTGGCCCTCTGACATTATGGCCATACAAGAGCTGAAATGGAGAAAATCCAGTTGATGCTTGTGGTACCTCTCTATAGGCGAATAGCAAAAATGGAAGCCATTGGTCCCAGTCTTTTCCTGATTCTCTTACGAACCTCCTCAGCATTGATTTCAGGGTTTTATTAAACCTCTCAACAAGTCCATCAGTTTGTGGATGATAAGGGCTCGCTTGATTCCAGTATTCCCAGAAGTTTGTAGACTTCCTTCAACAGGTTGGAAGTGAAGTTTGAGCCTTGGTCTGTCAAGATTTCTTTGGGAATACCCACCCTTGAAAACATCTGTATCAGACAATTAGCTATTTGGTGGGCTTTGACCCTTCTCAATGGGAAAGCTTCAGGATACCTTGTTGCATAATCACAGATCACTAGAATGTACCTATGCCCTGAACTACTTCTCTCCAATGGGCCAACAATATCCATGGCAACACGAGAGAAGGGGATGTCTATCACAGGCATAGGAATGAGTGGGGCTCTGTCTCCTTTCCTACTCGGGGCTGTCAACTGACACTGTGGACATGATTTGCAAAACTGGACAGTGGTCTGAAAATTGCTGTGGCCAAAAAAAAACGAGTTACCATTCTGGAAAGGTTTTAAGATGTCCTAAATGGCCTGCCCAAGGAACTGAATGAGCCAACTGCAAGACTACAGGCCTTAAGCTTTTGGGAACAACCAACTGGTCACCAACTTTGCTACGACAATATAGTCGTTCGTTCTTAACAATGAATACTTCCCGTACTCTGTCTGTAATCTGAGCTGATTCTTGGGTGCTCTTAGCAAACAGGGGTGCTAAAGAGGGGTCCTCCCTTTGGAGTTGGACAATATTGCTCGGGACAACCAAGAGCTCATCAATCTCTGGTTCAGGAAGTGACTCAACAATTTCTGTCTCCCTCACTTTTTCCTGTCTTCTCTGCATTTTACTTTTCTTTATATGCGGCCTACTGAGTCTGTCAATATCTGGAATTTCACTGTCTGCATAGGGCAACTCACTCAAACCTAGCTCAGAATGAGAAGCTTATTACCAGACCTAGTGACTACTAGCAGACCTTCACATGGAACATGCAGATTCTTCTCTTCTCTGTCCTTCTCTGTCTTTGCTAATAACTCCCCAAGAATTGGCATGTCCCGGCCCAACACAATCTGGTAGGGAAGTTTATCCATTACTCCAACTGCAAGTACATACTCCCTTTTCATTAACTTGAAGGCAAACGTTGGCAATAGGATAATCAACATTATCACCGTGAACACACCAGACTTTCACTTTACCACAAATGTGGTGTCGCTAAGGGAGACAATCTTGTCTGACAAGTGTGCAGCTACTGCCTGAATCCAAGAGGGCAACACACGGTTTTCCCTCAATGAAAACACAGATAGTGTGCTCCTGATCACTGGAGGGTACTAGAGACTCTGTTTCTTCCTCTAGCAAGTCAAAACACTGTGGTGAAAGACACATGTAAGTCTTACTGACTTGCTGACCTGGGCAATCTGCCTTAAAGTGACCTGCTTGACCACAGGCATGACACACCAACGGGCCTCTCTGCTTTACTTCTCTAGCACGGCTACTGCTAGTGATTGGGAAACTTTGTTTAGGGCTTTTAGCTCTGTACCCATTCCCACCCCCTAACTTACCCACAAATACAGGGGCTGAACTGGGTTTTCCTACCATGTACCCTTTTTGTGATCGTCGGCTGCAAGAAAGCCTCTGCCATCTCTGCAGCTTCTTTTGAAGTGGTGGGGTTGCGGCTCTTTCACCCAGGTCCTCAGCTCTGGGTTAAGAAACTCTGAGAAACTGCTCCATCACTATGACATCTCCTATTTGGTCCTTTGTCTTCTCCTTTGGAAGCATCCACTTTTCATATAGGTCTTTAAGGCGCGTTCGCAGCTCTTTGGGTGTCTCATCGTCCTTCACCGTCATGTTGCGGAATCTGATTCGGTAAGTCTCAGCACTTATTTCAAATTTTTCAAGAACGGCAGTTTTTACTTTATCATAGTGCATTGTCTCTTCAGTGTCCATAGCAACATATGCCGCACGTGCTTTACCACTAAGAAGTGGAGCCAGATGCAGTGCCCATTCTTCTTGTGGCCACTGACATCCTGTTGCAATCCTCTCAAAAGTGGTTAAATAATGTTCAATATCTTCATCCTCACCATAGGGCTGCATCTTCGGGCCTTTCCAGCCGCTTACTCTGCCCAGATTGGATGACTGTGGTGCTGTGGAAGACTCAGGGGGGTTTCCTCTCTGTTGAACAGGTTGCTGCACCTTTTGCCGCACTGAGGGGCTCAGAGGCGTGCCGGAATCAGCTACTGCACCTTCCAACAGCATCTGATGCTCCCGGCGCTCCGACTGGACCTCCTGTTGCAGTTGGCTGAACTGGTGTTGCATTCTACGCCACCGTTCATCCTGGTGTTGTCTGTCCTGGTCCCATTTTGCCTCACGGTCAGCATGCTGTTGCATCAGGCCTTTTAATAAAGTTGAGAGCTCTGAGAGACTTTGTGCTTCCGTGCTGTGCTCACCCGTGGCTTCTGGCACGTTGCCATCATCTTGGGCCTCCTCTGGGGGAAAATCTGTTGGCCCTTGAGGTTTGCTTGACTTGGTTGATTTCTGCATTGTTATCACCTATTGGCCTGGAGCCACTGCTGCCACCATTTGTGAGGTAGCGTGACATAAGCAGCATGGAAGGTGATAGGAAGACAGCATCTGCAGACTGTTCAAGTTTCTTTTAAGTATTCTTTATTTCCTGGCGTCGCCTTTCAACAATTATTTCACAAAAACATCAGAACCTCTCAGTCAAAATCTCACCTGCTTTATATAGAATTCTACTCACATCTGGATCTCATTAACCTCCACCATTGGGAAAACAGGGTAGACTAAATAACACAGTCTAGTCCAAAGAAACAGGAATAAAATCATTTTTCCACTTGACAAACTCATTCACCCAACTAACAGTTTGAAAAGTCAATCTCTTCACTTACTGACTCATGAGGTTATTTAAATGAAATAAACAATTTTACACAAAAGAAACACCCCTTCATTTGGTTACACCCAATTGACATGATCAGTGACATCATATCCTATAAAATCAGGAAGTACTGGGGCGGCCATTCCCACATACCTGTTTTACACATAGGACCTGTCTAGAGGAACACACACAATGGTAAGTATAACCAAACTACATAAACAAATGAAAGATTCAAATCAATTAATGATGAAGTGACATTTAGCTTTAAGTACATTTGCACAGATGAAATGAATATAACCAATGCTACCACAAACAGACCCGGGATAGTATGTAGAGCCAAGGCTACATGTGCTGTGTTCAGTAGCGGTCCTAGCCTGTTTGGCGTCCTGGGCGAACACCCCCTCTGGCGCCCCCCCCCCCCCCCCCCTCACACACACGAAGAGAGAGACGAAGTATGCATTGTATGCAAACGTTGTATGCAAACGGCTACTAAACAGACATCATAATTCGTCATACAATGAGAACAGGACAAATCAACAATTGACACTGACTAATTAATATTATATTATTGTATATATTGTTTGGAGTTTAGTCTGTTACTGTTACTATTTTTACCATTTCTTCTTGGAGGAACTGTAACCCAAATAATTTCCTTAGGGATTAAGAAAGTATCCTGATTCTTAATGTTTTAGGATACATGACCTGCCATTATCCAATGACACATCTTCTTACCTGTATCTTTTGCTCGTTTCTCCTTGTAGGAGTCATAATTAAATGTATTGAATTTTAATGATCACTCGGTTTTCATTTGTTTGGTTGCTATGGTGATGTGTAACGGGAGTCACGTGGGTGCTAGCAGCGACATTAAGAGGGCATTGTCAGTCTGTCTTTCACTGGTTTGATTTTGACAGAGAGGAGGGCTGGGTAGCCGTAGTTTTTGTTGACCGCAGCACAACGAGTTTCCCCTTGTTGCATTAGAGCCTGTGATGTTTTAAGAGTTTGAATCGCGAGCCGATCACATTGCTCTGTAAACTTTTCAAGCACTTTAATAAACAAGCAAGCAATTCCACCTCTCGCATTATTGCGTAAAGTTGAGAGGCAAATAGACAGGCTCAGTCCCCGGCCTCTTGCAACTGTGGAAGTCGCTACACTCCTCCTCTTCTTTTCTCATTTGAAGTTTAAAAACGGGTTGTGTGTGAGACTTTAGATCAACAAAATATAAAATATACATTTTAAATTGTTATTGATCCCTTTACCCCTGGTCCTAAAGTGTATATTTATTTTCTTACTCTTCTTATATATATTGTTTGTTTACTTGCACTGTTGTAACTGGAGCCTCGTCGTCTCGTCTCTCTATATACTGGACTGTATGTAGCGGAGATGACAATAAAGTTTACTTTGACTTCAGCAGCGAGCAGGCGCACCGAGGGCTCTCGCGCTCACTTTTGAGTATAGAATTTTGAAAAAACATCGGTGCAAATGATAAGTCTGTATCATAATGTCTGGTCTTTTCGTGTTTGTTGGTTTCTTTGTAATTTGTTTTATTTTGCGAGTTGGTAATTTTTGCTGCTCCAGCCAGCCAGAGCATCCCCCGCTGCCCCGCCCTTTCCTCCCTGTGCCGCAAGCAGCAGGCGCACCTCGCAAACGGAGGGCGCCCTTACTCCCAGCAAATGGGCGGTAGAAAACCAATGCCATTCCCAATATGCGCTGGCATGATGTCGGGGCAGCATGAGAACGAGCCGCGATGCCGCCCCCACCACGATGCCGCCCCGGGCAACCGCCCGTGTCGCCCGTATCTAAAACCGCTACTGGCTGTGTTTACATTAAAGCATTATGAAAGACTATAGGATAACAGAACACAGAATAACAACATACACAAGTGACAAATGGCAAATGACTTCTCTCCCAGCCACTTTGTCACAGTCGGATGCAGATGAAGTTCTTTTGGACTGTGCCGTGTTGTGTTGTGTCACGTCACATGTGTATTCATACCTCCAGAGTAAGTTGAACCTCAGTATTTGTCCAGCTCTTCCATATTTCTGATGACCAACACTTTGGCTTGTTCCAGTGTTCCATTGAGTTTAATGAATACTTTGCAGTTGGTGGTCCATGTATTTTGAATTTTTCCCTGTTTCTTCAAGTAACGTGCTTTCCTGGCAATGGCATTTCTTTTTATCAGATGTTCATTCATGAAGACATCGGATCCTTCCAGTTTCTTTCCTTGTTTTAACAGTGCTGTTTTGTGTTTTCTGTTTGCAAATCTCACAATGATGGCTGGTTTGTCACTGTCATTTTTTCGGGGTAGAGGGTGGCAAGCCTCAGTGTTGTTATAATCCACTTCCACACCTTTGGACCGTAGAAAGGTAACCACTTGATGCTCCGTGGAGTTGACATCTTCCTCTCCTGGCCCTCCTACATTGTCGGCGGCGACCGCCCGGGCGTATGACCGGGGTTTGATGCGAAGCCCAGTGATGATGACATCGTTCATCCGGGTATACTGCTCCAAATCCGCCACTCTGTTCTCCAGGTATGAGAACAGAGTTAAGGCTGCAGACCCTGAATTGGGATACAGCCAATCACACAGGGAGGAAACTCTGCTCAGTGCAAGACTCAAAAGGAAACTGTCAAAGTAAAACAGGAAATAAATGACCATAAATAAACGGATCATCCAGAAGAACAAGATGAAAGTGGGGCCCTCAGTATGATCTGACATGAATTTGTTCTGAACAAACCCTCAAAGCAAACATTTAGTAAATAATTGCACCAATGCATTTAACACTAAACTAAAGATTCACATAAAGTATCTTTAGTATCTGCTTTTTTTTTTTTGCATATTTTAATAGTCTTGGAATTTTCTTGGAGTTTCTCAGATTGTAGTTACAGAAATGCAAGTACATGACATTAAAATATCTTTTTAAAATGGGTTTTGTCAATTAAATTTGATGGTTAGGTGTACATAGGCCCTCCAGTCAAGCAATGATGTAATTAAAAACAAAACAGACTTCCTAATCTAAAACATTTTGCCCTAAATCTTGGTCCAGCAGACCTCTTAGGGTAAGCCCCCTTCCAGAGCTGTCACACACACGCCTAAGGGTGCAACCCTGCAAGTCCACTAGCAAAATTTGCCCACTTTGCTGGTGGCATTTCCTTCTTTAGTCTAGACTGTTCCTCCTGTCCAGGTTGAGGCAATAGACAGTTTTTTTTTTTTTTACACATAATGGATTTTTTTGCTTGAAATTGAATCATTTATAAGTGTGCTAAAAGTAACCCTTGCATAGCTACTAAACCACAATAATTTACGGTTTGTCATCTTCTAATTAAAAATTTATAGAAAAAAGATCACCTTACACTAACCCTAGAACTAACATAGAAACTCCAATATCAACAGAATTTTTACTTATGTCGAAATTTCATTTTGACATGTGATGAAGCATGCAAAAAAGCCAGACAAGAACTCTAGTTGTACATAAAAACAGCTCAGGAATGACCAAATCAAAAACAAAAAAACAAAAACAATTTCTAATGTTATCAGTGTTTTTGTAGACCTAATTGATTTTTTTTTTTTTTTTACCAGAAGTTTACTTTGTATCACTACTAAATCACAATGATTAACAGACAATTTGTTATCTTCTAATTAAAATTCTATAAATTCTGGACTTCTATAAATAAAATCTATGTTTGCATGTTAATAGATGTGAACTCATTAAAACATTTTTATGAGTTCTCCTATTGATGGAGCACTTCCTGAAGGCCTTATTCCAAACTATGTCCTTCAACATCAGCCAAGAGTATGACCTTTCCAGCTTCTTTCCCCTACAAAGCTATAAGGTTGACATATTGGTCAAAGAACAAGGTGGTAAATGGCCTTTTGTGTGTAGGTGACCCAGATCATCTTTCTGTTGCATCCAGTCCATCGTTGAATGATGTCGTGCCGTGAATGGTAAAGTTCATGTGTATGTACAGGTAGACCAACATTACAATATTATAATTTTCAGAAATTTTAAAGCTCAAAGCGCAAACATACTTTACATTAAAAACAGAAGAACTAAGAATATCAAACCACAACATTACTAATTCTGGTGTTTCATTGATTCATGCAATACCAGTCAAAATCGATGAATATGTCCAAATGTGTGACTTTCTTCTTTTTGCCAGTCTGAATTAGGCATTGCTTTTCTCCTTCCTAACAAACCAAAAAAAACTTTCTGTATCGAAGAGTTTCCAGTGGCAAATTTGAGCCTTTTTTAAAATGATCTTTACCAAGATGTTTGAGGGTTTTTTTTAGCATTTGCATGCACATCATTCTGAAATTATTCTATTATTTCTAGCTCTTTTTAATCCCAAGCATGTCACAGACTTGATAATTTGTTGTAATGTTAGTCTTTTTTTTTCTTAATACCATGTGTATGCAATATATACACATATATATGGGGGAAAGCTCTGCTCTAGAGCTGTCATACACCCAAGTGTGCAGCCTTGCCAATCAGCAAGTGAAATTTTTCCTCCTTTGCTGGTGGCATTTCCTTGTTTAGCCTGTGGCAATAACCCCATCTTAAGTTCAAGCGATCTGCTGTTACATGTAAACGTAATGGGGTTGTTTTGTTTTGTTTTTGTTAATAAAACCCATTTTAATCATTTTAGCAAGTGTGCTGTAACACCACAATAATGGTCAGACATAGCACCATCTTCCAATTAAAAATTCATAGAAAACTAAAAAAAAGGTCTGTTTTTACATGTTAATTTAGAATGGAAAAGAACTCATTGAAACATTTGTTAAAAGAGAACTCAGTTGTGTTTAGTTTTTATTGTTTTGGTCTTTAGCTATACAGAAATCTCAAAATAGCCAATAGAGAGGAGCAAGTGTGCTACAAGTAACTCTTTGCATTAAAACTAAACCACAGTAACTAATAGACATAGTGTGTCATCTTCCAAATGGAAAATATTTTAGCTTTGTTTAGTTTTTGCTTTTCTTCTTCTCCGGCAGCACAGAAATCTAACAAGAACCAAAATAGAATAGAACAGCACAGTGACCACTGACAGTAATATGAACAGTACATCTAAAGAGTAGTAAGAGTACCAGGGCATCTTATAAGCCTCTGTACGCAGGTGACGAGCCCCTTTGTGGCGCATCACATATTCTACCCAGAAGACGGCCTTCTCCATGGGCGTTATTGGCTGATCTCTGTGCAAACGTGACAGTCTTTGACTGTTCTGCCTGTAGCTCTCTTGATGGATCACTTCCTTAAGGCCTTGCTCAAAACTGTGGCCATTAACATCAGCTAGCCGAATGATCTTTCCAGCTCCTCTCTCCTGCAGTCGTAGAAGGTTGTCATACTGGTCGAAGAACAAGGGTATGCCGAGCACAGGGACCCCATAGTAAATGGCCTCCTGGACACCATTAGTTCCTCCATGAGCTACAAAGACTTTGGTCTGTGGATGACCCAGAAGATCTTTCTGTGGCATCCAGTCGACTATTAGCGTGTTGTTTCCCAGTGTAGAGGGTCGGTCTCCTTTATGCTTCCAGATCACCTGGTAAGAAAAAACAAAAAAAAAGATTTCCCCATTAGCCCTGAGACTTTACAAAACACTTAGCAAAACTACACAGAATTAACTTAGATGCAAATTCAGA
Source organism: Neolamprologus multifasciatus (assembly GCF_963576455.1). Classification (NCBI taxonomy): domain Eukaryota; kingdom Metazoa; phylum Chordata; class Actinopteri; order Cichliformes; family Cichlidae; genus Neolamprologus; species Neolamprologus multifasciatus. The sequence goes on from NC_140448.1 coordinate 16,885,092, forward strand.
CTAAAATCTTAATGTTAATGAGTTTTAAGTAACTTTTCCAGGAGTTACATGATGGGATCACTGAAGTGTTATAATTTGCTGTTCCTTTTGATGTTGAGGCTGCTTACAGTGGTTAAAACGTCAAGACATCAAAAGCAAGCATGTTTACAACCTAATGCAAAAACAATATACGTCAAAGGAACTCTATGGGAGGGACACCTTACCTAATTCAAGTTACAGAAAAGAACCTCTTGTTAGTGTTTATTCTATTTTTGTCTTTTGGAGCATTTTTATGCTAAGTGTGACTCTCTATTTCTTTATTTGTACTAACAGTCTAACCAAGGTATCTGTCCTAAATTTTGCTTGTGTTATTTTTTTTTTTAAGTGTAACTCTAATTTTATTATATTGGTAGCCTGTACCAGCATTAAATATACTATCTTTTTTTGTGTAGACTCTTACAGACTATAAATTTAGCCTTCCTGACTAATAACATACCACTCCATCCTCTCATAAATTTACATACACTTCTGGCTCCAAAATGCTCTGCAATGCGAAACTGTGGTTTCTGAATGGCAATACACAAACAATGGCATCTTTCACAGTGTATCTATTGGCTGATATGGACAAATTAAAATACTATATGTTAACAATCCAAAACGCAGTAGTGGAAGTATGAATCTTTAACTTTTTGTTACCTTCTGGGGCATCTTGGCAAAGACACCGGCGATTTCCTCTGTAACCTCTTTGGGCAAAGCATTGATATAAGTTCCCATACTCATGATGATCACTCCATGTTGCCCGGCACTCTGAACAAACTCCTCCAGCTCTGCTGGCAGAGGCTGAGCTGGTTTGCACTGAAATCCTCCTATATAGACACCATTTGGCATAGTGGGGCGAGGGAACTCAAACACAAAATCTGACCTGAACAACCAAATGTCTGCTCCCTGTAGTAGTGAGATGACGTCACATCCACCCTCAATATACTTATCACACAGGTCATCATAGACTGGATCCACCAAAAATTTCTGCTGGAACAGTATAATGCTATAGAAAAGAATGTTCTTGATCCTCTGGATGAAATTCATTTTGTCTGTTAAGCCGGATCCTGCCACTGGGATATAGGAGAGTGGTGAGGGAGCTAACACAAAGTGGCCTTCTCCACTGGTGATCCAGCGTACGTTGAGCACTAAGGGAAGCTTGAGATATTTGGCTAGAATAAGCCCTGGGGCTAAAGCTGGATCAGTTAGAACCAGATCATACTGGGAATCTCTTAATCTTTTGACCATATTTTGATCATCAAAAATATTTTTCAAAGCATCATACCACAGTGAATGTGCAAAAGAAATTAAAGAAAAAAATTTCTTGGTAAGTATGAAGGCAGTCATCAATGATGCCCCCTCTCTTTCCACCTAAAAAATGGATGAGAAAAGTGAAAAAATAAAAAAAAATTCATAAATAACAGAGTATTTATATTCGGACTCATCACATACACTAATCACATACCTCCACCTGCTCCTGTAGACACCCACCAAAAAAAATGCTGAACATTTACAGTCATTTCAACTGTAATGGATGTGTATAGATCAGACTTTTCAGGGATGTACCAGCTGATAGACTGCCTGATCACAGTGAGGTTGTGTCCCCTAGCATGAAGTTCTTCAAGCAAGATTTTCATATTGATCCAGTGGCTGCCATCTATAGGAAACACCAGGATGTTTCCTCCATCGCAATGTGGTGTAAATGAAATGAGGAATAAACTGAGGAAAGCAAGCATCCCACAGACATGATGGGATGTCATGGCTCCTATAATATCAGAGAGAAATAATCACCTCAGTGATCTCATAAATTATATCAAGTATCCACAATGTAAAGAAAAAATATTTGCTCTTCAGCCAAATATGTAGAGCTATACATCACTTGCAAGCACTGGAATATTTACATGATCCTTTTAACCAAATAGACACCAACATTAAAGGACAGTGTTTTAGGAAATTCCTTACCTTGGGTTGAGAGATCCAACTGCTGTCTAGCCTGCCCACAGAAAGACTGTTCTTGAAATCTAGTCTAGTTTGCCTAACTCTCTGAATCTGAAGTTCAAACTCCAGATTCAGAGGTTCTTTCACTTGTCAATGAGTTACATGCATCACGAATAATTTTACATAACATAATAGAGGTGCTATGGATGTTCATTAAATTTTTCTAATTTTTTCATAATTTTATGACTTCATGTTATTTGTCACGTTTTTATTTGGTTCCTAATTAAATTCAATCTTTTCCTATTTTATTTTGTAATCATCTTTTTTTTTTGTTCAATCATCCAATTAGTTATTATAGTTATTTTACAGAGATCAGTTAAGTTAATAATAAAGTGTATCTTTCAGCTCAATGTAACATACATGTTTTATAACCCTTGATTTTGGTTCATGTGTAAACAGGCGGCTTCAGTGTTGGTAGCTGTAAATATTATTGACCTCCTGCCCACTTTCCCCTTTTTAGAAGAGTTCAGAGAGTAGAAGACAGGACCGCAGATTCACTGACTTGCACATTAATGAGTGCATGATAGAAAAAATAAGGCATTTGGTTGTTTTTTCTCAATTTCAGCACAAGTGTTATCTTTAATTTAGCATGTTAAAGGCAGTATCTGGTCAACCATTTCATACTTGTTTTCTGTTTCATTTATATAAATGAGTTATAAGTTTTTAGATATTTCTGATCTCTTTCATCATTATAGTGTCAACATAGCTCTGACCGGAGGTCACATAATAAAAAGCTAATGATAATGTTAGCCACACTAGTTGCACTGTGTAGTAACAGTAAACATTTTCCTGTTCTGATATTTTTAAAGAAAATCCCCATTATATTTCTCAGTTTTAATATGTGGTCTTATCAATAAATATGGGGTTTGAATAAATAACTTCCAGGTTATTTATTATCTACAAGTGTTGCAAAATTCCTTTTTAAGTTGTATTTCTTGTGTTTTCCTTATTCTAGTTATTGTTCTCATTTTCTTTCTTTCTCTTTTCCCCTGTTATCTGCCTGAGTTTACTAGGTGCAGGATCTAGTAGTGATGGGATTTCTGGCTCTTTTTAGAGATCCGGCTCTTTCGGCTCGGCTCACTAAAAAGAGCCGGCTCTTTCGGCTCTGAACCGGCTCTTCAGGTTGTTTTGTTGCTTTAATTATTTAATCATTAACAATAACATAAAATTATGCAGAAAAGGAATTACTAATGTAAAAAAAGTGGTTTTATTTATATATGTTTATATATGGCTCGTAGAGACAAAGCACGTACAAACTCTAAAGCATATACAAACTGCAAAAAGCACGTACAAACTCCAAAACACATTTCTAGCGTTTACTGAACTTCCAAAACAGAGCTACCCAGATCACTTAAATTACACAATTGAAAACATGTGTGTATTGTTTGTGTATTTATAGACAAGCACTCATATTTATTCAAATAATTAAAAAAAAAAAAAGTTCATTTACCTGTTACTACCACACACCAAATCCGGTTGTTGATACTTCCTGGCTTGTGTAGCCACTAGGTAACAAAAGCTCAACACTGCGCCCTAGAAACCTGGAGCACTTCTGTTTTCATTTGGACGTGTTTTGGACTTTGTACATGCTTCTGAGTTTTTACGCATTTTGGACTTTGTACGTGCTTCTGAGTTTTTACGTGTTTTGGAGTTTGTACGCGCTTCTGAGTTTTTACGTGTTTTGGAGTTTTTACGCGTTTTGGAGTTTGTACATGCTTAGGAGTTTGTACGTGTTTTGGAGTTTGTACGTGCTTTGTCTCTAAGGTCCACCATAAATATACTTTATTTATTCACTCCACATAAAATGTAATAAATAAATCATATAATACAAAAAACAACTATTTACATTTTAAACTTTTAACTATTTAAATTTTCAGCTTTTTCCTTTTAAACAAATTTAACGTGAAACAACACAAAACACTGCAAACCACAACACAATTAAATATAAATTAAAATATTAAAACAAAAAGAAGATGCACATTCTCTGTCATATGGGCCTGCATGATTTCTGAATCCTTTATCATCTGCAACTGAAAATAGCGGATGATTACTATACCTTTCTAATGTGACGTTGTTGTCCCTCGCTCTCGTTCTCTCTGGCTCTGTTGTAACTAACGCCCCTCCCCCCTCTGCCCAGCGCAAAGTACAGGCCGCGCATGCGGAGTTTAGCGGAAAAAAGGGCGAGAGAGAGGGTGAGAGAAAGAAAAAAAAAACAAAAAACCTCACGGCTCCCAATAAGGAGCCGGCTCGCGTCGTTCACTTTAAAGAGTCGGCTCTAAGAGCCATTTCGTTCGCGAACGACCCATCACTAGGATCTAGCTTGCGCTACTGAAGAGGAGGTGGCAGGAAGGGAGTGGCGTTTTTTAAGTGGAAGCTAATTTCAAATTCAGCATTTCTTTCAGTTCAATAAACATCAGCAAACACACAGTTTTGGCAGCTTGTCGTACATTTTGGTGACCAGAGAGGGGTAATCTAATTTTTTTTTTTTTAAGTAACGAGTAAAGTAAGGGATTGCTATTGCAAAAAAGTAAATAGATTACTGTTACTTTCCCGTAAGCACACTGCGTTACTGCGTTACTAAACCCTGATTTTGTTTGTGAGAGTGTTTCATGACAATGACGTACAAGCGTAGGACATCCTTGGCAGCAACAGACGTGTGCAGATCAACAATGGATAATATGAAATGAGGAAGAGAGTACGACCATGCAGCATTTAAAGCTTGGAAGTACTTACATTACTTTGAGTTTGATTCCGTAAAAAGTGACAAAAACATTAGCATCCGCTGTACACTCTGTGTGGGAATAAAACTTATTTCTACAGCGGAAAATTAAACTTCAAATCTGAGCAAGCACCTAGCACGCTGCCACGGGAATGTGAAATTCACAGAGAAACTCCTGGACCCCCCCCCCCCCCCCCCCCCCCCCCCACTGACATGACCGCTGCGAAACCAGGCAAACCTCCACCTGCCCCACTCCTGCTTTAAAGGTGAAAACAGATTTAAGAGCTACAGGACTAAGTGCTGCTGAATCGTGGGATTTAAAAAAAAAAAAAAAAATTCTGTGTTTTACTTGCATCTATCTGAAAGAGCGAGTGTAAACATACAAACTTATATTTTTTTGTATGCTGGAATATACAGAAAATAGGTTTAAATGTTAAACAAATTTCTTCAAGTCAAAGACTGTTGCATATAATTTAATTTTTGCTTGACGCAATGTGTATAAAGTTAAAGGATTAAAAAAGAAAACAATTTTTAAAAAGAGACTTTTTCATTTGATTCCATTTTATATGATGGATTATGCAAAAAAATATAATTGGGCTGAATGGTCTATTACTTTATTATGTATTCAGGTTATGTATCATGTTTTTCAAAAGTAACTAAGTAATAAAGTAACTAATTATTTTTGAAAATGTGTAATCAGTAAAGTAATGGGATTACTTTCTTCGGGAAGTCATCATTAACTATTTTCAAGTAACTTGACCAGCACTGGTGGTGATAGCTAAACATCCAGCTGCTGTATTTCACAGGGAGAGAAAAGAGTGCAAGTGTCTGTGAAGGTTCTCAGTCATCCAGGTCATCGTAGTCAAAGGAGCTTGCAAAGAAAAGCGTCTGGACTTCCTTAAGTTACTTGAAGATGTTTCACCTCTCATCCCAGAAGCTTCTTCAGTTCGAAGGTCAAATGGTAGGGAGTCCCAGACTGCCACCTCCAGTCCCAGACAGTCCCATCTGGGACTCTCCACCATTTGACCTTAGAACTGAAGAAGCTTCTCGGATGAGAGGTGAAACGTCTTCAAGCAACTTAAAGAAGTCCAGACGCTTTTCTTTGCAAGCTCCTTTGACAAAAGAGTGCAAGATTAACTTCACTCGGAGATGCTGAAAGATGTAGACAGACAGGACAGGAGAGGAAGAGGAGAGGTTAGATTTAAAGGTAAGGACTGCTCAGTGATAAACTTCAAATTAAAAGCTTGCGTGTAGTGTCATCACAAATGTTTAATCACATATTGTATTTGCAAATGATATGTCTAGATAAACTATGTACTATCATTTTACTAACTTACTATTTTACTAACTTTGTGTTATTCAAATGTTGCAAATATTGGGTAGTTTTGTGCAGGATAAACAGGTTAGTTTGCATTCATGTGTTGAATTCACAGTAAATCTCTGTGTTGGACTGTTGCACAGTGTCTGTGGTGCCCATGGACAGAGTTAGGTTACATCAAGTGTAGAAGAGATTCATTTGATTTAAGATGATGCTTGGATTCATTCACTGAATTCCAATTTCATACTCTAGTATAAAGACAGTATAACAGTGTAGTGTCAGTATAGAAGATGGACATCACCCATGATAGGTTATCAATGTGTGTACAGATACAGCCACTCAAAATTGCCACTTTCAGCCAGAGGTCAGCCAACTGTCAGCTTACAGTCAGCCAGTGAGAGTCCACCCTTCAGGTGTATATCTACTTTCCACTATAAACATGCCCAGTGTTGGGAAGGTTACTTTTAAAACGTGTTCCATTACAGATTACAGAATACATGCCCCAAAATGTATTTTGGTAACATATTCCGTTACGTTACTCAATGAGAGTAACGTATTCTGAATACTTTGTATTGCTTAATATATTACTATGTTTTTTACAACTACATGAATGTACTATTGCTGTGTGATATATTACTATTACTGAAGGCTACTCGCCATACCAATACCAACTAGATTTTTAAAATCTTAATATAAAATGAGTAACAGTAGGGTGGACATTAGGTAATGCTGCACTTTTTGCAGAGATCTCGTATAGGAAACTATTTCTGTATCAGTGATATGTTTTCTTTTTGTCTGTGTTCAGAACTGCACATGATTATTTGCAGCTAGCAGGTTGTAATGCAGCCTTCAGTAATAGTAATAAATCCCACAGCAAAAGTAGATCGAAGATACTGAAGTGGCACATAACCCAGGTAGCTACCACAACTAAAACAAGGTAGCTGCAGGAGGCTAACATTAGTTTTTTAAAAAGAACTTACTTCCAGCTGAGAGCAGCTTGTTTACTGGCAGAGTTTGCCCATCCATTTGTTCTTTAAATGTAAAGTAGTCTCCAAATTTCCAAGTAAGAAATGCATTCCTGCCCGTGCACTGCTGGCCCAGGGTCCACTGTGTAACTGACTTCACCAACATTAACAAGACGCTTACATTAGAGCAGCGGTCTCAAATTTAATTGAGCTGTGGGCCACTGCTGGCACTGTCATCTCACTGTAGGGCCACTGTAGTGTTCAAGTAGTATAAAAGAAAAGACCAAACAAACAAGAAAACACCCACCAAAATGTATTGTTTTATTTGTTTGTTTGTGTTTTTAATTTCAAATAATGTATAACTAGACAAAACTGCAAACTCTTAAATTAAGCTTTTCATTGAAGTACCAAATAAACAAATTGTTACTCTCTTTTGGCCAGACATGTGACAGCACTTCTGCTATAATTTTGTTTGTATTTAACAAAATAAAAATGCAGCTGTAAGTGTACACATTACCCATATGGAAAAGATATATAAATCTTATAAAGTTTGTATCTGTCTTGTGTGAAACTCATATGAAAAGGATACAAGACTGAAAACAGATATAAGATCCCTTGAAAAATTATATAAATGAAACTTGATTGTTTTGGATACTTATTAAAACAATATATGAAAATAATGAGAAAGTGGCCGCTTCCATGAGTAAATCATATAAGCCTTATATGATTCACTATATGAAGCAGGCCACATTTTATGCAAGTCTTTTATAAGTTTTTACTATTTCTTTTCCATATGGGTAGTTTATGACTGCTAGTAAAAAAAAAAAAAAAATTGTTTTTACTCTCTTGATACCTCAGAGAGGTCCACGGCGCCAAATCATAGTAAAGGGATCTCTGGCGAATACGTAGAGTTTTGTGTCGGGCTCGTAGCTGAAAACTAGCTTCACTGTCTGGGTCAACTTTGCTAGCAAGAGACAGAGAGAGGCGTTGAAAGGCTGCTCCAACAGAACTTTATTGATTTGGCAGTCTTCTACCACCAATGACCCCGTTGTTTCCGGGTGAGCGTTTTAGCCTTTGAGCACGGCTTTTTATTTGACCCTGGAAAGCCTGGATTTTATTGTTTTTCTGTGATAGACTCTCCTGGGGACCTGACTCACCAGCCTAATGTAGCCCTCGCTGCCCCCTGCATGTACTACTGTTTGGCCTGTCACCACATCAAATATCTGCCTTCTCAAGCTGCCGATGGTGTGCACAGTGCCAGGTAGGTAATCACAGCTACTTTTCTGGCACTGGGCTGTAATTCGTGGCTGTGGCATGCTGGCTAACGTGGTTTTAACATGGCTGTGTGAACAAATGGAGAAACTATGATTCCTCTTTTAACTATACGCCTGATATGCCTACCATTGCTCAGCTTTATTATTGGACTATGCAGTGTTTTTATAGCCGTATCAAAGGCTCGTACCTTTATGCAAATGACGGAATGCACTACTCAAAATTGGAACTGCTACATCTTAACACAAGGACTCGGCTACCTCCCCAAACTTATGCGCGCTGTGTTGCTTTGGGGATAGCTCGCCATCCATGCTACATTCACCGGGGCTGCCGTCATAATCTGCATGTATATAATCTTCCTGTGGGAAACTGACTTTCTCACCAAATACCATCTATCTGGACAGCTTCCCGTCGTCTCTCAACTAGACTGGACGGGAAAAACAGAGGTGCCAACACCACCAATTTTCAGCATCTGGAATTTGTACCATCTGGTGCTGTCACACATTCAGTCTCGAATTCCTCACCACTTAAATTGGCATTAATCAATGCAAGGTCCGTGGTGAACAAACTTTCATAACCTGTTTGTCTCTCATGGCTTAGACTTTCTTTTTATTACAGAACCTTGGCTACCCACTGATGATCTAGCTGCTTTTGTGGAATTGAGTCCTGAAAACTGTAACTTCCTTAACACATCGTGGAGGCGGCTTGGCAACAGTTTTCAGAGATCACTTTAAATGCAGAAGTGACTACACTAGTTTTGAACTGCAACTGTTTATGCTGGATCTGTCCTCTCCTGTACTCTGTGCTCTAGTTTATAAGCCTCCTCGCCTTAACAAAGACTTCATTCAGGAATTTTCTGATTTTCTATCTGTGACACTGCCAACCACTGAAAGGCTTCTAATCCTTGGTGACTTAAATATCCATATGTGTTGCCCCTCCAAACCTTTGGTTAGGGAATTTTCACAACTCTTGGACTCATTTATCCTGACCCAGTCTGTCAACGGCCCTACACATAAGCAGGGCCACACTCTTGAGCTCATCTTGTCATCTGGGCTCTCAGTGATCTGCGTTGAGGTGATTGATGTGTGTCCATCTGATCATAATTTCATTTTGTTTAATATTCCCACTGCTCACTCATCCTCCAAACAAACCCAGGCCCCCTCTCTTATACGTCTCATAACACCTAAAACTGCTCCCCAATTCTCAGCTGCCTTCGCTGCATCTCCTTTAGCCACCTTTGATGAACGTTCTCCTCATTGCAATAATCCTGATGAGCTTCTTGCATATTTTAATTGTGCTTGTACCAACATAATGGACTCAGTTGCTCCTCTAAAATGTAGATGGCAAAAATTTAAAACTCAGCCTTGGCTAAATAAGGTCACTCGTGTCGTCAGGCAGGAATGCAGGAAAGCAGAACAAAAATCGAAGAAAGATCAGCTCCACGTTTCTTACCAAGTGTTTAGAGATTGTTTAAATAACTATGAGCACACCATCAAGCTAGAAAGAGCAAACTATTTATCGAAGATCATTACTAAGAATTCTGGTAATCCTAAAGTTCTATTCAACACAGTCAACTCCGTCCTGCATCCCACCACTTCAGCCATATCTGAGGCTGCCTCACACACATCTGAAGAGTTTCAAAAGTTCTTTACTGAAAAAAAATTGATAATATCAGATGTGGCGATATAGAAATTCTTTTATTTCTGCCATATAATCTGCATCATTATAACTGCATCGATAACATTCTTTACAGCATTATTCCATCTAATAATATTTCTCACAGTATTGATATTGCATTAAAGTTGTTTATTGAAGATGTCCATTTGAGGATCCTTCCATTATGTTAACTTTTATTACAAGTACGGTTAGAAGTATTTCATACACATTGCATATTTGTGCTTATTTCGAGTTGATGTTCGGTTCATTAAGGGTCTTAAGCTTCACTGGCGTGACTGTCCAGGTGATACATGCTGAGGGAAACTAGAACATAGAAGGATAACTGCAATGCATGCTTACAATACATATAACACATATAATCTAGGAATGTGTCAGGCCTGAGGCTTTAACTCATTTGGTGTCTTACTATATTTTACTCTACTTGGCAACAGATGACCAGAGTCTATAATTAGCCCCAGAGGTCCTGAGGGCTTGAAGTTTATTACCTTGTATGGAAGATGTTATAGAAAAGAGAAGTTCTATGTCTGCTTATAGCTATTAAAGATGTACAAGATGTACGATTAACTGTGACTAATGTCTGGAACCTATTTTAATCTGTAATTGACGCCATGGGGGGGCGTGTACCCCACTGCTTTATAAGTATCCACAACATGTATTTTTGTCAGAAGACATATGCTGATGTTTTCTCCGGGCTGTTAATAAACTCATCGTTTGATTGCACTTTTCTGGGGCCTCCGTGGTTTGTCTCACTGCTCTACATTGATCGATTTCGCGACACAGAGCAGCTGCTCCCATCCCAAGACCCTTCTGAACCACCTACATGTTGATTCTTTTTCTCCAAATTTAAACCAGTTTCATTATCCCATCTTACTGATACAATAATGCACATGAAACCAACTACATGCCCCTTGGATGTGTTACCTACACCATTTCTCAGATGTGCTGAAGACAGTCGGCCCTAACATCCTCGCTATTGTAAATGGCAGTATCTCAAATAGAACTGTTCCTCGTTTGTTTAAACAAGCTGTTGTCCAGCTGCTTCTAAAAAAAAAACAGGTTTGGATCCGTCAGTTCTTGTCAATTTTAGACCAATCTCTAAGCTGCCATTTTTGTCTAACGTTCTCGAGAAAGTTGTCCTCCACCAATTATCCTCATTCTTAGATATACATAATATTCTGGATAAATATCCTTCTGGTTTCAGAGCCTGCCACAGCACAGAGTCTGCTCTACTGAAGGTGTTCAATGATGTGCTTTTAGCTGCTGACTATGGAAAAAGTACAGTTTTAATTCTTTTAGACCTGAGTGTAGCATTTGACACTGTCGACCACACAATCCTATTAAACCATCTAAAGACGTGTCGGCATTCAAGGCTCTGCTCTAAAATGTTTTGCCTCTCAACTGGAGAGCAGAGCATATTCTGTGATGCTGGGTAACAAATACTCTTCCCCAGCTACACTCACTTGTGGAATACCTCAGGGCTTTATTCTGGACCCTGTCTTATTCTCTTATACATGCTCCCATTAGGCTCCATTTTTCAGAAACACCAGATCTCCTATCACTCTTATGCAGATGATACACAGTTGCCAATAGTACACTGCAGAAAGTCTCAGAGAGTCTTAGCGACATACATTGCTGGATGTCTCTGAACTTTCTCAAACTAAATCACGACAAAACCGACATTATATTTTTCAGCAAGCAGGACTCTATATTCCATCCATCCATCCATCCATCTTCATCCGCTTTATCCGGGGCCGGGTCGCGGGGGCAGCAGCCTAAGCAAAGAGGCCCAGACCTCCCTCTCCCCAGCCACCTCCTCCAGCTCATCCGGGGGAACACCAAGGCGTTCCCAGGCCAGCCGAGAGATATAATCTCTCCAGCGTGTCCTGGGTCTGCCCCGGGGCCTCCTCCCGGTGGGACATGCCTGGAACACCTCACCCAGGAGGCGCCCAGGGGGCATCCTTACCAGATGCCCAAACCACCTCAGCTGGCTCCTTTCGATGTGGAGAAGCAGCGGCTCTACTCTGAGCCCCTCCCGGATGGCCGAACTTCTCACCCTATCTCTAAGGGAGATGCCAGCCACCCTTCGGAGGAAGCTCATTTCCGCCGCTTGTATCCGCGATCTCGTCCTTTCGGTCACTACCCACAGCTCGTGGCCATAGGTGAGGGTAGGGGCGTAGATCGACCGGTAAATTGAGAGCTTCGCTTTTACACTCAGCTCCCTCTTCACCACGACGGACCGGTGCAGCATCTGCATTACTGCAGCTGCAGCCCCAATCCGTCTGTCGACCTCCGGCTCCCTTCTCCCATCACTCGCGAACAAGACCCCGAGATACTTGAACTCCTCCACTTGGGGCAGGACCTCATCCCCGACCCGGAGTGGGCACTCCACCCTTTTCCGGCTGAGAACCATGGCCTCAGATTTGGAGGTGCTGATCCTCATTCCCGCTGCTTCACACTCGGCTGCGAACTGCTCCAGTGCGAGCTGGAGGCCCTCACCCGATGAAGCCAACAGAACCACATCATCCGCAAAAATCAGAGATGAGATCCTGAGGCCACCAAAGCGAAAGCCCTCCGCCACTTGGCTGCGCCTAGAAATCCTGTCCATAAAAATTATGAACAGAACCGGTGACAAAGGGCAGCCCTGGCGGAGCCCATCACCCACCGGGAACGAGTCCGACTTATTGCCGGCAATGCGAACCAAGCTCTTGCAACGGTTGTATAGGGATCGAATGGCCCGTAGCAATGGGCCAGACACCCCATACTCCCGCAACACTCTATAGAGATTGAAAATGTGACGTCATTCAGGGGTAAAACCGCAAAGAATTCTGGGAACTCGTGGCAAGAGGTACTAGCGCACGCAGGCTTTCAATTGAAATCAGTTATACAGTGATAAAAAGAAACACAAAAAATGTCAAGAAGCTGTTGTATTATTAACTGCAATAGCTGCATGACAGCCACGGGAAGCCGACGGGTAAAGAGATCGGTTGTTATTGGATTACGTCGTTGAAGAGAAATTGTTCGAGCCATGTTTCCGAAGAAACAAAGAGGCGACGGGTGGCCTGGATTGCAGCCATTCAGACCAAATATAACGCCCCAGAACACTCCAGCTCACGTTAGTCTGCTCCAAGCATTTCCACAAAGGTCAGTGTTTTGTAGTAGTTAATACGTCATTTTTCATAACATAATTGGTGATATAGGTTACAGGCAAGTCTGGCGCTGAACAGAAATTGTTGCGCTATGCTCCTTTGTTTATTGTGCATAAATAGTGAATTGTCCTGACACAATATTGTGTTTCGCTTCTGTTATTACCATGGTACATTGACAAAAACATATAATTTTATTCACAGGGTAAAACTGTTTTTTTGTATCACTAATTGCCCAGTACGATTACAGCATACAATATTATTGTCACTGCTACATTTCTGTGATGAACCAGAAATTATTTCCACTACTAATTAATTACCGTTGAGCTCAAAGGTCCTATTAATAAACAGTTAACGAATGTGTATTTATGAAGACGATTTGTGAAACTGGTAAACTTATTATACGTACGATGGTCTTTCGTTCTACGCGGTGCATTTCAAGGTCCGTCGGTAAACAGTACCTGGGCTTGTTGCAGTGACCTGAAGTTACTAAACTTCATGAGTGTATGCACTCACTCCAAGAACCGTATAATTATAAATATGAGCGTGGTGAAAGTTGGGCAGCACGTATTTTGTCCACTCTGTGTGCTCGTGAGGGTCTAACTCTTTCACTCCTTTGATTTTTTTCCTCGTATCTTTTCTTTGACTTTTCATCAAGTCTGTCTTTGTACGGACGGGCATTGTTCTCCTTCGTTTTGTACATAACTTTTTTGGGGGGCAAAGAAAAACCAAGAATTTATTGGAACCGGAGAATGAACGTTTTGCGGTGCTGCAAATGCTTGCATTTGATGCGGTACTTGGATTGTTTTGCCACGAGTTCCCGGCATGCAATGCGCAAAAGTCACGTGGTCTGTCAATCTCTATTAGTCTTATAAGAAACAATTTAGGCCCATTATCAGCTAATGTACATCACCATGTAAAAAATCTTGGTTTCATTTTTGATTCTACCCTCAAGCTGGACAAGCAAATAAATTCAGTTGTTCGCGCAGGAACATTTCTTAACTATCCTGTCATCTAAAGACCTGGAACTGTTATCCATGCTTTCATATTATCACGTCTTGACTCTTGTAACTCTCTCTACTTAGGCATCTGTCAGTCAAGCCTGTCCCGCCTGCAACTTGTTCAAAATGCAGCCGCAAGGGTCCTGACGGGTACCAGAAAGAGAGAGAGTATTACTCCGATACTCGCATCTCTACATTGGCTGCCAGTTAAATTGATTTTAAGGTTTTATTATTTGTTTTTAAAGCTCTCCATGGTTTGGCTCCAGGTTACATTTCAGATTTCTGCGCTCCTCCAGTCAGATGCTGTTATTAGTTCCACGCTCCCAGTTCAAATCTGGAGGTGACAGGGTTTTCTCCATTGCCGCCACGAAACTCTGGAACAGTCTTCGCCCTTTCATAAAATCCTCTTCATCCTTGGAAGTCTTCAAATCAAATCTGAAGACCTACCTATTTTCCAAGGCTTTCGGATCTCTTTGACACCTCTTTTATTCTGTTTTAACTATTCTGGTCTTTTATCTCATTGGATGATGTTTGCATGTGTATACATGTATATATGTATTTTATGTTCACGTATGAGTGCTTGTGTGTGAATGTGTACATTTTTGTATATGTATGTGCATATTTGCATGTACACATATACTTTTTACAAACATAAATGGATGTCTTACAATGTTTCTATAATGTTTTCATTTTATCTATTTTAATTCTTTTTATTATATTATCCCTCTGTTCAGCACTTTGGCCGACACTTGATGTGTTTTTAATGTGCTATATAAATAAAGATGACTTGACTTGCCTTGACTTGAGTTATTGTTTTGGAGGAAAACACAAACACAATGTACAGTCGAGTCTTAATAGCTTACGACTGGGCTCACCAGGCACTCTTTTTGGCTGCAGTGGTTATTATTATATTTACATGCTTCCAGCTCCCGTTTCTGGTTGGTGACAACTCATACTTTTCGACTCTCCTTTTTC
The DNA here is from genome assembly GCF_963576455.1 of Neolamprologus multifasciatus. Taxonomy (NCBI): domain Eukaryota; kingdom Metazoa; phylum Chordata; class Actinopteri; order Cichliformes; family Cichlidae; genus Neolamprologus; species Neolamprologus multifasciatus. The sequence goes on from NC_140448.1 coordinate 16,900,178, forward strand.
TTCCTCCCTCCCTCACAGACACATAACGGGTATGGCAGTCCATTGTCCCTGCACCACCGACTACACCGCCCATTAGGCTACATTCTTTAGGGCTATGCCTGTAACACTCTGCTCATATTATCTTTATATTAAATAATTTTTTGAATAATAATTTTTTTAAATATTTCTTCACGTCATTATGGGAGCCGCAAGTAGGGGTGACATGGGCCACAAAATTGAGACCCAGGCATTAGAGCCTCTTAATGTGTGCTTTGTTTGGGTTTCCACCTGCGTGGAATTACCAAAAATAGAGAGCGGATAGCCTCCCAATAAGGAGCCGGCTCCCATCGTTCACTTCAAAGAGCCGGCTCTAAGGGCAGTCTAGTTCATGACCGACCCATCACTAGTGACAAGGGAATCTGCTGTGATCCTAATAATGACCGTCTGTGCTCTCTTAACTATCTCTTACTGCAGCAATTTATCAGAGCTGTACAGCGTGTGGAAGAGTAAAAAAGATACAGGTGGTTCACAGCGGGTAATTTACTGCATTTTAAAATGATACAATCCAAACATTATCAGTACAACTACTGTTGACATAATATATTTAACAAATTGTGTTTCATTAAAGAGTTTGTATTCATCATCAGGATTCTTTCCCATAAATGTTACATAGTTTATACTCTACATTTGGGTTGAGGGGTCATGTGATTATGATGAAACTTTCATTGCACAATCCCAAAAACGATATAGAAAATGTATAAAATAGGTATCAGCTGCTAATAAACTCCCGATTGCAAAATCGTATTCTGTGGGGACAGAGAGCGCTGTTTGCATAGTCGCTCATTAAGACAAGGTTCAACACTGATAATTGTTAATTCTCTTGTACCTGTCAGCACATGGAGTTTTTCCACCTATAACTAAATAAATACTGCAGGTTGGAGACTTATTTGCGGGACATGTACCAGTTGCTGGATTTGGAGTGTCCCTTTTACAGCACTAAATATTTGAACCAGAGTATGTCCAGCCAACGGCCTGGAAGGTGGCCGGACAGGACGAGGACGCGCAGGCCGGACAGGAGGAGGGGAGGCAGGGCCAGATGGTGCAGAGGCCTCCGGTGTAGACAAAGCGGAACCAGCCCGTGCAAAGGCCTCAGGCAGAGACGAAGCAGGACCAGATGGCAGCATGGCAACCGCAGGCGACGAAACAGGAGGTGGCACTGCAGGCAATGGCGTGGGAGCCGAAGATGGAGGAGCCGGTGGTGGCGCTGCAGGCGACGGCGTGGGAGCCGCAGATGGTGGCGCTGCAGGCGACGGCGTGGGAGCCGCCGAGGGTGGCGCTGCAGGCGACGCCGTGCGGGCGGGTGGGCCCCTCGGACTTTCCAGCAGGACCAGGTGGCTGGACAGGCCCCTCGGGCCCTCCAGCGGAGACGGAAGACAGCTGGAACAGAACCCCAGAACCCCCAGTAGGAACAGATGGCTGGACAGGCCCCTGGGTCCCTCCAGCAGAGACAAACAAAGGCTGGTGCGGTTCTCCAGAACCCCCAGCGGGAACAGACGGCTGGACCATCTGGGCCCTCGGTGGCAGAACAGATGACTGATGACTGAGGAGAGGAGTGGTGGTGACGAGGGCGCTGTTTCTTTCAGGATGAGGGAAGAGGAACCGGTGGAGAAATGGAGACCTCCTCCTGATCCTCCGACCACATAGCCGCCAGGAAAAAGGCAGGCGAACGAACACTGTGCTCAGTCCCACAAACATAGCCCGTAGGCTGTCGGACTGGGATATGCGGTCCAGCAATTTAACCAGCCTTTCCATCTCAGCGTCTGACTCCGAAGTGAAAAGGCTTGCGGGGTCCATGTTCTGGTCACGATCTTCTGTTATGAAACAGCTGTGTGCAGGCAGGAAAAGGACCCAAAGTGCAGACACTCGAAGACATAAGGTGAACTTAAATACAGCTTTAATGCTGAACTCCAAAAAAGTAACAAAACTGAGACGCCAAGGTAAACTTACACAGACAGAACACACAGCAAGATAAGGGTAGATCGCGACCAGTGTTGGTCAACTTACTTGAAAAAAGTAATCAGTAACTAATTACTGATTACCTCCCCAAAAAAGTAATCCCGTTACTTTACTGATTAGTTATTTTCAAAAGTAATTAATTACTTAGTTACTTTTTAAAAACACGATTAACAACCTGAATAGGTGATAAAGCGATAGATCTTTCAGCCCAATTCTACTTTTTCTACATAATCCATCATACAAAATGTAATCAAATGGAAAAGTCCCTTTTTAAAACTTGTTTTATTAGTTTTAATCTTTTAACTTTATGCATCAAGCAAAAATTTAATTATATGCGCCATTCTCTGACTTGAATAAATTAGTTTAACATTTAAACTTATTTTCTGCACATTCCAGCACATAAAATATTTTTTTTGTGTGTGTGTGTGTGTGTGTTAACACTCACTCTTTCAAATAGATGCAAGTAAAACACAGCAGAAAATAAATAAAGTCAAAGACTAGCGGTCCTTTTGCTCTATTTTCACCTGTAAAGCAGGAGTAGGGTAGGCGGAGGTTTACCGTGGTGCAGGTGTGCTGCCAACACGTTCTCACTCCCAAACTGTAACATTTTACGCTAGGTGACAAATCGTCAACATATTACGTTTTCGGCTACCCACCACGTTCCTAAATGACGAAAAATGAGGAAATATGAGAACCGTATGGACTCAATCTACACATGTTCGCTCTTTTTCTTCAAATCACTTAGAAACACGCTATTTAACATCATTAAAGTCCTGGTTAAGATCAGGAAAAAGGTTATGGTTAGGGCTAGGGATGAGTTTAGGTTTAGGGCTGGAATACAGGGCTGGAACGTCTATTACCGCGGGAGCGTCATTGCTCTGGATTTCGGCCATAACCCGCCGCGTACCTTAAGAACGCCGAAGGTCTCCTTTTGCGTTCCTCAGGAACGCCCCGGGACGTGACAAAACGTCGGCATGTTACGCCTCGGAAGTGAGAACAGGCTGGTGCCGCAGCGGTCAGTGGAAGAATCTGCGAGTTTCTCTGTGAGTTTCCCATTACATCGGTGCTTACTTGGAAGTTTAGGGGTTTTTTTCGCTGTAAAAAGAAGTTTTCTTCCCATGCACAATGGACACTAATGTTTTTGTCACTTTTTATGGAATCAAAATTAAAGTAAGGTCAGTACTTCCACGCTTTAAACACTGCACGCTCATACTCTCTCCCGCACTCGATATGTTATCCATTGTTGATCTGCACACAGCTGTTGTCACGAACGTCGCACTCGCTTACGTCACTGTCATGAGACATTCTCGCAAAAAATCACGGTTTTAGTAACGTAGTAATGCAGAGTTCCTACGGGAAAGTAATGGTAATCTAATTACCGTTTTTGCAATAATAATCCCTTACTTTACTCGTTACTTGAAAAAAGTAATCGGATTACAGTAACGCGTTACAAGTCTGCCCATCTCTGATCGCGACATGGACAGATGAAAACACAGGGCTTATATACACAGAGGGAGCAATCAGGGAATGAGTAACAGGAGGGAAACACAGCTGGGGCAAATCAGGCATAACGACACAGGGGAAGCAAAACCAGATACATTAACATAAGACATGGACCTTCAAAGTAAAACAGGAAACATAACACAGACTGAACTTACAGACACAGACTCACAGGCAGGTACTACAACAGAGGGAACAGAGACGTGGGACCAGGGCAGACACTGACCGGACACGGTGATATAGCAGACAGGGGAGACAGCAACTATGGATTACAGACAGTAAACACTAAAACTCTAACAAAACCCACCCAGAGAACCTAAACTAAGAATAATCCTATAACCCATAAAGCAAAGCTAGAATAAAATGAAATAACAAAATCAAAGAACCAAAAACACAAAACACTGGGTTGACAACCCAGGCACCTTAACACCTAGCAGGATTTAATGACATTATTAATCCTCAGAAATATTTAGAACAAAGTGCCAAATATTTCTGGCAGGATGCACACGCATTCATATTATTGTGCAATCGGAGAGAGTTTAAATTTGAATTTAAAATTAATTACTGCATTGATTTAGTAACTGAAAGGGTTTTTTTTGCTGGACAGGCACTGTATCTGTTGTTGGATTTGGAATATTAGGCAACTTTGTACTTTGAGTACTGCTGAAAATGACCGCGTGTGACTGTCATCGTTGCCGCTAAGACTGTTTTGACCAGCAGAACGATTTGTGTGTACATGAAGCCTCGATAAATGAACCTTTTTTTGAGCCAGTTGGGTGGAAAGCTGCAAGGTTTCATCAGATTTCATCAAGCCATCACGAGTGAAATATTACATCTCTGTACTACTGCTGTCTGAAGCCCCCACTTGTATATGACTATACATTAAGATGCTATTAATATGCTTCTACTCACTAGTAATGGGACTAAGTGCAGGTTCTAAAAGTTTTCTGGCTTACCTAGTGTTGCACCTGATGGTGCCTAGGCCTTGTTTAGTGTGGTTTTCTTTGCAGTTCATAGAGCAAAAGGGACTAGGCAGGTATGCATTTGCCCCAATGCACTGTCCATCACTGCCTTTGGTTGGCATTTCAAGGTTCAAGGTTCAAGGTTCTTTATTTGTCACATGCATAGTTATACAAGTATAACACACAGTGAAATGTAGCCTGACACGCTATTTTACAGAATAGACAATATAAACGTATTAAAAATTAAAGGAATTTGGAATGTACATTGTGCCTGGGTTTAGAGTGTTTGGAAGAGAGTCCTGTCTCAGTCAATTATAGATGATGTGAGAGGGCGGGTGCAGTCCAAAAAGGAAGTTTATGTCTGATATCTTTCCCTGTCAAGACATAATGAATCTGAAGTGTTGATTTTAGTTTAGTCCTTGTTTTTTGCATGCCTGTTATCTATGAACTGGTTAGTCTGCTAAACCGCAGTGCAATTAATCATTTACAACGCATCATCTTCTAAATTATCTCCATGTGTTTGGTATTATCTGTTTAGCAAATTTAAGCCAAGCAGGATTTTTCTAGAGAGTAACCTTTGAAGTTGGCTATGGCTACTCCCCCACCTGTGAAGATTAGCCAATTAAGGCTTCTGAACATGTTTAGCACGTAAATGAAGTTGAATGTCTTTAATAGCAGAGTTTGACTTATGACCCTTATAGAGACACGTGGAGACCAGGTAAGTAATCTCAAATTGGGCTGTTATTTTTGGAAGGTAAAATTCAACAGCATAAAGTCCAGCAGAATAGCAAACAGAATCCCAAACTTTTTGGAAACACACAGGGGAGGGTAGCAGCCGCAGCAGATCTCTGTTACAAAAGTAAACTCAACATGGGGAATATATATATATACAGTGGGGCAAAAAAGTATTTAGTCAGCCACCGATTGTGCAAGTTCCCCCACTTAAAATGATGACAGAGGTCAGTAATTTGCACCAGAGGTACACTTCAACTGTGAGAGACAGAATGTGAAAAAAAAATCCATGAATTCACATGGTAGGATTTGTAAAGAATTTATTCGTAAATCAGGGTGGAAAATAAGTATTTGGTCAATAACAAAAATACAACTCAATACTTTGTAACATAACCTTTGTTGGCAATAACAGAGGTCAAACGTTTACTATAGGTCTTTACCAGGTTTGCACACACAGTAGCTGGTATTTTGGCCCATTCCTCCATGCAGATCTTCTCAAGAGCAGTGATGTTTTGGGGCTGTCGCCGAGCAACACGGACTTTCAACTCCCGCCACAGATTTTCTATGGGGTTGAGGTCTGGAGACTGGCTAGGCCACTCCAGGACTTTCAAATGCTTCTTACGGAGCCACTCCTTTGTTGCCCGGGCGGTGTGTTTTGGATCATTGTCATGTTGGAAGACCCAGCCTCGTTTCATCTTCAAAGTTCTCACTGATGGAAGGAGGTTTTGGCTCAAAAATCTCACGATACTTGGCCCCATTCATTCTGTCCTTAACACGGATCAGTCGTCCTGTCCCCTTGGCAGAAAAACAGCCCCATAGCATGATGTTTCCACCCCCATGCTTCACAGTAGGTATGGTGTTCTTGGGATGCAACTCAGTATTCTTCTTCCTCCAAACACGACGAGTTGAGTTTATACCAAAAAGTTCTACTTTGGTTTCATCTGACCACATGACATTCTCCCAATCCTCTGCTGTATCATCCATGTGCTCTCTAGCAAACTTCAGACGGGCCTGGACATGCACTGGCTTCAGCAGCGGAACACGTCTGGCACTGCGGGATTTGATTCCCTGCCGTTGTAGTGTGTTACTGATGGTGACCTTTGTTACTTTGGTCCCAGCTCTCTGCAGGTCATTCACCAGGTCCCCCCGTGTGGTTCTGGGATCTTTGCTCACCGTTCTCATGATCATTTTGACCCCACGGGACGAGATCTTGCGTGGAGCCCCAGATCGGGGGAGATTATCAGTGGTCTTGTATATCTTCCATTTTCTGATGATTGCTCCCACAGTTGATTTTTTCACACCAAGCTGCTTGCCTATTGTAGATTCACTCTTCCCAGTCTGGTGCAGGTCTACAATTCTTTTCCTGGTGTCCTTCGAAAGCTCTTTGGTCTTGGCCATGGCGGAGTTTGGAGTCTGACTGGTTGAGGCTGTGGACAGGTGTCTTTTATACAGATGATGAGGTCAAACAGGTGCCATTCATACAGGTAACGAGTGGGGGACAGAAAAGCTTCTTACAGAAGACGTTACAGGTCTGTGAGAGCCAGGGATTTTCCTTGTTTGAGGTGACCAAATACTTATTTTCCACCCTGATTTACGAATAAATTCTTTACAAATCCTACCATGTGAATTCATGGATTTTTTTTTCACATTCTGTCTCTCACAGTTGAAGTGTACCTCTGGTGCAAATTACTGACCTCTGTCATCATTTTAAGTGGGGGAACTTGCACAATCGGTGGCTGACTAAATACTTTTTTGCCCCACTGTATATAGTATAAGAAAGGAGACAAATGGCACCACCTGGGGAATTGCACCCCAGGAAATAGTACTGTAATGAACCTTTATTACCAACTACACACACAGTAATTACTGGCAAGGTAGAGAATTGAATAATTTATTAAATAAGTAAATCAAAAAAACAAGTTAATGAAGTTCTTTATGTATTTCTAAAAAAAAAAAAAAATCATAACGCTAAAATTGTTACAGTACCACCCCAACCAAACCTCATAAAAGTTCATGGGGTTGCTACGAGCTCCTCACCAAATGTGTTTCACCACTGCACTCATTGTGCATCTCACTACAAACTAACGTGATGTCCGTTATATCGTCCCAGTGCTTTCACTCACACACATAAGTGTGAGAAGAGGATCTCGCCAAAGGTGCCTAACCTTCCAACAAGATGACATTACTAAAGAATCCACTTTACTAAAGAAAAAAACAAACTAAAAACACACTGAACTCTACAGAGACCAAGTGAACAGACAGAATACAGCATATTTGTGTGGTTAACACATTAAAATACACAATCAAGCTACAATACAATAAACAGATGGCAAGAGAGGAGACCTATTTGGGGTCCAGCTGTATAGACCAACAGAAATAAATCTGCTCCACAATCACCAAGGTCAGAATCCAACAGAAGTCACTGAAAAGATGCTGCTCCTTCTCCTCCTTCTACTGACATCAAATATAAAAGTGTATCACTGCCACCTATTCGGCTCAAATGGTGATACCAGACTTCGGAATGCATGTGGCAGTGAAGGATGGCAGGATCCAATCCCACGAAGACTTTTGCCCTTAATTTTCCCTTCCCAGTGAAGTGAAAAGTAGTAGTATCTTTAACATCTTTGTCTTTTTAGCCCTAGATTCTATGCAGAATTTCTGCTTCCCCTAAAAACAAAATCAGATTTATTGCTATGTCACCACTGATTGACCTCTGAAATTAAGGTGCTGTCTAACAGTTGGTCAGAACTGAATTAATCCTTTTCCAACAAACTTGCTACCAAAATGAAGCCAAAATAAAACCAAAAAAATTGGCAACCGTTGCTGCAATCAAGCTCTACCTGGAGAGCAAGAGGAGGAGTTATGTTGCATTCATAAGCACTACTCACAGCCCTTTTCCAGAAAGCAGAGTCAACAAACTCTGAGATGAAAAATAAACTCTTAGTTGATTAACTATGAGACTGGCAACTCTCAGTACGTCTGATCAGAGCAAGTTCGGTTAAGTCTGATTATGTTCACTCTGAGTTAAACGCATACATGAGTAGATAAAGAATGGTGATATGTTAAAGTCTGATCTAAAATTCACCACAACAACTGGTCAATAAACAGCAGACCCTCCATCTTAATCCAGAGGACTGAGGAATATGAATGCATGTCGGTGCAGTGGTTATGGTGACGTTAAAAGGTAGAAAGAGACGTAAAAGTAATTTAAATTAGCCATTATGAAAGGAGGGGATTTCCTCCTTTCATAATGACGTCACTTCCGGGGACGTCACTTCCGGGGACGTCACTTCCGTCCCCCCTTTGAAAGGGGGACGGAAGTGACGGGTAAGGTAAGCGACGGGTAAGGTAAGCGACCCATGTTGTAGGTGACGTCAGACGCCGGAGATTTGGCGGAAAAAACAAAGCGAATGGTAGCGTAGAGTTTAACAAAGTTTCCTTAAGCTTCAGTACTGCCAAATAAACTAACCAACTGTCATATAACTAACAACATCTGTCTTATCATCTCTAACACCCTGGAGGACAACGGGGAGAGTTTAGACGCTCTCCAAGAATACATCGAACGCTGCTTCCAAGATTTAGTAATGAAGAAGGCCCAGAGTGCATCTTCCCCGGCCAAAACCGAGACGCCGTCATCGAAGAGATGTCGTCCGGCAGACTCCCCCGGCACAACATCGCCTGCCGGCAAAGACATCGCAGATATCCTGGAGTCAATCGACAAGCGATTGTCCAGTTTCGATGCGAGGCTGTCCCTGGTGGAGATTCTACACCGGGAATTTAAATCTCTGAGAGAATCCCTGGAATTCAGCCAGCAGCAGGTGGAAACGCTTGCCGCTGAAAATGCCACGCTACGGGAGTCGGTCAAATCTCTCGCCGATAACGTGACCCAGCTAAACACTGAAAATAAAAAAATAAAAGAGTCCGTTATCGATCTACAAGCCCGTAGCATGAGAGACAATCTTGTTTTTTCTGGTATTCCAGAATCTACCGGAGAGGACGCGGAGGCAACGGTGAAAAGCTTCATTAAAATCCACCTGAAGCTGCCGGAGGACACCGTAAAGAACATCGCCTTCGACAGAGTGCATCGCTTGGGGGGCGTGAGGTCGCGGACCGGGAGACCACGTCCTATTGTGGCCAAATTTGGTCAATTTAAACAGAAGGAACAGGTGAAGAGTCACGGCAGGGAACTGAAAGGAACGGACTTCAGCGTGAACGACCAGTTCCCCAAAGAGATCCTGGAACGACGCAAGGTCCTGTTCCCAGTCCGACGTAGCTTCATGCAGAAAGGCTCCCGCGCTGTCATCGCCGTGGACCGGCTCTACGTGGACGGACAGCTCTACCGCGACCCCGGCACCACACCGTGGTTATATTGACTGCACTCCAGATAAGAACCCGCTACACTCTTTTCTTATTCATTCACACTTTCTCCTTTAACATGGGTTGAACCTAGTAATATCAGTATGATGTCATAGCAGATATAACACCGTCACCCTCCGTCATTACTTTAATTGGAATGTTTCCGTTTCTTTTCTTTTTTTTGTTGTCGCTCACAGTTTATGTGGTTTCTTTCTTTCTCTTGTCTTTCACTGCTGTGATCACCTACTTCCCCACTCACCTACAAACAACACCCTCTATTTCTCCATATATTCGCACCACGATCACGCAAACACACACGCTCAACGGCAGCACATTTACAACAGCCTCACAGCAAGCACAGACTTACAGGACACATACGCAAGCCACGCTTGTTCATATTAGTGAATAGTCACACACATAGTCAGACTTATGGAGCCTATCACCACACTTTTTTCTCTTTCTATTTACAAACAAGTGATGTTTCCACATTTTCTCCACCCGTCTAAACGGAACACCCAGCTTACATCATTAGACATACACACACAATTATGGGCATGCTGAGGTTTGTCACATGGAATGTAAATGGGGCTGGCACCAGAGGAAAGAGGTTAAAGATATTTAACCAGCTTAAAAAACTACAGGCAGATGTTGTTTTATTACAAGAAACTCACAGACCTGTTACAGGTTTAAACGAACTTAAAACACCTGAGTTTCCTAATGTGTTTGCAGCTTGTTATAATTCTAGACAAAGAGGAGTAGCAATTTTAATACATAAAAATGTTAATTTTACAGTACTTGATACAGTTATGGATCCAGAGGGTAGATTTCTAATTATTAAACTATCAATATTGAACAAAAAACTATGTATTGTAAGTATATATGGTCCAAATGTTGATGAACCCTCATTCTTCCACGGATTTTTTAGTGCACTCTCTGAACACCTTGATTGCACACTCATTCTTGGAGGCGACCTCAACCTTGGACTAAATGAAGAAATGGATAGGCTCAACACAACAGGAACTCAGCGCAATTGGCAATCCACAAATATAATCAAACAGTATATGAGCGACTATGGCCTTTGCGATGCATGGCGCTCCCTTCACCCCAACAGTAAGGAATATACTTTCTTCTCACATGTTCATCACTCCTACTCTCGTCTGGATTATTTTTTGGTCAGCAGCTCACTGCTGAGTGACATTTCAGACACTGAGATTCACCCTATAGCTGTCAGCGATCATGCTCCTGTATCTTTAACACTAATACACAAGAATAATACTACGCCAAGTAAAAACTGGAGATTTAACACATCACTACTTAAAGATGAAGACTTTATTAAATATTTTAAAAAGGAATGGACTTCATATTTAGACTTTAATGACACTCCCGGAACATCTGCTTCTGTTCTATGGGAAGCAGGAAAAGCTGTGATGAGAGGTAAAATAATTTCTTTCTCATCACACAAAAAGAAAGAAGAAAACAAAAATATTCAGGAATTAGAAAAAACCATCAAATCCTTACAAGAAGCCTACGCGTTCCACCAAGATCAAGAAATAATGAACAAAATATGCAAAACAAAACTAGAATTAAATGAAATTATTAATAGAAAAACACAATTCCTTGTACAAAGACTTCGCTTGCAGAATTTTGAACACAGTAACAAACCAGGTCGATTTCTAGCAAACCAGTTAAAAATAAATAAAGAAAAAACAACTATATGTGCCACTAAAGATTTATCAGGGAACACAATATATGACCCTGGAAGAATAAACAAGATTTTTAGGGATTTCTATGAAACTTTATATTCACCACAAATAAACCCGTCTAAAAATGAAATTGATTTGTTTCTTGACAACGTAACTCTTCCAAAATTACTAGACAGTCAAGCAAAGGCACTGGATTCGCCACTGACGCCAGGTGAACTCCAGGAAGCCCTGATAAGTATGCCCATTAATAAAGCTCCAGGTCCAGACGGCTTTCCTGCAGAATTCTACAAAGAATTCTGGACAATTTTGGCACCAGTATTCCATGGAATGTTGCAGGAAATCAAGAAAAATGGCAGACTACCACCAAATATGAATTCTGCTAACATTAGTCTCCTGCTAAAACCAGGAAAAGACCCTTTATTTCCCTCAAGTTATCGTCCAATATCCCTTATAAATGTAGACCTTAAAATAATCTGCAAAGCTCTCTCAAAGAGATTAGAGAAAATAACCCCCCTCTTAATTCATCCTGACCAAACTGGTTTCATAAAAGGTCGGCACTCCTCAACAAATACTCGTAGATTTCTTAATTTAATAGACTACTCATACAATAAAAACATTGAAACCATAATATTATCTCTAGATGCAGAAAAAGCATTTGACAGAGTTAACTGGAAATTTTTATTTGCAACTTTACACAAATTTGGTTTTGGAAACTCTTTCATAAATTGGATAAGAATATTATACAATTCCCCAACAGCTCGTATCAGAACAAATGACCAGACATCCTCCAGCTTTTGTCTCCTGAGGGGCACCAGACAGGGATGCCCACTCTCCCCTTCACTTTTTGCAATTTTTATCGAACCTCTAGCAGCAGCACTTAGACAGGCTACAACAATTAAGGGCATAAAATGTAATAACGTAGAACATAAAATCAGTCTCTATGCAGATGATGTGTTGCTTTTTCTGCAAAACTCACAAATCAACCTCTCTGAGGTAATTACTCTAATAAACTGGTTTTCAAGAGTTTCAGACTATTCAATTAACTGGCCAAAATCTACAGTTCTTCCCATTAACTGCTCCTTCCACAATTCATCTTCTGCCCCACTACAATCTGGAAATATTAAATATTTAGGTATTATTGTTTCTCCTAAGCTTTCAGACTTAATTAAATTAAACCACATCCCACTTCTAAAGAAAGTAGAAGGCGATCTGACTAGATGGAAATCTCTACCCATATCACTCATGGGAAGGGTCGCCACTATAAAAATGATGATCTTGCCAAAAATAAATTACTTATTTTTAATGATCCCTAACAAACCATCACAAGATTGGTTCAGATCTCTGGATTCACATATTTCTAAATTCCTTTGGAAAGATAAACCCCCGCGCATCAGCTTAAAAACGCTACAAAGAACCAAGGATAGAGGAGGACTAGATCTGCCTAATTTTCACCAATACTTCTTAGCCAACAGGCTTCAGTTCATCTCAGAATGGTTAAAATGTACCCTCTTAGATGAGCCCTGGCTAGATGTTGAACAGGCACTATGCAATGATCTAGAGATTTCAGACCTACCATTTATTAGCTCAAACATCAAAAGACATGAATGCTTTAAAAGCATCAACATCAGCTTTTCTCTGTCAGCATGGTGGGAGTTTCTAAAAATAACGGAGTCTTCATTAATCCCATGCAAACGTACACCTATCTGGAATAACCCTGACATATTACAAAACAAAAATATGATTAATTTCCCAGAATGGAGTTGTAAAGGAATTAAATACTTAGAACATATATTAGAGGGAACAGAATTTATTCCATTTGACAGACTAGTTACACAATATGGGATCAACAAGAAAAGATTTTTAGAATATCAACAAATTAAATCCATAGTAAAAAAGAAATTTAACCTCAGTCAAGTTGAATTACAAACACCACCAAGTGTGGTTCAATTTCTTACTCTTAAATCCCCCAAACTATTATCTAAAATATACAGAACACTTTCTAAAATAGATGAATCAATATCCCTTCCTATTGCAAAGTGGGAAGCAGATTTATCAGTCAGCTTAGACCAAAACGTCTGGTCTCAGATTTGCTTAAAAACCTTTAAATTGATTAAAAATCCCAATCTGCAATTAATACAATACAAAATACTGCATAGAGTGCACTATACAGGTCATCGAATGTTTAAGATGGGCTTTACATCCGCCAACAACTGCTCACACTGTCAAGGCAATACACCAGACAGTTACATCCACGCTCTTTGGTTCTGTCCACCAGTGCAGAAGTTTTGGCACGAGATATGTGAGGACTTATCAAAGTGTCTGAAATGTAAAATTCCAACCTCCCCTTTAGTATGCTTGTTGGGAAATTTGGATGATGTCACTACAGAAATTAATACAGTCCACATGGTTTTTATTGCCCTATGCATCGCCAAGAAAACGGTCCTCATGAACTGGAAAAATAAAAATAATCTTAATTCTAGCCAATACAGAAACTATCTAATAGATCACATTAGTCTCGATATAGCCTCTGCCACCACATTAGATCAATCCCTCTGGGCTCCTTTGATCGGCTCCATCACCTAGCGGGGGTGGGGGGTCGTGGTTTGGTCCCGCCTTGGCTATTGTGGTTGATGTGGAGGTTGGGATGGGCTTAGGGCACCTGGAGGACCCCTAGAGACGTTATCCCTGGAGGGCTTAACCCGGGGGTTGTGTTCATAACCTGGTTAGTGGCTCTGGTCGCTCTCAGAGGTTGTTCTCCTCGTGGCCGCGTGCAGCGGGGCTGGAGGATGGTCTGTGCTGGCGGACGTAGGTTACTGGCCTGGTGGCCTGGCTGCCCCTGAGTGGATCCGGGGCGGGCGTGGGGGTTTGGGGTTCGGGGGTGCTTCGCCTCCGTGCTGGGGCTCTGGCTGGGCCTTGGGGGCTTCGGTCCTCGTCGGTGTGTCGCCGAGGTTGTGGGCGGGTGGGTGCACGGGGGCTCAGCCCTGGCGCAGGGGGCCTCTTGTGCATCGGCCTAACCGGGGGGCTCTTGAACTGGCAGGGAGGTTGTTCCATCTTTGCAGGAGTCCACTCTGCAGGTGGGGGAGAGACATAGGAGAGGTGGAGAATAAACTTAACCTGGGTGTCTGTGTCTTGTGTAGTCTGGGAGATGATTGAATGTTGGGGTGGGTACAGTTTCCTCTGCGGTGGGGTGGAGTGGGCTGCCCCGGGTCCTGTGGGGCTTGGCGGTGTTGCTGCCGTAGGCCCCGGTCTGGATGGGCTTGGGCTCCCTTGCCTTGGTGGATACCAGAGGACGGGGGTGCATATTGGGGTCAGCGGGGGAGCTGGCCCTAGGGAGGGACACCCTCCCCTCCCTTCTTTTCCTCCCCATCCCCGGCTGCCTCCCTCTTCACGCTCCACCACACCCACCCACACAGGTAGGGCTTTGGGGTGCGGGTGTGTCACCAGGGTGCAGGGGAGACATTCCCCCCCCCCTCTGTCCTCTTCTGGCCACCTGTGCCTCAATTTTATCTCACAACTTAGACATCCACATTACTTACACTCTCATAACACACACATATATATATATATAGGGCCTTGAGGGTGGGCACGTTAACGGCGTCCAGTAGACGGTCTGTGTATTCAAACCTGCCTCTGGCGCCGGTGCCCACCTCTCAATTTTAAATCCATGTAGACATTGAGGGTTCTCGGGAGGGGCCGTGCTAACACCTGCTGCTCTCTGGCAGCAGCACCATGCTCTCCCTTGTTTTAAATACACTTTAGAGCAACACGCAGCAACACTACACTTGAGCGGGAGGAGGGAGGTATGGGGTCTTAACACACCCCTGTTCTCTGCTAGCCATCGGGGCGGGGGGGCTGGGAAGAGATGCTGGCTGTCCGATTGGCCTCCCTGCTGCTGCGGAGCCTGGGGCGGTCTGCTTGCCTCCACCCCGGAGGGAAGGGTAACATCTCTTGGGTCTGGGTGCCGTTTCCATCTCTGGGGGTGAGGATACCTGGACCCGGGATATAGAGTATGTTTGGGGAGTGTGATTGTGTGTACATGTCCATTTACGTTTATTCCTGCGTTGGGTGAGTGCTGAGTGTTTGTATATGTGTGCATGAGGGTGGGAATGCATGTCTGTGTCTGTGTGTGCCTGTTTGTCTGTGTCTATATGTCAGGTCGGGTCTTAGACTTCACCTCTCTGGGAACTCCAAGGCCCTCCAAAGTGTGGAGGCCTATCTCCCCTCACCACACTCCCTGCCGGTGACTGATGCCCTCAGGGGTCGGTGCGTTGGTGGTTCTTGGTGTCCGGGGCTGGGCGCTCAGGTATGTACCAGCTCACTCCCGGTGACTACTTGGCGGGGCCTGGCGCCTGCTGCTCGGTCAGGCCTCTTCCGGGGCGCGGGGGGCCCTCGGGCCTCCGGCCTCTGTGCCTGCGGCTCGGTTCACTCTGGCACAGCTGGCTGCCGGCAGAGCCGGCGGGCACGCCGGTGCAGCCCCCTCTAGCTTCTGCCCGGTGGCTACTGGGTGACCCCTCATCTGGGGATCCTCAGCCCTTCCCATGAAGGTGGCACGGATGCCCCTCCGGTGGTCCTCCTTGGGCTCTTGCACTCTGGGGCCTCTGGATGTCTGGGGCCTGGATCTCCTCCATGCCTGCTTCATGCCCTGGGGGACGGGGCTATGGCTCTCTACATCCTCTAGCAGACCATTACATGGGGAAACCATTTGAATACAAGCGCGCCGATCCACACAGGTGTGCACATGGGTGTTCACTATTCGTAGACTTAAATCACACCTTTCTTGGCTGCTACTTCAAAGCACATTGTGCGCTGTCTGTCCTGCGTGCTGCACAACAACATTCAATATTTAGTATTTACTGCTGTTTACACTTAGCTAGATTAATGCGATGGTGTTGTGTATAGTATGTTGCATTGTTTTGTTTTGTTTTTTTTTTGCTTGTTTTCTATTCTTTTTCTCTCAACAGGTGATCCCGGAGATATTTTTTCTTCCCCCCTTTCTCACTGTCCCTCTCCCCTTCTGTTTTTCTTTTCCTTCCTCTTTCTTTCTCCCTTTCCTATCCCTCACTCATGTCTGTCCCGTCTGTAACAACTGAAAATAAAATAAATAATAAAAACAAAGGTCGATCAAATGGACCAATACGGCAATGCCATGATGATCCATTTGGCAAAATAAATCCATTGGGTATCCTTGTTGGTCTTCAGACAACAATTCTGACGGCTAAAGAACCAAATGGGACAGGCGAAAAAAAAAAAAAAAAAAAAAAAAAAAAAAAAAGGAGGGGATAAATCTGTGATCCTTATTTATTTTTGGTCTGTCTTGCCATTCAAGTGGACACGGTTTGCTATTGTGGGTCCTATAACACCTTCAGATCCACTGATTTAGGTTATTTTCCAGTGAATTCATTCTCTTTCACACACTGTACCTTACAAAATGTTGCCAGTATTTAATAACTGAATTTCAACCTGTGAACAAATTTCAACATGAAGTGTTGCAGATTGTTTTACAAAGCTCATTTTAAAATAGCTCAAATCAGCCATTTCCAGTCTTATCTTCACTCAA
Organism: Neolamprologus multifasciatus; assembly: GCF_963576455.1. Taxonomy (NCBI): domain Eukaryota; kingdom Metazoa; phylum Chordata; class Actinopteri; order Cichliformes; family Cichlidae; genus Neolamprologus; species Neolamprologus multifasciatus. The sequence goes on from NC_140448.1 coordinate 16,916,983, forward strand.
ATGTTCATATGATCCAGCTGTGCATTTTTCCTTCACTGTGACCGAATAACACATGACTGTGATGTTGTATTTGATGATCATCAGTCATCAGTGTGTTCTAAAGCTTTATACAGATCATTTTTATTTAAACAGTGATTCCTAGAGTCATTATGGTAAATGTTTGCAGTGCTAAGAAACTGGCTGTCTAACAGCTGCATTACTGCTTCATTGTTGTGAAGTAAATCTGTGCAGTCTTCATAACCAAATGGTTTACAAAGAATATATTTCTATAACCCACTGAACACCGACGTGATCTTTAGAATCAAGAAGCTGTTGAATTGATTCTGCACAGCACTAACGTGATAAATGCAGCACTGTAGCTTCATGCTTTATAAACAGGTGGATCCTGTCTTCTGTCCTTCTGTGATGCCTTGTGGATTTCATACAGGATGCATATTGAGGTAAAGGGGAAAGAGCTAGAATATCAACAAGCACACAGTGAGCTCCATCACAAAGGTTGAAAGGTTTATGTTTATTCAATGTATTTTGACTGGAAAGGCATTAATAATAAAATTTACAGCCTGAGGCCTATACTGCAAAGCAAGATTTTGGCTTTTCCAGGTGCATTATAAACATTGCATTTTGTACTTCAAACAGATAATGAAAGAAGAAAACCACAACAAATAAATCAGTGTTAAATATCATAGGTGAAACATGTTAGTGTGAAAGATGTTCACATATTATTATAATATGACAAATTAACATGTAAGAAACAAATAAACTGAGACTGTAAAGTGTGTCACATTGTGTCTGTGAAGGTTCTCAGTCATCCAGGTCATCGTAGTCAAAGGAGCTTGCAAAGAAAAGCGTCTGGACTTCTTTAAGTTACTTGAAGACGTTTCACCTCTCATCCGAGAGGCTTCTTCAGTTCTAAGGTCAAATGGTGGAGAGTCCCAGATATAACCCTAGTGGGAGTGTCCCCCCACAGAGGGACAAAAGGACCCCCTGATGATCCTCTAATTGCCTGAGCCAAGGTGTGGAACTGGGTGTGCGTCCCAATCAGCCAGAGTTTCGGGTGAGTTCATTGAGAAACCTGGCCCCAACCAGAAGCCATCTATGTCCACTGTGAGCGACCATCTTTGAACAGAGGCGGTGGTTTACGACACCAACTCTCTGCCATCTATAATCCAGTTTTGAGATCCCTTCCCAGACGCCTTAACGCCCACTCACACCCGGGGCCATCTGACCTCAGGAATTCGCATGATAAGGTGGGGCCAGGTTTCTCAATGAACTCACCCGAAACTCTGGCTGATTGGGACGCACACCCAGTTCCACATCTTGGCTCAGGCAATTAGAGGATCATCAGGGGGTCCTTTTGTCCCTCTGTGGGGGGACACTCCCACTAGGGTTATATCTGGGACTCTCCACCATTTGACCTTAGAACTGAAGAAGCCTCTCGGATGAGAGGTGAAACGTCTTCAAGTAACTTAAAGAAGTCCAGACGCTTTTCTTTGCAAGCTCCTTTGACTGTGTCACATTGTGTTGTGCGCTATGAATGAGGCAGATTGTTCTACAGTTGATGACAATCGTCTCAATAAAAATCTCAAATGATAAAACCATAAATCCAGCAATTTTCTTCTACTTCCATCTGAAATCAGGTCGAAGGGCAGCACATTTTCCACTTCTCCTTTATTAGGCTGTGTTATAGTATGTTTTAATGGATCCACTTTAAAGTGTCAAAGCTTGAATGTGCAGCTGTCACCTTAAAAATGATAAGAATGTTTATTTTACTGCTCTGTGCATGACCATTTACCCTAATCCAATATTAGAGTGAGTGAATGCAGATAATGGAAAGGCGGCCAGGGTATGTTGTAGCACAGCCCTGTGCCCTGATTAAAACTTATCAGTATCCACATGGAAAAATTAAGCCCTTAGATGACTGTTTGGTCTGTTGAAGTCGGACTGTTGGAAAACTTTATATTAAATATCTTCAAATAAAATGCAATAGATGTCCAGAAGGCAGGTTGGTATGTCCAGTAACTCAAAAGCACTTTTATTATGAACAATATTTCCTTTCACTGGCTCGCAGGGAGGTGTTGTTGTTTTTTTTATCTGCCTGAACATCAGCACTTGAGTTAACTGTCAAGCATTAATGGGAATATGTCTGATGTGACTTTTCCACTTGCATAACACACAATCATAAACACAACTAAGGCAACCAGGCCAAAGGCTCATCACCCATAGCGTGCAAAGTTTGATAGGGCACTTACAAAGACAACTGGTACACATGTGAAATTTGATATCATTCTTTCCCCCATGCCTTTTTATTCTAGAGATTTAGAGGCTTTTTCAAGTCCCCATAGAAAATCAGTTTCAGCACAGCTTACTAAAATGAAGAACTTGCTTGTAAGTCATCTGTTAAAGATGACAAACAAAACCGTCCAAAAATGAATTCCTTCTTTCTTGATGGAGGTCAGTGATTCAGAACCTCCCCTATAGCATTTTTTTTATTGGGGTTGCAAAAGAAAGAACTTAAATTTATACATGTGACACATTTATTTTAGCCATGACAATGACAGAGTGAAATGTTTTTGGTGTTTATTAAAGAAAAGAAAAGAAAAGAAAAGAAAAGAAAAGAAAAGAAAAGAAAAGAAAAGAAAAGTGCTGGTATTTAACTTACCCCCTACAGTAATGAGCTGACATTACAGGAAACTGCTCCCATCAGCTTTTAGAGTCTGCGTTCCTTATTTTTCCAGGTGGTTCCTCTTGATTCTTTCCTCAGCTATTCACGGAAAGCAAGCACACCCTTTAAACTAGAACATAATCTATTTGTAGATTTGGCTTCATCAGCTGTCAAATGATTCAAAAGAAATAACAAATTCAGAATGACTAAGAGGCTAATTTAAACAAAAGTACGGCAAACTCTGCCAGAAGTGCTATGCATCTTAAATGACAGCTTGAGTCTGAGTAAGCAGGTGTTGGCATCACAGTATCAGAGAGGATCGTGACCATGTGGAAACTGTAGCTGCTGTAAGAGAAACATGAGAAGAAAGGTTTAAAAAACAATATCTTCTTATTCTGATTTGAGCTGAAGATGCACAAATTTATTTGCATATACCTAACAAATAATAGTTATGAAATTGTCCATTGCTGAACTGTTTTATGAAGCAGAAGCCATGGTGAAGGTGAAGCACGACTGGAAAATGACCTAATGGGCCTTTAAAGTACCCCACTTGGATACATATAGACAAGAAATGGCATACATTCCATTTTTTCTTTTTACTTAGAGAGCATGTATAGACATGCCAAATGACTCTCTCATTACAGTGACACTTTTCATGCCTCTATTTGAATGTAAGCCTTTGTCAAAGTTCATGTTTCCCTAGGGGTGGAAATGAGAATGATCTCAGTGGGGTATGGCAGGATTCTGCAGCTGACAGATGAAAATCTTAAAACAAACAGAAGTGCAAGACTCTCTCATGTGCCAGCCTGCTCACAAGAAGGATGTTTTAGTGATGGATGGATTTTTTTTGAGGAGGGAAAAAATGTGAGACCAATCTTGGTGGGTTTGTTTGTTCATATAAGGCCTTAGTTTATCAGTCATATGCATAAATCCACACTAATGCACAAAATCAAGCTGTCCTTTAATTTTTCTGCCTTTTCTAAACAACAAACAAGCTAAATTAAAGAAAAGATAAGATCACAGAGGCAAAATACAAATCTTATTACAGGCTCGAGCTCCGCCGGCTGCCTTTGATTTGTCTTTGTTTTCTTTTAGCCGCTTCTTTTAATTTTACATCGCAGTCGCACTTAAGCTAAACACACCAGAGGAGCCTGTGTCATTATGGAATAATGCAGGAATTTCCCACCTCACCCCAACTATAAACTGACATCTGCCACCAACTATGTAAACAAACATTTGACACTGTAATTAATTTAATATAGACATCCACAACATAAAAACCAATGTTTGCAACCAGTATTTGTGTTAGTAATACTTTTCACTACTATGCACTACATATTTGGGATGACGACTTGTTATTTATGCCCTTGGTATGGACGTAAGCCACACCACCCTGAGCACATCCCTTCCCACATCCCAGAAAAACAACAAAAAACGGATGCATGAATGGTAAAGCATTTGCCAGCAGGGGCTGATGCACTTCATTTGAAAGCTAGCTGGTTCCAGTGGAAAGACAACAAACAAAGACAAAATCAGGATAAATTACTTTTGTTGTGGTTTCTGTATATCAAAGCCTGAATATCCTACACCAAATTTTCTGGAAGCTGTAAATAAGGTCAACAATGGGGACCAATAAAAAGTTTTGCTCATAGCTAAACACATACCAGTTTCTCGTAAAGTATAGTTAATGCCTCTTTAAACATGATTATCACACATTGTCACAGGATTTACTGCGGTAAGGATAAGAGGACATAAAGTTTATACAGTGGGGCAAAAAAGTATTTAGTCAGCCACCGATTGTGCAAGTTCCCCCACTTAAAATGATGACAGAGGTCAGTAATTTGCACCAGAGGTACACTTCAACTGTGAGAGACAGAATGTGAAAAAAAAATTCATGAATTCACATGGTAGGATTTGTAAAGAATTTATTCGTAAATCAGGGTGGAAAATAAGTATTTGGTCACCTCAAACAAGGAAAAGCCCTGGCTCTCACAGACCTGTAACGTCTTCTGTAAGAAGCTTTTCTGTCCCCCACTCGTTACCTGTATGAATGGCACCTGTTTGACCTCATCATCTGTATAAAAGACACCTGTCCACAGCCTCAACCAGTCAGACTCCAAACTCCGCCATGGCCAAGACCAAAGAGCTTTCGAAGGACACCAGGAAAAGAATTGTAGACCTGCACCAGACTGGGAAGAGAGAATCTACAATAGGCAAGCAGCTTGGTGTGAAAAAATCAACTGTGGGAGCAATCATCAGAAAATGGAAGATATACAAGACCACTGATAATCTCCCTCGATCTGGGGCTCCACGCAAGATCTCATCCCGTGGGGTCAAAATGATCATGAGAACGGTGAGCAAAGATCCCAGAACCACACGGGGGGACCTGGTGAATGACCTGCAGAGAGCTGGGACCAAAGTAACAAAGGTCACCATCAGTAACACACTACAACGGCAGGGAATCAAATCCCGCAGTGCCAGACGTGTTCCACTGCTGAAGCCAGTGCATGTCCAGGCCCGTCTGAAGTTTGCCAGAGAGCACATGGATGATACAGCAGAGGATTGGGAGAATGTCATGTGGTCAGATGAAACCAAAGTAGAACTTTTTGGTATAAACTCAACTCGTCGTGTTTGGAGGAAGAAGAATACTGAGTTGCATCCCAAGAACACCATACCTACTGTGAAGCATGGGGGTGGAAACATCATGCTATGGGGCTGTTTTTCTGCCAAGGGGACAGGACGACTGATCCGTGTTAAGGACAGAATGAATGGGGCCAAGTATCGTGAGATTTTGAGCCAAAACCTCCTTCCATCAGTGAGAACTTTGAAGATGAAACGAGGCTGGGTCTTCCAACATGACAATGATCCAAAACACACCGCCCGGGCAACAAAGGAGTGGCTCCGTAAGAAGCATTTGAAAGTCCTGGAGTGGCCTAGCCAGTCTCCAGACCTCAACCCCATAGAAAATCTGTGGCGGGAGTTGAAAGTCCGTGTTGCTCGGCGACAGCCCCAAAACATCACTGCTCTTGAGAAGATCTGCATGGAGGAATGGGCCAAAATACCAGCTACTGTGTGTGCAAACCTGGTAAAGACCTATAGTAAACGTTTGACCTCTGTTATTGCCAACAAAGGTTATGTTACAAAGTATTGAGTTGTATTTTTGTTATTGACCAAATACTTATTTTCCACCCTGATTTACGAATAAATTCTTTACAAATCCTACCATGTGAATTCATGGATTTTTTTTTCACATTCTGTCTCTCACAGTTGAAGTGTACCTCTGGTGCAAATTACTGACCTCTGTCATCCTTTTAAGTGGGGGAACTTGCACAATCGGTGGCTGACTAAATACTTTTTTGCCCCACTGTAACATCATTTGGAAAATGTTAAGCAGTTAACCAAAGAAACTACCTGTGATTTCTTTGTACTGATTTTTATTTAAATCTTTCTTAATTATATATATTTCTCATGAATCTCTCGTGATTTTCAAAGGTTGATCATTGTTTTATTTACTTTATTTTTTTCTTTATTATTTCAATCAGACAAACCCTGCATTAGACTGGCAAACTGCCCGGGGTGTACACCACCTCTCACCCTACAGTAGCAGGGATAAGCTCCAGGGATGGATGGATGGATTATCTCAATCAGATTTTTGAATGAGAAAATAAGAACATAATACAACATCCTCATTTTGCTAATTTAATAAACAGCCACAGATGGGCATCCCTTAATGCATCTGTAAGTCTGAAATTTGATATAATGGTCAAAGAAGCTGCAACAAGCTGTTAGGATGCTTTCATGTTTACAGAATATTACTGTACTTTTGAAATACAGCCTCCTTACTGTAAAATAATGTAATTTTTATAGACATTTGTTACAGTATAAGATCAGATAAGATAAGAACAGATCAGTTGGTCATCAACTGAACTGCAGTGTAAAAGCAAACTTGCTCTATCCAGTCAACATCTAATGGTGGGATTAATCATATAGTCACTAACTTAAACAGTATGAACATTTAGCTTGCTTACACAGAGACCTCACACAGTCACACATGAACCAATTCATTTACAGTTTAGATACAAATACTGATAATTTGCTGAAAAGACACATCTGTGATGCTTTTGGCTTTCCGACTCACTATCTTAAATGTACAAGTTAGTACTTGACTGATAGGTTTACAGATTATTTCAGATGCAGAGCTCCTCAAGGAAATCTTCTCATCAAGATCCAAAATGAAGCAGGTCTGACTAAAGTTAAGCTGCTGATTTGGAAAAAATAATTTTAAAAACTCATGTTTTATGGTTCTGTCCTGTTTTCCCATCCTCACTGATTTGGCAGTGCCTCAGCAACCTCAGCAGATGTGACACACGTGTACTGTTTATTTTTCCAGCACTAACCTTGTCTTTCATTGTGAACAAGTAGAATGTCACTGGCAGCTTTCTGGACAGGAAATTCATTCATTCATATTCATATATTTAGCTGTACATCTATCTGAAAAATGTATCTCATAGTCAGATTGAAAGCAATTCTAGTTACTTTGTCAGTTGAGTGACAGCAGCCAAAAATTGTTTGTACATGGGTCTTTTGTGGATGTGGAGAAAAAGCCTGCAGTGCTGCACTAGCAGATCTTTAAGTCTGTCAGTGACTGTCAGTGCTAATAAGCATGCAAACATTCTTTTGGTAACACGAATGTCTGCACAAAGTTCTGTCCCTCTGGGCAAGATATTCAGCAGTTGGGGGAAATGTTAGTCTGGACCAAAGTAATAGACTGATTGACTGAAATTGTCAGTCTCATGTCAGCCACGGTGAAGATTGTAAAAACAATGTTTCTAGGAGAAAACGTCCATTGAAAACAAAACATGTCTTTTGTAAGAAAACAAGAAGTTAAAAGTTAATCATACAAACATCCATCAGAAGTCGATTGAAAGAAGCATTCAAGGGCGGGTTATTGTTTCACTGCATAATCTTCATAGAGGATGTTGAACTCTGTTGCTGCTGCTCTCTGGCAAACAAAGAATAAACACGGAAAAAGGAAGGGACGTGTCTTATGTGCACCAATTCCTCATAGAGATAACGTTTGCTCTTTGATCTTTTGATTTCCTTGGTAAAATTCCACTATGTTGAATTTAATGTGATTATCTGTATAGAGGAAGACAAAATTCAGACTCAATAGAGCTCTAGCTTTTCAACTTTTTCAACGTTTTATTATGTATTGCTTCTTGCTTTGTTATATAAGATTGGGATAGATAGCTTGAACCACAAAATAATTGCCAGATTTTTTTTTTGAACCTTCAGATGAAATTTTAAAATATATATATATATTAATTTGCGTATTAGAGTTAACATTTGTATCATGTTTCCTTTTTTTGCAATTTATTCCTGAAAAAAAATTATCATGCAGTTTATTTATTTCTTTAATTATTTTGTATTGAATGTGATTTAAAAATTTTTAAAAGGCCCTGGAGACTCGTGTCTGCGTGCTACATGCACAGTTATAGTCAGAAATTCTTTACATGAACCAGGACTGTGTTTAGCCATGAGAACCTCGTGCAGAACACAGAAGAGTTCAGTCACACCTTGTTAAAAGATCTCTGTATCCAACTGTTTACACTGGAGAGAGTCTCTTTCATAAATACTTACAAACACTGAAGAGTTCAAGGTCACGCCGTGAAGTAAGCAGTAGAGCAGTCAACTCATAGTCATGCCCACCCAAGGCCAACACAACTATTGCAGTAGGAAGCAAAAATATCTTTTTCATTATGAAAACATTACGAAACATGCTCTGGCTTTAAAAAAGGATGGAGGTAGAGTAAAGCACAGTGATGCAATGGGTTAAACATGGGTCTTTAAATTGGGACAGTAGTTTTGAAGACAAAAGTCATCACTGACCTTATCTGACTATAACTGTGCATGTAGCACGCAGACACGAGTCTCCAGGGCCTTTTAAAAATTTTAAGACAAAAGTCATCACTGACCTTATAATATGAAGAAGAGAAAAGATCCTTTTCTTTATTTTTGCATACTTTAGCATCCATGTGCATCGCCTTCCTCAGATTTTTGTTTCACTTGCTACGACTACTGAATAGATGTTTTCTCAGGGTGCAAGTTCAATACAGGTCTGCAAATACAAGTACAAGTCAAAGTGGGTGTCAAGGTTTAAAATTTGACATTCGAGTGTGAACAGCAGCCAAATAAACTTGTATTCCTTCCAATCCAGGTTTTGTTTTAGCAAATAACAGTAATATTAACAGACAAAACATTTGTTTGTCTTGCTTTGCAGAGCATCTCTCTGTCTATCTGTCTTGCCAGCAGCTACTTCTTGGATTCTTTTGGTTCTGGGACTTTGTGTTACGGCTCTTTTATGCTATACAAATGCCAACAATTGGAATAAGTGCTGGGTGGCAAAAGATAATGGGTTCTTGTGTGAACTTGTGTTAAATATGCGAGCAAAAGAAGAAACTCATGCCTGTGCACCAAGCTCTGTGAAGACCAGTCCAGACATTCAATGGACATAAAAGCAGTCCTCACAGGCACATGTAATTTTAAAGCAGTTGTAACTCAAGTCTTTTGGTCAGGACTGAGTTACAGCTTTTGTTGTCTCTATAAATGGTTGTCAGGTCAACACTTTCCTTAGTGTCAAAAGTTGTTGAGTCATCCTGCACTCACTCCTTTACCACCCACATCAGTAATGTCTCACCGTATTATACAACCCAGTGTCACGGCAAAGCATGTAATAGACACGCCGGTCCACCAGTTCACACATTGGAGAGGCAAAAGTTGAAATGAACATGGATGCATTACCGGCAGGATAGTGAGCAAAAAATGTATAAAGTACATCCCAGGGTTCTTTATCATAGGAAACTGCGATCCATCTCATTCCAAACCATCTCGACTGGGTTTAGGTCAGGTGACTGTGGAGGCCAGGCCATACAGTGCAGCACTCCATCACTCTTCTTCTTGGTCAAATAGCCCTTACACGGCCTGGAAGTGTGTTTGGGGTCACTGTGCTGTTGAAAAAAAAAAAACTAAACATGAATTCTAGCAGCTGTTAAATACAGCTGTCAGCTGTGTGCCAACCAGGCTTCTGCACAACACAACTGATGGTCCCAACCCCATTAAGAAAGCCAGAAATTCCACAGATGACCCCTGACAATGCACACCGGTGAAGTGAAAACCATTACAGGTGACTACATCATGAAGCTCATTGAGAGAAGGCCAAGGGTTTTCAGCGCTGTCAACAAAGCAAAGGGCGGGTACTTTAAGGAATCTAAAATATTAGACATATAAGAGTTTGCTACATAATTCCATACATCTTGCTTCATATATTTGATGTCTTATTTGCAATGTAGAAAGTAGTACAAATAAAGATAAACCATTAAATGAGATGGTGTGTCCATATTTTTGACTGGTAGTGTAATGTGTTAGTAATGTCTTTTTCAACGCTTTCCTGTTGTTATTTTTCACATTGGCTTGAAATAAAACAATAAATAAATAAATAATAAATAAAACTCTGCTGTTTCTGCAACTTTTGCATGCATGTACAGTGGGGCAAAAAAGTATTTAGTCAGCCACCGATTGTGCAAGTTCCCCCACTTAAAATGATGACAGAGGTCAGTAATTTGCACCAGAGGTACACTTCAACTGTGAGAGACAGAATGTGAAAAAAAAATCCATGAATTCACATGGTAGGATTTGTAAAGAATTTATTCGTAAATCAGGGTGGAAAATAAGTATTTGGTCAATAACAAAAATACAACTCAATACTTTGTAACATAACCTTTGTTGGCAATAACAGAGGTCAAACGTTTACCAATCCTCTGCTGTATCATCCATGTGCTCTCTGGCAAACTTCAGACAGGCCTGGACATGCACTGGCTTCAGCAGCGAAACACGTCTGGCACTGCGGGATTTGATTCCCTGCCGTTGTAGTGTGTTACTGATGGTGACCTTTGTTACTTTGGTCCCAGCTCTCTGCAGGTCATTCACCAGGTCCCCCCGTGTGGTTCTGGGATCTTTGCTCACCGTTCTCATGATCATTTTGACCCCACGGGATGAGATCTTGCGTGGAGCCCCAGATCGAGGGAGATTATCAGTGGTCTTGTATGTCTTCCATTTTCTGATGATTGCTCCTACAGTTGATTTTTTCACACCAAGCTGCTTGCCTATTGTAGATTCACTCTTCCCAGTCTGGTGCAGGTCTACAATTCTTTTCCTGGTGTCCTTCGAAAGCTCTTTGGTCTTGGCCATGGCGGAGTTTGGAGTCTGACTGGTTGAGGCTGTGGACAGGTGTCTTTTATACAGATGATGAGGTCAAACAGGTGCCATTCATACAGGTAACGAGTGGGGGACAGAAAAGCTTCTTACAGAAGACGTTACAGGTCTGTGAGAGCCAGGGATTTTCCTTGTTTGAGGTGACCAAATACTTATTTTCCACCCTGATTTACGAATAAATTCTTTACAAATCCTACCATGTGAATTCATGGATTTTTTTTTCACATTCTGTCTCTCACAGTTGAAGTGTACCTCTGGTGCAAATTACTGACCTCTGTCATCATTTTAAGTGGGGGAACTTGCACAATCGGTGGCTGACTAAATACTTTTTTGCCCCACTGTACATTTCACGATTTGGAGAGGCCAAGCATGAAATGGACACGGTGGACCGGTGTGTTTGCCATGACACTGGGTTGTATCATAACCTATTCTCATCCAGGTTCATTTGATATCCATTTCCCAATGTATCCAATACAAATCCTGCTTCTCACATTCAAAGCTCTCACTGACTGGCAGCCCCATATCTTTCAGACCAGCTCTTTCCCGTGGCCTGTACTCAGCTCCGGTTGCTCTCCTGATTGTGCCTCGCTTCAGAATCAACACCATCAGAGTAGCAAAACCACAGAGAATCTTTACTAAAGTAAAAGAATCTTGTGTTAAAATTTGAAGTGCAAATGTAACTTCCTAATAAACTACAGGCTCTAGAATGTACTCAAAGTAAGACATTGAAAAAAGACATTTATGCCAGCTATGTTTGTGCAAACCTAACCTTGTCCTAGATTAATATATTAATAAAATAATATTAGTATTTGCAACAACGTACAAATACAAAATACTTGTAATTTGTTGCTATTACTACTTTACCAGTTTAAAATATAACTACATCCCCAGGCCTTTAACTCATATGTTTCTTCCACTACTACTGTCATCTGTGAAGTATCATTACTTGAACAAATGTCAAACTCCTCTTAATATTACAGCCAAGATAACTGTCTCCTACTCTAAATGAGTCTCGGCTGCTTCCTCAAATTGCTATAACACTCTTGTAGACACAGACTCCATATGCTGCATCGGATGGGCACAAGCCAGTCATGTGTATTCATTCTCAAAGTATTTTTTCAGACAGTTCACACATCCTCCCACACACACAAACACACACCACCACTGCAGTTAATCTTCACTCACATGTTTTTGTCTGTTTTTGTCTTTGACAGTAGGCTGCAAGACAGTATAGACTGGTGCCCTAAGTTGAGTAATATGTAATATGACACGTTAACCATCAAGCGTGTCTCTGAGAATACAATAGACTGGAGCTCACTGAACCCCGTTGTCCCAGTGGAGGTAATGAGTGACAGGGGAATGGTGGCTGTGACAGGCTGCTATACCCACAGTGTATGAAGGAAATTGCAATAATCTACACTACACTAGCTTACCGCATGTAAACATTAAACAGACTGACACTTCTATACCACTGAGCAGTAAAGACAAGTCTCATTCACACACACATTCATACAAGTGCTTTTTCCTATACTTAAAGACTTTGTGTAACACTCACCCACACACTCGCATAGATTAGGGAAAACTTGGAGTTCAGTACATTGCACTTCAACAGGCAGACTGGAGTAGCAGTGGGGATCGAACCTAGACGACCTTGCTTAACTTTAAATTAGTTTTTACATAATTAATACTTTATATTAATATTATAGGGAGGGACAACCTGCGACCCTCCACAGCCATCTCCCACAGGGACCAAAGACTGGCAAAATCCAGACCCAGGCCCAGCCATTCACACACATACAGACACACACATACACAAACACACACACATATCCACATCAACACTTGTGTGTGAATCATGATCTAGTGTTTGTTTTTAGAAGCTTATAGAGTTCAGAAGACCGAATGAAAGCTACTCAACCCCATTTTTTAAACTCATATATGGTTAGCTAAAACGTGTTCAAGCACACATGTGCATACCTTATACATACACTGTCATTCAACATTAATAGCACCACTTATAAGGTTTAAGGTTCAGCGTATACCAACTCAGTCTACATGGCAGCACACTGCATATTGTAGTTTTTAAAGAGGATTTGCTCTCTCACATGACTGTTTTTTCCTGAAACGGGCCAGACTGTGGAAGTGCCGCTGTTATCTTTTCCACGAAATGCTCAGCCACTCTGACTCAACTTGAAACAACTTGCATCAGCATTACTGAAAGACCAGTTTTTTCCTATCCTCATAGCACTGATGTGTTTGTGTTGTCAACGCTTGTCTTTAAAACAGGTCAGAACCCTCCAAGTCAAAATCTTTAATCTGCAAACATGCTCCATAATGAGCTGGCCTCCATCAGTGCATGAACTTGATGGATGACCGTGGCTCAGGGGGTTGGGAAGCGTATCTATAACCGGAAGGTGGCCGGTTCGATTCCCGGGCTCTCTGTCCTGGTCATTGTGTCCTTGGGCAAGACACTTTACCCTACCGCCTACTGGTGTTGGCCAGAGGGGCCGATGGCGCGATATGGCAGCCTCGCTTCTGTCAGTCTGCCCCAGGGCAGCTGTGGCTACAACCGTAGCTTGCCTCCACCAGTGTGCATTGTAAAGTGTTTTGGGTGCCTTGAAAAGCGCTATATAAATCCAATCCATTATTATTATAACTTATTAAAGTTTGAACTTGGATTCTGTATGCAGACAGAATCCAGAGGCACACACTGTTGTTTGTCTTCTGTATCCCTTTCTCAGTTTTTCCAGCATCCCTACTACTTGACAGTTTTGTTGAGTGGTTTTTAGGTAAGGAATTTATCATTAATCCTTCTCATTGTCATTGGTGTTGCAATGCAAACAGTTGGCTGATAATTCTTCAAGCTTCTCCAGAGGGCTCCTATGATAGCTTATTTCTGACACACACACACACACACACACACATCGGAGACCACAAATAAAATGAGGAACAAGTGCACATGTCTCAGTGCCTTCTGCTACTCATCTCCCTTATGGTAGCTTGCAGAACATTTGTTTATAAAGATAATTTACCTTAACAGTCACCAGCAGAATCTAATCCCTGACTGCCTAGATTCAGTAATTATGCCTTAAAAACAGTAATGCTGCTTTTTCACAGTCAAATTAGCCAAGTATTTTATTACAACCATTTTTTTTCACAACTTAGCCAAAGTTTAGGTTTAGCCCTTTTGGTGTAGGAGCACTTTGGCTACATGCAGGCTTATGCTCTTATCTAAAACAGTTTAATCTCTCTCTTTTTTTCTTTTCTTTTGTCAGGATCATTTTGGTGAGGTGCCAGCTGGCCAACAGCCACTGCACATCCCACCTTTTCTGTGTTGACAGACTCCGTCGTATTTCCAGGAGCTAATGTTAAGAAATTCTCACAGGATGTGCAAGCGTATTTTTCCTGAGAAGGGTGGATGCACTCACCAGACCTGCCCTGTGCAATTTTATTATTTTTTAAGTGATTCATATCTTCCTGCTGAAAAGGGGAAAAGTGTATTCTTGTTGTTCTTATTGTTGAGTTGTCTCATTGTCCAGATCTGCTCGAAATAAGAAATGGTGACAATGTCAGGAATAAATAAGCATATTTATGTAGGCTGTTGCGTGTTAAAGCCCTGACTTCCATTCAGGAGATGAGGCTTGCAGTGAGGAGGTAAAGGGTGACGTCTGTCTATTCAATGTGTTCAGGATCATGGGGCAACATGGCAGCTTCCACAAACCTCTACCTTCTGCTATATATTTTTAGGACAATCTGATATCGCCGTGTTGCTGTTGTTCCTATGTCATCATAATAGTTTCGGTCCAGGATCAACATTGCAACTGACCAAAGTATTAGCCAGAAGTTAGCTAATGCTAATAACAAGTATCACAAGCAAACCAACATGAGTACCCTAAATTTGGCTAACAGCAAACCTAGCGTGATAACATATTTGTCATATTTCAAAGCTGAATAAAGAAAACATTCGACAATCTGACAATTTGTTCCAGAAGAGAGGTTTATATTAAAGAAAATGTTTTGTTTTTTTCCCTTTGTCTTTTACAGTAATAATGTTGATCCTGGAACAACATTGTTATGATAATCGAGGAACAACATTAGCACAGGGTTATCAGATAGACCTCATCTTTATGAGAATGCATTACTCTGATGAAAGGAATAATTGCACACTAATCAATGTATTTTTATGATTACAATATTCTTTTTTATCTATTAAATAAATTGAATAAATAACTGACTGCAACTTTAAGGAGTGGTAGATGACCAGTCTAGTCAATGAACAGATGTAAAGGCAGTCCTCACAGGCACACAGCTTTAAGACAGCTATGACTATCAAGCCTTTGACTCCGGATTGAATTACAGCTCTGGACTAAATTAAAATGTTAATTATCTGATCATACTGTTTAATATGGTTGCACCTCTTACATGTTTTAGTACAATTCAAGTATTCAACCATGCAATGGTAAAACTTCATAATTAATGTTAGTATCCAATCAGTTTCTGCAAGTGTTCCAGTCCAACTGTTTTTCTTGTTCTGAAGAAGATAAAAATTATAATTTAATGAGTGAGCTGATATAATATTTTTTACTTTCCTGAAAACATGACACCTTTTTTCAAATGCTGGACAGATGACCTGCTGAGCAGTCTGAGTCAGTCTCAGTCTGTCTGAGAAATATAATCTACACATGTACACATGTACTTCTGTGATCACCCACAATAAAATCCCACTCTGGATCAGTTTAAGTTCTAACTACATCCCCAGCTCCTCAATTCAAATGTTCCTCCCACACCCACTGTCATCTGTGAAGTATCATTACCTGAACAACTGTCAAACAGCTTTTAATGTTACAGCCAAGATATGTTTCCCATTCTTGGTTCCATCCTCGGTGTGTTATAACACTCTAGTAATGAGCAAAGGCTGATCATGTCTATTCATTCTTAAATTATGTTTTCAGACTGTTTGCACAACCTCCCACTCACCTACACACACACACACACACACACACACACACACACACACACACACACACACATTAGCTAATTAAACACCAGTGGAGTTAATCTTCTTTTAAATATGTCAATCTACCCTAGCAGTAGGCTGCACTAAGTCTGAGGTCACAATGGCTTTGCAGGCTGTTGTAATAATAAGCAACTCCAGTAACACAGCATACGACATGTTAATCATCAAGCATATCTATGAGAACACATTAAACTCGAGTTTACTTAATACTTGTGTTGATTTTTACCTTATCAGTGCAAGTGGCAGAGCTTGTGTTTGGCAGATGTTTACAGATGTTTTCCTAACGAATTAAATATGAAGCTTTTCTGAGTTTATGGGTTTGGGGTTCACTTAAGAAAGTAACCAGTATAGCAAACAGGTAACACATTCACAAATGTTTTTAAAGGAAAAACTCAGCACCAGTGTTGGGCATAACACACATATCACAACTACAGCACTCACATTACATTTTTCATTATGGCGTTACTTGTATTGCAAAGGTTCTTCAGTTATCTGATTGCTGAGAGAAAAAAAAATTAAAAAATCAAATAAACAAGGATTTGTTTGTTTTTTCTTCCTGGCGACAATCAGCTGATTTTAGTTTATGCAGAAGAAGGAAAATGGTGGGGCAGTACAGCTTTTGATGAGTGTATGATATGAATATTACTTTTGTTTATTTATTTTTTTTGCAACAGTAAATTGCAAACAGCATCCCAGACAGAAACAATTACATTCCACTGCTAACAGAACTTAGGCTCTTTGCAAGCATCTGCACAGACAGCATGCCAACACAAAGCTAGCCAAAAATCCAGACTGATGATAAAGCTGAATACAACATCAGACCAGCAGCCAGAGCCTGAACTTCAACAGATAACACACTGATGATAAGTCAGGCTTGAATCCTGGCAATCGCACTGAAGTGTCTGTAGGCTGGGTTTTCAAATTTCCTTGTGTTGTTGTCTTTCTTTAAAAGAAAGATCATCTGTGCATCCTCATTGGGATAGGGATTTGTGCTGGTACAGTATGTGGGACATTGTCAGCTGGTAATTATGAGACAATTTCAGGTCATTTTACAGAGAAAAAATAATAATGTAATGAGTAGTGTAACAAATTACTTTACAGCAAGCAATTACAGCAAGCAATTAAGTAACGGGTAATGTGTAATACATTACTTTTTGAGTAACGACCCCAACACTTCTCAGCACAAACTGTCTGAAAAGTACAGCTGCTTTGATTGATTTCTGTCTGGAGATGCTGGCATTCAGCTGCAGTTACCTCATATCTAAGAAAAAAAAGAAAAGTGAATTCTTTTTTTCTTCTCAGCAATTTAAATAGACAGATTCATGGCATACCACACAGATTCATGTCACATGTACCTGGAGATTTGACAGGTGTCATGTTGTGACATGTTCCTGTCAGTGCAGATAAAATCTTGTGTACACTGCTGGCTATAAAAATGCATTAAAAGTGCATCAAACTTCAAACATCAGTGGTGGTTATGAGAAAAAAAATAATTTAACTGTAAACAAAAACATCAGATTAATTGTCAGTAGGTGAAAAGGAGAAACTGACAAGTCTGTGTTAGGTAGAAAAGACAAAACAGGTTCACTGTAGTCTCCACCTTCTGAAAGCCAGCAGTGCAGGTCATGGCACGTCAGAGTCTTAAGTATCATCCCTCTGTTTAATTTTATATGTGAATTTGGTTGTTTAAAGTACCTAGTTTATTACTTTCAGGCTTTTCTTTTTCACCTCTGTCAAGGAGGTTATGTTACTGGTAGAATTTGCGTGTGCCTGCATGCATCATTTTGTCAGTAAACACAATAGCTTAAATAGCTCTGAGATTATTTGAGCTTTATCACATTGCACTTTGTCCTGCTGGAAGTAGCCATCAGAACATTGGTACTAGGGGGCCTAAAATGTGAAAAAAGTAAATATCCTGAACTGTGGATACAAGGCAGGATTAAGCCATGCTTTCGTGTTATTTATGTTAAATTCTGACCCCACCATCTGACTGTTGCAGCATGAATCAAAAGTCATCAGAGCAATATTGTAACAAACAAAAATTATTCATATTTTTGCAAATTGTAGTCTAGGATTGCTTTTCTTAGTTGGGAGGTATGGCATCTGATGCAGTCTTCTGCTGCTGTAAGTTTTACATTTGCATATTCACACATCAGTAGGTAGAGTGGTTGTTCCACAATCGGAAGGTCGTGGGTTCGACTCCACGGAACGGCTACCCTGAGGTTCTCCTGAGCAAGGTATCCTACACACTGCTCCCCGGGCGCTGCATTGGCTGCCCACTGCTTCACTAGGTGAATGGGTTAAATGCACAGGAGTAATTTCCCTACAAGGACGAACACACATTACATTTAGAGATACTCTTTTGTATACCTTGGTTGACCTCTGACACCAACAAGGTATTCGGGCTCAGGAAACCACCACTCCCTGGATAGTTGCTCTTTTTTGGATAGTTTTGTAAACTCTAGAGCTGGTCGTGGAAACATTTCAGTAGACCAGCAGTGTCTAGTGAGTTTTATGGCATGGTCAAAGTCAGTTATATCACCTTTCTTCCCCATTCTGATGCATGGCTTGAACTTCAGCAGGTAATCTTCACCATATCTACACTCCTAAATGCACCGAGTTGCAGCCATCATGTTTACCACATTTGTTTTCCAGATGTGTTCCAGTATTACAAAATCCAGCACTGGTCATGTTTTAAAGTAAGATTTAATGTGGAATCCATTACAAAGCTCTGAACCCACTCACAACATGTTTCCAGTGAAAATCAAACACCCTAATGACATCATGTAAATTTTATAAAAATTCTAAAAATGTATCCATTGGGGCATCGTTGCAAAACTCCTTCTTAAACTATAAAACATCATAGTTGCTCAAGCACTCATTTCCAGGTTTTTGTTGCACTTTCTTGAGAATCTGTCAAGCAGTTGCTTCCAGCATCCCTCGTGCCTTTTCCTGACGGTTCCCATTGGACACAGTTGTGGATGATGTTACAAACTTGGCTTAGCCTGGAAACAAAAGAAAGTCCAAACAAAAGGTTTATTTTTTTCCAGTGACTTTATTTAATTAGTTTCTCAAAACTTACAGCAAGTTGTGGAATGTAATGCATCGAGGCATGCGTGGGCGATTGTGAATGTATGTAAGAGAATTAGACAAAGTCATCAAAACAAAGAAAACCAACAAACCAAGGAAACTATAAGTACAACTTCCCAGAGAGAGAGTAGACCAGAGGAACAGACTTTTGTAACCTTAATCACTCCCAACTCTTACCTTCATTTCTCTAATGATCAAGGCTGCTGCCAAAAGAAAACAAAGAGCATGAAGCCTGGAAGGTGGGTTGTTACAATGAATAGATTTCTGTCAAGTTTAGGAGGGATGGTTTAAATGTTTTCATAAAATAATCAAAAAGAGTCCAGAAAATGTGTGCCATATACATGACTTCACCAGATTTGTTGCTGGCTCTCTCAGCACAGGCCCTCTGCCCTGCTCTGCTCTCTTTTTCTGGGCATCCAATTAATATCAAATCATAATTTAATCATTGAAATCCTCCTCCTATTTCAGGAAAAATAGCAGCTTCTAAGCTGAACTGGTCCTTTGCTGTTTGAGGACAACGTATAAATAAGGGTAATTACTGCATTAAATAAAAAAAAACAGATAACAGAGAATTCAGGGAGCTGATCAAAGAAATGCCAAGAAAGATTACATAGCCACAAGGTAATCAGATTGTAATCAGATCTTGAATCCAATCCAGACAGAATAAAAAAAATGTTTAAGTAACCACAGCTGTTTATTATTTGAAGGTACATGGGGCAATAGCACAAGGCCAGAACATACTAGTCCAGACTAGACTTCAGTTACTGGGCCTGCTTAGCATTATTACTTAGTCACACTGAATACTGAAGTAGAAAGGAGAACCAAGGAGATCAACCAAAGCAAGTACAGTGGTCTGATATGTTCTTAGATATCATCTTACTGAATAATTTACTTAGGTTTTAAGTAAATCACTGATTTCTACATTTCATACAACACAAAATGATAAAAATATCCATAAAAAAAATGCCTCTGTGGAAAAAATGAATAACTCTTAAATCAATCAAATCTTGATGTTTACATAGTTTGGAGGATTTAGTTAAAGGCAGTGTCAACATTGCATGACTGTGTTGATAAATTACATTAAAAATGTAACAATAAAATAAACAGTCATAGATTATTAGTTATGGAGGCTTATTAGCCAACATAATAGCAGCTGATTGTTTGATTGTTTGCCTTTTGGTAGTTTGTTCAAGCAGTCAGCAGCAGTGTTGGTCAAGTTACTTGAAAAAAGTAATCAGTAACTAATTACTGATTACTTCCCCAAAAACGTAATTTTGTTACTTTACTGATTTTCAAAAGTAATTAATTACTTAGTTACTTAGTTACTTTTTAAAAACACGATTTACAACCTGAATAGGTGATAAAGCGATAGATCTTTCAGCCCAATTCTACTTTTTCTGCATAATCCATCATACAAAATGTAATCAAATGGAAAAGTCTCTTTTTTTTAACTTGTTTTATCAGTTTTAATCTTTTAACTTTATGCATCAAGTAAAAATTCAATTGTATGCGCCATTCTCTGACTTGAATAAATTAGTTTAACATTTAAACCTATTTTCTGCACATTCCAGCATATAAAATAAAATATTTGTTGTGTTTACACTCAGTCTTTCAAATAGAGGCAAGTAAAACACAGCAGAAAATAAATAAAGTCAAAGACTAGCGGTCCTTTTGCTCTATTTTCACCTGTAAAGCAGGAGTGTGGTAGGCGGAGGTTTGCCCTGGTGCAGGTGTGCCGCGGACGATCTGATATCCTCGTGTTGGCGTTGTTCCCACATCATCATAATAAATGTTGTTCCAGGTTCAACATCGCAAGTGACCTTCTTGTGACGTCATACTTCTGCGACTTCGAAATACCCACCTTAAAACAAATTTTCTTCACTTGTGCCCACCTCTGTCTGTCAATCCAGCGCTCCGCTTCACTCGCGAGAAACCGCCGCCTGTCCGCCGAATTTGAAGTCCTTTTAGGATACTTTTTAAACGGTAAGCATTATACATATGTTCCTCACTTGGCTTGCTGTTTGTTTGCTAGTGATAGGCTACTTGACGACAGCATTAGCTAACCAGTGTTCTCTAGACCAGCGTTCCCCAACTTTTTTGGTGTTTCATGGCCCGGGGGTTGGGTCAGGCAAAATTGCAGTAGCTTCCCTGATCATTTTACAAACATAAGTGAATAGAATTTGAACTAAAAGGCCTAGACTAATGGTTGTGTGCTGAATCTATGAATTGAAATATCACCTGGAAACATAATTAACTGGTCCATAGCTGTGAAACTGGACATAAATTCTTGATTCTATGGAGATTAACAGTAATCCAGAAATTTACAAATTTGTCCTGGGCCATCATGTTAATGTTTCCCTGGAACATCGTGTTAACCCTTTAAAGCCGGTCGAAGCGGGCACACTCTGTTTTGCTTAACTATTTTTAAATCCCGGTAGCTCTGCAACCAAGTAAGCTAGCGCAATAATATTTTTTGCATATGAAACCGGAGGAGTTGTACTTACATCTTATGCCATCAGCTTGTCCTAGGTCACAGTTTCCTTCCACATATAGCATTGCAAAAACTGCATAAAAAGCGCTTGCAGCAACAAAAACATAATATTCAACAAAAACATAATATTCCAGAAACAGGCTTTGCCGATCCGATCAGCTGTTCATAACACTTCCTACGTTGGAATAGACGTCAGCGCGAACTTTTGCATGTCCGCCATTACCTGCCCGAAACCGGAAGTGATGTCATTTTCGCGGAAATGTTGTCTTTTTTTTTTACCATCAGGGCCTCATGAGCCTATACTGTTTTTTTTTTAAAGTTATCTTTGACTTTATGACTTTCAGTGTCGTTTCTGGGATGCTTAGGACTCATATTGCACTGCTGGAAATAGTTTATTTTTATGCATATGCTGCTTTTTTGCAAATTTGCAGTATAATATTTATTTTCGTTTTTCCTGCAGTATATAAAAATTGGTGTATTTCAAAAATAAAACTATGAAGACACTCAAAATAAATTTCCTGTGGTAGGAAACTATTTTGTGAAAGTTTTTTGTAATTACAGTTTTGAGGGATAAGCCTCTTAAATTTCTCTAACTAGAAATATATGTTAAAAAAGCAAAAACGATTTTCATTTTTTTTGTAGTTTATTGCACTTTTTTGCAATTTATGTAATTACTATGCACTTAATGCATACATATTATTAAAATCTGGGCTATAATGGTTGTATTGATGTATAGCAACTTGAAATGCTCCCAAAAATACACTACAGCATGTAAAAATATAAGCTCTGGCACACTTGGTTCTATGGTAGGTCTTAAAGGGTTAATGTTGTCCCTGGGACATTGTGTAATTGTTGTCCCTGTCCCTTACACAATGGCCCAGGGACAACATTAACATGATGTTCCAGGGACAACATTTACACAATGGCCCAGGGACAACATTAACACGATGTTCCAGGGACAACATTTACACGATGTCCCAGGGAAACATTAATACGATGTTCCAGGGACAACATTTACATGATGGCCCAGGACAAATTTGTAAATTTCTGGATTACTGTTAATCTCCATAGAATCAAGAACTCATGTCCAGTTTCACAGCTATGGACCAGTTAATTATGTTTCCAGGTGATATTTCGATTCATAGATTCAGCACACAGCCATTAGTCTAGGCCTTTTAGTTCAAATTCCATTCACTTATGTTTGTAAAATGATCAAGGAAGCTACTGCAATTTTGCCTGACAACATTTTTATGACAGCTATATTCACCTGTACATTTAGGTGTACATTTAGGAAAATATATGTATAATGCTTACAGTTTATTAAAGAAAAGTATCTTGAGTGGAATTCAAATTGCTGGATCGGCAAAAGGCGGTTTCTCGAAGAACATTTGTTTTTGAAGGCGGGTATTTTTCTTTTTCTTTTTTTTTTTTTTTTTTCTCTTCTTTTTTTTTTTTTTTTTTTTCTTTTTTTTTTTTCTTTTCTTATAGAATGCAGTAGTCATTCACACTGTGTAGTTTTAGGTAACATTAGTATCTGAGAACGTTCATTTTGCTACATTGTTACTGTGATGAAGTGTTGAGTGATGTTTCCATCATCAGTGTGCAACGCCAAACGCAAACTTTTTAAAGCCTCCATAGCTTAAAATTAGAACCATATTATTTGTGGTGTGAACAAATGCAAACATTCAAAATAAACTTTTATGGGGAAATTATGATTCCTGTCTGCACAGGGAGGAATAGCTTAACAGCTAATACAGGCTCTTCATCGTTAACCTAACAGATGTCACACCTGTAAGCTGTGTGTTTTTGTTTTCCTTTTCTTATTGGTCACATGGTTTCCAGAGCACACTGCCTGTGGAGGGAGGTGGTGTGGTGTATGTGTGCCACACTTAACTGCCATCACATTAATTAAAAGGTGTGCGAGTCTGACAAGTTTGTGGACTTTACCTTATATGTGGTAACAGACAAACTGTCAGACTGTGCTTCAATAAACACTCACGTCAGGTTTAGTTTAAAAAAAGAAAAAAGCATCCACAGTGTTAGGAGTCATGCTGCTCTCCTGCAAGTGCAGTGCAGAGAAGGGACAATCTGCCAAAAACGTGATGTTTGTTTGTTTGTTTGTTTGTTTTAGGTTGTTTTTAATGTGCAAGACCTTTGCTTATATTGTTAAATAGGCTGTAGTCGACATAATTTAATCAATTCAATTTTATTCAAGGGGCTTTATAATGTAAGATAAAGACCCTGTAACAATACAGAGAGAAAAGAGAAAACCCCAACAATCATATGACCCCTGTGATCAGGCACTTTGGCGACAGTGGGAAGGAAAAACTCCCTTTTAACAGGAAGAAACACTCAGGCTCAGCTGCAAACCACTCCAGTGAAGGTCACATTCTGCTGAAGCCAAACGAACCAACCAGGACAGAAGCTGCTTTGCTGCACCTGGGTCCAAGTTTCAACAACTGACCTCCTTTCCTGGAACAAACCTTCTCCAACAGCATGAGCAATGTATGACCGTGACAACTGGAGCTCACTCTCTGGTCCCCCTTTTTGAAAATGGGAATCACCATCCTGGTTTGCCAGTCCACAGACGCTGTGTCAGACCTCCACGTGTCATTAAAGGCTTGTCAACCAAGGCAGTGTCCAGAGCCTTTAGCATCTCAGGGTGACCTTCATCTAAACCTGTCTTGCCAACAGGGAGCTCTCTTTACCCAAGTGTCCAAAGCATACAGCCTCAGATCAGATGTTGCAGTCTGTCATCCTGTGTGTAGGACAGAAGCAGCCCCTCAGCACCTAACACCATTGGATAGTCCAGAAAAGGACAAATCCAGAGTCCCATCTGCCAGACTTTTGTTCCCTTGGTACCTGTGGAGGTGAGACAAACTATATCTAGTCAGTAGTGCTCCAGCTCCCAAAAACTATTCTGCGATACTGGGGGTCCACATGCCCAGCCTCCCACCTTATCCTACCACCCACGTCACACTGCACCTGATCATAATTGATATCCAGGGGGACGACAGAACACTAGTGGAGTTCTTTGTGAAGTGGCCTGAGAGAAATCATCTGAATGTGAATAAAACCAGAGGAACTGTGAGGGAACCTCAGAGGGAAGAGGACACGTACACTGTGTCTGTGCTGAGACATAATATTAATGTGGTGGAGGAGTAAAAGTACCTGGACATCCACATTGACTGAGGCAGGAAGTAACAAAGTACAAATACTTCTCAGGTATTTTCAGGTACCTTACTGGTACTTACTTACTAGTTATTTTTTGACAGCCTTTCACTGTTACTCCCTGCATTTTAACACAAATATTTGTACTTTCTACTCCTTACATTTTCAAAACAGGCTAGTTACTTTAGGCTCAGCGGTATCGTCTGGTGTTTATACTCAGTGGTTAAAGTGGACGGAACAAGTGCAGCTATGTTGGAGGCAGCTTGTAGCTAGCGCTACAGAAGAGGAATGAGGGTGTAATGTTTGTTATGTTTGACATTTCTATCTATCAGCTCAACAAACATCAGCAAACACACAAACTGTTCATGTGCAGTTTGTCAAAGTGTGTTGTTAACGGTCCAGATGTTGGATTTCCAGGGAGGGAAACGAAAGAGAGCAAATTTCATTCATAGATGGAGAAAAATGTAAGAAAAGACATGAGAGGAACAAGAGAGGTTGTATTAAAGGTGAGGACTGCTCGTGACACTTGATAAACTGCAGATTTAAAGATGACATGTCATCATTTTTAATCTTAAGTAATCTTCAGTAAAGAAGTTGAATCACGTCTGTGTATTTCTCCTTAGGTACTTTTGCCACCTCTGCACTCTGAGGCCAGGCTGAACTGGAACTTTCCCAAAGAAACTGAAATCCTTTAACATGCGCAGCAGATACTGGAGAAGTTTTTCTATCAGTTCGTTGTGGAGAATCTGCTGGGGGAGCTGCTGACAACAACACACTGAACAAACTGACAGAAAAGGGAGCTCTGTGGTTTACAGGTCACTGAACAAGTGGTTTCTCCTCATGGATGTTATTATATTATTAATACAATTATTATTATTAAATAATAATAAATTCCAGTGATCACAGTTCTTTTTTTTTTTTTTTTTTTTGCCTGTCCCGTTTGGCTCTTTTGCCATCAGAATTATTGTCTAAAGGCGAAGAAAGATGCCCAACGGTTTTTCTTTACCAAATTGACCATCCCAGCTTTGCCGTAATGGTCCATTTGATTCACCTTTTATTCTTTATTTTATTTTCACTTGCTGAATACGGGACAGATTTGACTGGGGGAAAGAAAAGGGAGAAAGAAAGAGGGAAAGAAAGACAGTTGAGAAGAGGGACGGGGGAGAAGGGCAAAAAACAAAAACCAACAGAATAAGCAGAAGAAAAAAAATAAATAAATAAAAAAATAAATACATATATCGATCACCTGGATCACCTGTTGAGAAAGAAAAAAGAAAACAAGCAGAAGAAAACGAGAGTAATACAATAAACCACATCACAATGATATATGGGAATATGACAGTAACTACTAAATATTAAACATTATTGTGCAGCACGTAAGATCGACAGCACAGTGTGCATTGAGGTAGGAGCCAAAAAGGGTGTAGTTTGTGTGTGTGATCACCCGTGTGTACACCTGTGAGCATGGACGCGCTTGTTTTCTTAAAAGGTTCCCTCATGTAATGATCTGCTAGAGGGTGTGGGGGGCCACTGCCCCGTCCTCCAGGGCATGAAGCAGGTATGGAGGAGATCAAAACTCCAGACATCCAGAGGCCCCCAGAACACAAGAGACCAAGGAAGACCAACAGAGGGGCAGCCGCGCCACTGTCCCAGAAAGAGCTGAGGAGAGTCCCAGATGAGGGGTCACCCAGCAGCCACGGAGCAGAAGCCAGGGGGGGCTGCAGTGACGTGCCCGTGAGCTCCGCCGGCAGCCAGCTGTGCCTGAGTGACCGAGCCCCAGGCCGAGAGGCCGGGGGCACCCCACCTCCGAGGTGGCCCAAGCGAGCCCCAGGCTCCAGGCCCCGATAAGCAGCCGCCAAGGAGTGAGCCGGTGTGTACCCGGACGCCCACCCCCGGACACAAAGAACCACCAACGCACCGATGTCTGAGGGAGTCCGCCCCCGGCAGGGGAAGTGGTGGGGGGAGATAGGCCTCCAAACCTTGGAGGGCCTGAGCTGTCCTCAGAGAGGTGGCATCTGATACCCAACCTGACATATAGACACAGACATACAGGCACACACAGATACAAACATCCATTCCCACCCTCATGCTCTCATATGCACTTACTCCACACTCAACCAACGTGGAGACAGACATAAAGAGACGCTGTACACACAATCACACTCCCCAAGCGTACTCTACGAACCGGGTCTAGGTACCCTTGCCCCTGGAGGGGGGAACTGCACCCAGACCCAGGTTGTGTTACCCTTTTCCCTGCGGTGGGGAGAAGCAGACCGCCCCGACTCCGCAGCAGCAGGGAGGCCCCACATTCCGGATCCCAGTCGGACGGCCAACTCCTCCTCCTAGCCCCCCTGCTCCAGCAGGAAGCAGAGAACGAGGGTGAGAGAAGACTCCTAACCTCCCTCCACCCGCTCATTGTAGTGTTGATGTATGTGTGTTCTAAGGTGCATTTAAAACCCAGGAGGGCATGGAGCTACCTGCCAGAGAGCAGCAGGTAAGCGCATAGTCCCTCCTGCTAGCCCTCAATGTCTACGTGTATTTAAAATTGAGAGGTGGGCAACGACGCCGGGGGTGAGGTGTACACCCTGATGGTAATTGGGATTCCGTGTAGCGTGCCCACCCCCAAGATCCTATATGTATGTGTAATGAGAGTGTGAGTAATGTGAATGTCTAAGTTGCGGGATAAAATTGAGGCAGAGGCAGCCAGAAGGGGACAGAGGGGGGGGGGGGGTTACCTCCTCTGCACCCTGGTGACACACCCCTACTCCAAGGCCCTGCATGTGTGGGTGGTTGTGGTGGAGCGGGAAGAGGGAGGCAGCTGGAGATGGGGAGGGAAGGAAGGGAGGGGCAAGTGACCCCTCCCTGGGGCCAGCTCCCCCGCTGACCCCAGTAGGCACCCCCATACTCCGCGACCCGCCAGGGAAGGGGGGCCCAGGCCCATCCGAACCGGGGACCAGTGCAGCGGCGCCGCCCGGCCCCACAGAGCCCGGGGCAGTCCACCCAACCCCACAACAGAGAAAACTACACCCACCCCATCATCCACTCATCTTCCAGACTACATAAGACAATAGACGCCCAGGCTGAGATCTTCCTCCACCTCTCCTGTATCTCCCCCTCTTGCAGAGAGAGTTCCTGAGAGAGGAAAGCTCCTGCAAGATGTGACAACCCCCCCCCCACCAGTTGAAGAGCCCCCCAGGTGGCTCGGCGCACCGGCGGCACCCTGCGCCAGTGGCGGGCCCCCATATACCCACCGGCCCACAACCCCGGCAACACACCAACCAGGACCCAGGCCCCCGAGGCCCGGCCAGGGCCCCAGGCCAGAGCCGGAGCGCCCCCAGAACCTCACGCCCGTCCCGGACCCACCCAGGGGCAGCCAGGCTACCAGGTCAGTAACCCCCGTCCGTCAGCACAGACCCTCCCCTAGCCCCGCTGCACGTAGCCACGAGGAAGCCGTCACCTAAGAGCCAACAGAGCCCCTAATTGGCCATGACCGCTACCCCGGGTTGAGCCCCCCAAGGAAGATGCTCCCGGGGAACCGCCTGACGCCCTAAGCCCGACCCTACCCCCACACCAATCACAACAGTGAAGGCGAGACCAAAATATGACCCCCCACCCCCACTAGGTGATGGAGGTGATCAAAGGAGTCCAGAGCAATTGATCTGATGTGGTGGCAGAGGCTGTATCAAGACTAATGTAATCTAATAGATAATTTCTATATTGGTTAGAATTAAGATTGTTTTTATTTTTCCAGTTCATGAGGACTGTTTTCTTGGCTATGCATAGGGCAGTGAAAACCATATGGGCTATATTCTTTTCTGAAGTGACATTATCTAAGCTGCCCAACAAACACACTAAGGGGGAAGTTGGAATGTTACATTTCAGACACTTTGATAAGTCTTCACATATCTCGCGCCAAAACTTCTGAACTGGTGGACAGAACCAAAGAGCGTGGATATAATTGTCCGGTGAATTGGTTTGGCAGTGTGAGCAGTTGTTGGTAGATGCAAAGCCCATCTTGAACATCCGATGACCTGTATAGTGCACTCTATGTAGTATTTTGTATTGAATTAATTGAAGACTGGGATTTCTGATTAGATGAAAGGTTTTTAAGCAAATCTGAGACCAGAAGTTTTGGTCTAAGTTAACTGATAAATCCGCTTCCCATTTTGCAATAGGAAGTGATATTGATTCATCTGTTTTAGAAAGCATTCTGTACATTTTGGATAGTAATTTGGGGGTTTTAAGAGTAAAAAATTGAACCACACTTGGTGGTGTTTGTAGTTCAACTTGACCCAGTTTAAATTTCTTTTTTATTATGGATTTAATTTGTTGATATTCTAAAAATCTTTTCTTGTTGATCCCATATTGTGTAACTAGTCTGTCAAATGAAATAAATTCTGTTCCTTCTAGTATATGTTCTACATATACTAAGGCGGGTATTTTTCGAAGTCGCAAAAGTATGACGTCACAAGAAGGTGATTGGTCACTTGTAATGTGGACCCTGGAAAAACATGCTGCACCCTCATACTCTCTCCCGCACTCGATATATTATCCATTGCTGATCTGCACACAGCTGTTGTCACGAACGTCGCACTCGCTTACGTCATTGCCATGAGACATTCTCACAAAAAAATCACGGTTTTAGTAACGCAGTAACGCAGCGTTCCTACAGGAAAGTAACGGTAATCTAATTACAGTTTTTGCGATAGTAATTCCTTACTTTACTCGTTACTTTAAAAAAGTAATCAGATTACAGTAACGCATTACTGCCCATCTCTGGTCAGCAGTCACCAGGACATTTCTCAAACCTTTGCTGTTATGTTCTTCTAAGTGTTATCTTTTCAGGTCATTTGCATTTTTAAAGAACATGAGATCATTTGGGGAAAATGACTTTAGCCTTTTAGGAAAGCCTGATACCACTCTCACATCACTCTCCTGACTTAAACTGCCATAAAACAGGAAAAACATGATGCCTGGCTCTATAACTGTAAAGCATACTAACATATTATGTTCCATTTGTTTAATATGCATAAAAAATAAGGGTAAAAAAAACAGAAAATCAAAATCTAAAATAAATGTCAAAGATAACACAGTTTGTCAGGCATAAAATGGTATTTTGACATTTGCAGCTGATTTCCAAAGAGCTATTGTCTGAAGACTTGGCATATATTGGCATAAGGTGAGGTTATACCTATAACCATTGAGGTTTTAGGACAGCAGGAATAAAGCATATGTGGAGAGTTCTGGGTTTATTTACTTTGCAAATAGAGCTGTGTCATCAATAAAAATGTTCTGACTTATTTGTGTTGCAGAGTGCACGACCAAACACAGAGTAATGTGAGCCACATATGTACATAGCCCAGAATCTCTTTGCTTTTTAAATGGTGCATTTAGTGCTCTCATTGCTTTCTTGAAATGTTCATTTTGTTGTTTCTTAGTGTTTTTTTAGTTGACATTTTCTATTGTTTTTTTGATAATGAATGTTTCCTTTTATCCTTAGTCAAGAGGCCATCATCGCCTAACAGTCTCACAGGCCCTCTGCGTAAAATAATCCAGGGACATCACACTAACCAGTCAGTTAAAGTGCAAATTTAAACCAGAGGGATAAGTATAATGTCATTGCCCTGAACCAGCAGGTTCACTATCGTGACTGAGCCATTCCCCTCTCAACCAAAATCCTGTGATTTATGTTTGGCAACAATCAGAGAGATTAGCATAAGGTGTGCAGTGAGCCTCTAATAAAAAAAAAGATGAATTTGGATAAGTGGATGACAAAGGAGATGTGGCAGGCCTGAAAAATTGCCAACAGCAGATAAACAGTACCTGAAAGTCAGGCCTTAAGTAATAGGAAAACACCCTGTAGAGACCTGACACATGATCAGAGAGATGCATCTGCTCCTTCAGTTGATCCATCCGTCAGTATGTATCAGCTGAAGGGCCAGATACCCTTCAGGGTATGCAGTAAAAGCCTTTTGTCAATGGAACAGTGGCTGAAAGGTACAACACTGCGCGTCTACCACCATCATCTAAACACAGTCGAGACTCTGCCATGGTTTGGGGCTAAATTTCAGACTGATATTTCCATGTGTCTTTACCTGTTTTAATAAATCACTGCTCCTATTTCCCATCTATCTTTTTCTCTTCCTTTTTAAACCTGTCTTGTCTTGCAGCTTTTGCAATCAGAATTACTCTCTGAATGTGATGTGGTGCCAAACATATTTTGCTTCGAGCTCTATAAATTTTCTCTAGACGTCTCTTGTTCGTATGTTTTGTTTATCTGTGTATTTATTAATTCCCATTACTCTTATTTCAGTTTTTACAATATATGTGTAGTAAAACCAAAGTGTAAGCTGACAGGTGAGGAAAAAATAGGGAAAATATAGTAAAAGGATAGAGCACAAATGAAAAAGCACAATGTTTCACCAACTGTTAGGAAGTAAGGAAAAAAAGAAAAAGGAAAAAGACATACAGCACCTGGAACAGAAAAATATGAAAGTGCACAAATACACAAATCAACGATCTTCTCATTGTGTGTTCGCGTGAGTGAGCATGAGTATCTATGTCTTTGTCATAAAATGTAATTAATAATGCAGGTAGGAAGGTACAATAATCCCCCCACTATAGCCTGAGATCCGGGCGTTCACAGCCCCCAAGAGTACCAAAGGCCTGAGGCCTCACATCTCGGCAACAACTCTGCAACTATCCTACCAGGAAAGGCTGATCCCAAAAGGCAAGAGTCCCAGAGAACCCAAGGGAACTGTAAGCTGACCCTGCCAGAGGCCTGTCACCTTGGCACGAAACAAGAACATGACCCCAGGCCCACAGGCATCCAAAAGCTGCCCAGCACATGGCAGAGACACCGCCCCACACACACATGGAGGAGGCCCAAGCCACGTTGGACCACCACCTCCATTTTTCTAATAAAACATAAAGAGACGTGGGGTGGCTTAAGACTTACGAACAGTGCTGTACATTTTTTAAAAACCACTCTAAAATGGTTGGATAGACATCATCGTTTGAAAGAGCCAGGACAGCTGTTTTCCCACAGCTACCATCTTTATGCTAAACTAGGAGAACCAGCTGCTGGCTCAAGTGTTACCATATGGGTGAAAATGGTGTCATGAAGGTGCACGCTCTAAAATGTCAAACATTTACTTAACTTTACAAGCAAACATGCATGTGCTAGAAATCACTCCATCTATGTCTGAAAGGTTTTGTTGCTGGTAATGTAACATCGGTCATGAAGTTTCTGGCCATTGTGGTTATAGGACAGCAGAAATAAAGCATATGTGGAGAGTTCTGGGTTTATTTACTTTGCAAATAGAGCTGTGTCATCAATACAAAATGTTCTGACTTATTTGTGTTGCAGAGTGCACGACCAAACACAGAATAATGTGAGCCACATATGTACATAGCCCAGAATCTCTTTGCTTTTTAAATGGTGCATTTAGTGCTCTCATTGCTTTCTTGAAATGTTCATTTTGTTGTTTCTTAGTGGTTTTTTAGTTGACATTTTCTATTGTTTTTTTGATAATGAATGTTTCCTTTTATCCTTAGTCAAGAGGCCATCATCGCCTAACAGTCTCACAGGCCCTCTGTGTAAAATAACCCAGGGTCATCAGATTAACCAGTCAGTTAAAGTGCAAATTTAAACCAGAGGGATAAGTATAATGTCATTGCCCTGAACCAGCAGGTTCCCAGTCATGACTGAGCCATTCCCCTCTCAACGCAAACCTGTGACTTATGTTTGGCAACAATCAGAGAGAAAAGGAGCTGGAATGCTAATTGGGTGTCAGTGGGTTCAAAAGAAGGAGTGCAAGAAGTGAAAAAGAGTGATGGGAACCTGAGGGTTTCTATCATCTCTGACACCAAGGACTCGCCCCTTCCATACATATGTGTGTGGTAAGTATTGTGCTTTTCAAATCAACGCTGTATATCTTATTTCAAATGCAATATACGGCTCTATCATTTGCATCATCACAACTCATAATTCATTTTTAAACCCCACAAGAGCACTACATGAGGTGTCTTAATGATTGCACTCTGCAGTAACCTTTGTTTGCCATCTACAAAAAACAGATGACAAGCATGAGTTTCTGAGTATAGAAATCCAAAAAGTCCTGATTTCACCTCACTGCAATCCTATAATCCAGAACTCTGGAGGCAATAAACACAAGAAAGTATAGTCTCTGTATTCATGCCAATATGGATTTTACTACCAAATTATCATTACTTTGTGTGTGTGTGTGTGTGTGTGTGTGTGTGTGTGTGTGTGTGTGTGTGTGTGTGTGTGCGTGTGTGTGTGTGTGTGTGTGTGTGAAGAACAATAATTCATAATAACAATTGTGATATAATTCCCCCCTAAATCCTAAACAGGACACATTCCCCTTTGGGTGGAAACTATAGGAATGCAACTGATGCATGCAAC
Source organism: Neolamprologus multifasciatus (assembly GCF_963576455.1). Taxonomy (NCBI): domain Eukaryota; kingdom Metazoa; phylum Chordata; class Actinopteri; order Cichliformes; family Cichlidae; genus Neolamprologus; species Neolamprologus multifasciatus. The sequence continues at coordinate 16,950,113 of NC_140448.1, forward strand.
AAACACTGCCAAAACACCCATTTACATAAGAAATAGATTTTTCACATTATATATTTTCTATTCTTGCCGCCTATTGAGGTTTTCCACTCAGTGGCACTTATCCAGACAGACCTGACATATTAGGTCATGCCAGAAAATGGGGAAAATGTTTACCAAGTAATTACTGTGCACACATGTTTTCAGTTGAGATTTTGGAGCCAAAAAGACAATCAATGATTTCCATAATGTCTAATAAGCAACAAGTATTTTTTAATGCAAATGGAATATGTGCATTTGGAAAGCCCATGGGGATACATTCATGCATGCATGGGTGTCATTCCATCATTTTAGCACTTTTCTCTTAGGCAGTAGTCATCATTGCGATTAAAGGAGTCGGAAAGTAACCAATAACTATTGCCAAATACATTTACAGCCGACAATCCCTCCAGCGCAATCATCCATTGAACTGCACAATACAGCCAAGGCTATCAGCGATATAAATCTTAAAAGAATATCAAACCATGAAATAATATTAGACAGTATCAATGATTTATGGTTAAATAAGACTGGGCCAGGACATTGTGATTCCACAACTTACTTTTACCCATTCCTCGGGCATTTATAATGTGATACAGGCATAAACTGTTTTAAATACATACTGAATGCTGGTAGTTTTAATTCTGTCTAGATTTAAGAATGACTAAAGGCATACAGGAGGATGAAATGTAAGACTTTAAAATTTAAAACTATTCTCAATTGTAGACTTGGACAACAATTCTCATTTACAAAATATTTTTTAATATGAATAAACCTTTATTGTTATCATTATTACTACTGGTAGTGGTAGTAATATTAGTCAGTGGAATTCATTTATAAAGCTCCTTTATAATCTTGATTATATCACAGAGTAACTAAACAGCCATTCAACTGTATTTGGGTGAAGGATGAAAGCAATTACATTTGTAGGAGGAGGGCTCGGCAGTGATTTCACAGAGCAGAGAGCTGAAAGTTGGTCTGGTGAAAGGTAAAGGGTTCCAACAGCCTCAGGCAGTTGTATGAATCTCCAGTCAAGTTCTGGTCCACTTGTTTTAGACAAAAAAACAGGAACACTAAAACCTCCACTTGCAGTTCTCTTTTGCATCCTTTGTGTGGGTCACAAAGGCTGTCTGAAAGCCAAAACATCCCAGCATATTTCAAATGAATTTGCAGCTTTTTAAAATCACCACATTCCTTTGTAAAATTAAGTTGTTGTTTTTTTTGTTTTTTTTGTCCTACTAATTCAGTAAAATATTTAAGAAAAAGCCAATGTGTAGACTCTATCTGATTTTTCAGAGCTCCACAACACTGACACTTCATCACCTCGGAAACGTTCATGGGAGTCATTCGTGTCAATGACAAATTTAAATCAAAAAGTCTGTCTCTTTTACTTTGCGCTATACTCTAAATTCTATAGGAAAAGCTGTAAAACCTGTGAAAATACAGCTAAAGGTTTCAAATGTATGGACTCCCTCACTCCTTTCCAAAAGCTCCTTTTCAAAGCTGTTCAATAGACTTGATTGGAGTCTTTGCCAGGCTGGCCCCAGACCTTGTGTTTGCCACCTATGTTTTAAACCTTTAAGCCACTCCCTCCAGCCTGAAACACTGATACAAGGCGAGATGGATCCATGCAGGGACTCATGAATATTTTTCCAGTCGTCTGTCCAAGTTTGGTGACCCTGTGCAAACTGTACCCTCAGTTTCCTGTTCTTAGCTGACATGAGCAGCACTGCTGCGGTACCCCATCTGCTTCAAGGTTTGCTATGTTGTGCATTCAGAGATGCTCTTCTGCATACCTTGGTTGGTTCTTTGACTTCCTATCAGCTAGAAGCAGGTTGGCCATTTTCCTCTAATCTCTGTCATTTTCATTTAATATTTTGCCTTTTGGACTATTCTCTTTTTTTTTTTTTTTTTTTTTTTTTTTTTTTTTTTGCCTGTCCCGTTTGGCTCTTTTGCCATCAGAATTATTGTCTAAAGGCGAAGAAAGATGCCCAACGGATTTTCTTTACCAAATTGACCATCCCAGCTTTGCCGTAATGGTCCATTTGATTCACCTTTTATTCTTTATTTTATTTTCACTTGCTGAATACGGGACAGACTTGACTGGGGGAAAGAAAAGGGAGAAAGAAAGAGGGAAAGAAAAACAGTTGAGAAGAGGGACGGGGGAGAAGGGCAAAAAACAAAAACCAACAGAATAAGCAGGAAAAAATAAAAAAATTAAAAAAAATAAAAAATACATATATCGATCACCTGGATCACCTGTTGAGAAAGAAAAAAGAAAACAAGCAGAAGAAAACAAGAGTAATACAATAAACCACATCACAATGATATATGGGAATATGACAGTAAATACTAAATATTAAACATTATTGTGCAGCACGTAAGATCGACAGCACAGTGTGCATTGAGGTAGGAGCCAAAAAGGGTGTAGTTTGTGTGTGTGATCACCCGTGTGTACACCTGTGAGCATGGACGCGCTTGTTTTCTTAAAAGGTTCCCTCATGTAATGATCTGCTAGAGGGTGTGGGGGGCCGCTGCCCCGTCCTCCAGGGCATGAAGCAGGTATGGAGGAGATCAAAACTCCAGACATCCAGAGGCCCCCAGAACACAAGAGACCAAGGAAGACCAACAGAGGGGCAGCCGTGCCACCGTCCCAGAAAGAGCTGAGGAGAGTCCCAGATGAGGGGTCACCCAGCAGCCACGGAGCAGAAGCCAGGGGGGGCTGCAGTGACGTGCCCGTGAGCTCCGCCGGCAGCCAGCTGTGCCTGAGTGACCGAGCCCCAGGCCGAGAGGCCGGGGGCACCCCACCTCCGAAGTGGCCCAAGCGAGCCCCAGGCTCCAGGCCCCGATAAGCAGCCGCCAAGGAGTGAGCCGGTGTGTACCCGGACGCCCACCCCCGGACACAAAGAACCACCAACGCACCGATGTCTGAGGGAGTCCGCCCCCGGCAGGGGAAGTGGTGGGGGGAGATAGGCCTCCAAACCTTGGAGGGCCGGAGCTGTCCTCAGAGAGGTGGCATCTGATACCCAACCTGACATATAGACACAGACATACAGGCACACACAGATACAAACATCCATTCCCACCCTCATGCTCTCATATGCACTTACTCCACACTCAACCAACGTGGAGACAGACATAAAGAGACGCTGTACACACAATCACACTCCCCAAGCGTACTCTACGAACCGGGTCTAGGTACCCTTGCCCCTGGAGGGGGGAACTGCACCCAGACCCAGGTTGTGTTACCCTTTTCCCTGCGGTGGGGAGAAGCAGACCGCCCCGACTCCGCAGCAGCAGGGAGGCCCCACATTCCGGATCCCAGTCGGACGGCCAACTCCTCCTCCTAGCCCCCCTGCTCCAGCAGAAAGCAGAGAACGAGGGTGAGAGAAGACTCCTAACCTCCCTCCACCCGCTCATTGTAGTGTTGATGTATGTGTGTTCTAAGGTGCATTTAAAACCCAGGAGGGCATGGAGCTACCTGCCAGAGAGCAGCAGGTAAGCGCATAGTCCCTCCTGCTAGCCCTCAATGTCTACGTGTATTTAAAATTAAGAGGTGGGCAACGACGCCGGGGGTGAGGTGTACACCCTGATGGTAATTGGGATTCCGTGTAGCGTGCCCACCCCCAAGATCCTATATGTATGTGTAATGAGAGTGTGAGTAATGTGAATGTCTAAGTTGCGGGATAAAATTGAGGCAGAGGCAGCCAGAAGGGGACAGACTTTTGGACTATTCTCTGTCAATTCTAGAGATGGTTGTGTGGGAAGATCAGCAGATTCTTAAATACTCTGACCACTCACAGAAAGAGCTATGCCACGTTCAAAATCTGCTCCCCTTTCCGACGCTCAGTTTGAACTTCAAGCAGGTCATCTTGACCATCTTTAAATGTCTAAAGGCAATGAGCTGTTGCCATGTGATTGGCTGGTTTGATATTTGCTTTAATGAGCAGTTGAACACATGTACCTAACAAAGTGTGTTTGTATATATTTCACCAAAAACAGCCATCTGCTTTTGATTAAAAAAAACAACAACAAAAATATGTTGCTAGATTAAATTAAAACAGTAAATCTGGTAAACCACAGTGCTTTTTTATTTTGATTTTACTGTAATAAAAGTTACAGCAAAAAGGCAAAAAAAAAGAAAAAAATCAAACAACTAAAGGATTTCACTTAAAACACATGCAGGGAAATTAGGATGATTTATTGCTTCATGTCACCACACTGACCTTGGCAAATACTTTGTCTGATCATACTTTCCTTGTACATTGCATAAGATTTTAGGGCCAGAAAAGACAGAGACAAGAGAACAAAGTGAACTACGGTTCAACATGCTGAAGCAGGATATTAAAAGGTTGATGTAAGCGTGAGTCACTTGCCCTTAGACTATGTCAGCTCTTTAATAGTAAGAAAACTGGCACAGTCAGAATGTGCTGTTCAAGGACCAGAGAAGATCAAATATAAAGCATTCAATGTCCTATATAAGCAAAGACATTTACACGTCAGGTTTGAAACAAATAGAAGAAAACCTAATGGAAAAAAGTCTTTTGATTGTGTCTGAGAGAAGTTTTCACTTGTTGATACATGTACAAAAAAAATAAATAAATAAAAAGGGAAAAGGTTAAATTTGTGGATTTTGGATACTTTTTATTCCCAGAAGAAAAAGAAATGTGTATATTTCATTAAGCCCTTCAACTTTTCAACCATCAACCATTAGCCCAGGAAGCTCAAAACGTATTTTACATCGTGGATGTTACGACCCCCTCTGCTAGGCGTCAGGGAAGGAGTAACATACACAAGCCCCCAACACAAAACTGAGTAAAGAAAAAGGTTTTAATTTCAAGCTTTGAACAGAAAACCGACAGGGATGTTCAACAGACCACTGGGAAAACAATTATTACATAAAGAAAAAACAGTCAAGAGTAAAAGCTAAAGGTTAACTAAGGCAAGCTGGCAGCACACAAAATAAAAGCTAGGGGTTAACTAAGGCAAGCCAGCATCACAAAACTCTAATGAAACTAAGTTCAGCTGGTTTAGCAAACAAAGAGCAACACACCAAACAGTTTCAACAAACAACGTTCAAGTGTGAGGCAACGAGGAGGACACTGCATGTCACTTCAGAGCAGCAGTTCCCCATAGTGTGAAGGATCTTCAGCCTTTTATACTCCCAGGTGCAGACAATCAGCCAGTCAATTGGTCTTGGAGTGGCCATGGGATCTCCAGGCAGCCAATCGTCCATGAGGTCTGGCACACTGTGATCTGCATAAAAGAAGGTTGGCACAGGACTCCCAGCAGCCAATCCTCCACGAGTCCTAGCACACTTGGATTTGCATAAACAAAAAGGCAGTCTCACTCCCTCCAAGGCCTCGGGCCGTAACACCCCTCCCCTTAAAATACAAGACCACGTTTTGTATATACAGATTTCCATATTCGTGACAGACAACAAAACAAGTCATACTCACAACCGGGAGAGGCCATCAGCTAGTACATTTTCTGATCCTTTGATATGCCGAATCTCCAAATTGTACTCTTGTAGCAGCAAGGCCCATCGCATGAGTCTTTGATTGTGGTTAAACATTCAGGCAAGAAATACAAGTGGATTATGATCAGTGTACACTACAATGGGTAATGTGCCAGACCCCAAGTACACATGGAAGTGCTGAAGAGCTAGCAACAGGGCCAATGTCTCCTTTTCAATGACGGAGTAATTTACCTGATGCTTGTTAAACTTGCGGGAGAAGTAACAAATGGGGTGGTCCAATCCCTGCAAGTCTTCTTGCAACAGTACTGCCCCAGCCCCAACAGCACTGGCATCAACCTCTAATTTGAATGGACGCGTCAAGGCAGGTGCAGTTAGCACGGGAGTGTGGCATAGGAGGGCTTTTGCACTTTCAAAGGCATCCTGACACTTGTCAGACCACAGGAAATCAACCTTGGGGCTTAGCAGGTTGGTCAACGGCTGGACTATGGAGGAGACGTTTTTGCAGAAGTTCCTGTAATAACCCACCATTCCCAGGAATCGGCGCAACTCCAGGGATACTCCATAATCACTGCAACCTTGGCGTTAAGAGGTCGCACCTGCCCACTTCCCACCTCTCTGCCCAAGTACGTCACTGTGGCCTTAGCAAATTCACATTTAGCTAGATTGAGGGTTAAGGAAGCCTGAGCTAAACGGTGGAATACTTGGCGCAGAGTGTACAAATGGTCCGACCATGTTTTAGTGTATATTACCAGATCATCTAGGTAAGCACTACAGTTGGGAAGGCCATAGAGGACCTTATTCACTAATCTCTGGAAGGTCGCGGGTGCATTACACATCCCAAATGCCATGACAGTGTACTGCAAAAAGGTGTCAGGCGTTACAAAAGCTGAAATAGTAGAAGCACGCTTGGTTAAGGGGACTTGCCAATAGCCTTTGAGAAGGTCTAATTTAGTCACATATTGGGCCATTCCAATACTGTCCACGCAATCCTCAATTCTAGGGAGGGGGTAAGAGTCAGGGACAGTAACGGCGTTTACTTTGCGGAAGTCAGTGATAAAACGAGGTGAACCATCTGGTTTCGCTTCTAGCAAGCATGGTGAGCTCCAGGGGCTCTGACTGGGCTCTGCCAAACCATGTTGTAGCAGGTACTCAGATTCTTGCTTCATCAACAAACGTTTGATGGGATTTATGCAATAAGGGTGTTGTTTGATGGGCTTTGCATTTTGAACATCAATGTCATGTTTTAGCATGGTAGTCCGTGTTGGCACATCACCAAATAAACAGGGGTACTCATGGACCAAATTAGCTACGTCTTCTTGTTGCTCGGAAGACAGGTGATCAAGCTGACTCCGGAATGATTTTAACACTTCAGAGTTAGGCAAGCGGGGCTTAGAACAACTAGAGTAGTTCAGTTTTAAACCATCAGCCTCGTCTGTGCTTTCTACCTCTGAGTGACTGAAGACGGCCACAGGAGCACAGCTCCCAGTGGGTTTTGGTTGGGGTTGGGAGTGGTATAACTTTAACATGTTTATATGGCAAACACGGGTTTTGCAACTTCGATTCGGCGTGCTGATTATGTAATCAGTTTCTCCTACTCGTTCGCGTACCTCATAAGGCCCCTCATACTTAGCAGAAAGAGATGATCCAGGGACAGGCAAGAAAACAAGTACTTCATCTCCTGTCTGGAATTGTCGTTTGACAGCAGCCTTATCATAAGTGTGTTTCATTTTTCCTTGTGAAACAGTGAGGTGCTGCCTAGCCAGAGCATTAGCTTGACTCAAACGCTCATGGAAATCCTGCACATACTTGGCCACTCCCACTCTAGGGCTCCCTTCCTGGATCAAGAGTTCCTCTTTTATTCCTTTAAGCGGGCCACGAGGCGTGTGGCCAAACACTAGTTCAGAGGGACTGAACCCAAGTGACTCTTGGACGGCTTCGCGAGCAGCAAACAACACAAAGGGAATCCCTTCATCCCAATCCACTTTGGCCTCTAAGCAATACTTGCGGAGCATGGCTTTTAAGGTTTGATGCCACCGCTCTAAAGCTCCTTGGGATTCTGGGTGATAGGCAGAGGACACAACCTGTTTGATTTGTAGGCTTTTAGCTACTTGCTCGAATAATTTAGACTGAAAGTTAGAACCTTGATCTGTTTGAATGACTTTAGGCAGGCCAAATGTAGAAAAAAACTTAGTAAGGGCTCTCACAACCGACCTTGCTGTAATTTTGTGCAGTGGAATAGCCTCAGGGAAATGTGTAGCAGCACACATTATGGTGAGTAAATATTGGTTTCCCGACTTTGTTCTTGGTAGTGGACCTACGCAGTCTACTATGACGTGATCAAATGGTTGATCGATTACTGGGATGGGACATAATGGTGCAGGGGGTATAACCTGATTTGGTTTACCCGCAAGTTGACACACATGGCAACTACGGCAGAAAGCTGCCACATCACATTTCATGCCAGGCCAGAAGAAGTGTTTTAATAGTAACTGATACGTTTTTGTGATGCCTAAATGTCCCGACCACTGGCTTTCATGAGCAAGCGCCAGGATCTTTGACCAATACAGCGTGGGTATGACAATCTGCTTAACCTTACTCCAGTCCACACTCCTAGCCCCCAATGGAAACCATTGACGCACTAGCACACCTTGTTCTATGAAATAGGCTTGTTGCTCATTCTTAGCTTGCTCAGCACTTACCACATGCTTAAAACATCGCTGCAACGATTCATCAGCCAACTGGGCCGCCGACAGATTTTCTCTGGTTAAAAGCAGTGGTATTTCTTTTACAGATGGACTAGGCTCCTCAGGGTTTACCAAGTCTGGGGAAGACAAAACATTGTTGTTGTCAGGTAACACGGCACCCTCCTCAGAAAATGAGGACATCAACACAGAATCAGCGAGGGTAACGTCACCATCTTTACGGGCTTGGGCACGAGTAACCACACAAGCAGGGTACAGCTTTGGGGTCACAGAAATCTCTGGGGCATCACAACTGAGGGGCTTATCCAGCACCTCCAGACTAGGACGCACTAATCCGCCCACAATATCATTTCCTAGCAACATGGCCACCCCCTCTATTGGTAAGGTCGGACAGACTGTGACGGGGAAAAATCCCGTAACAAGTTCTGATTTGATATAGACCTGGTAAACGGGTCAGGGAGCATAACCCATCTCTATTCCACGCAGCACAACATTAAATCCAGATGCACTGTCTGCTGAGAAAGGTAGAGCACTAGAAAGGATTAAGGTCTGAGACCCTCCAGTGTCTCTCAGTATGCGCACCGATTTTAGATCAGTGGATTTATCAGTTAGGGATACAAAACCATCAAAGATAAATGGATTAAAACAAGGGTCTGGCACCTTACCACCACAATCAAGCACCTCAGGATGGAACGCTGCTTTCACAAAGGCAACAACTTTGGGTTGCTGAGAATTCACTTTTTTGCGTTTCAGGGCCAAACAGTCCGCAATGACATGTCCCGGTTTATGACAGTAGAAACACTCTCGACTCTCTTTAAAGCCTAAGGGTTTAACAGTGCGAGCCTGCTGCGCAGCACTAAACTGTGACTTCTCTTTAACCAGAAAAGAGGACTTATGGGTGAGCACATACTCGTCTGCGAGAACTCCTGCAGTTGCTAAAGTGGTTACTTTCTGCTCATTCAGGTATAACACTATACTCTCTGGAAGACACTTTTTAAAGTCTTCCAGCAACATCAATTCACACAATGAATCATAATCACTGGCTTTTGACGCAGAGCACCACTTGTCAAAGAGGATACCTTTTTCCCTGGCAAACTCCACATACGTTTGGGAGGGAAGTTTCCTCTGTAGCCGAAATTTCTGCCTGTATGCTTCTGGAACCAATTCATATGCTTGCAACACAGCTGATTTAACACAAGAATACTCCAAACTGTCTTTTAAGAGAAGCGCAGCTACCACCTCTTGGGCTTTTCCAGTCAGTTTACACTGTAATAAAAGGGGCCAGATCTCACTAGGCCACCGCAAAGCACCAGCAATGCGCTCAAATGCTGCAAAATAAGAATCCACCTCAGCCTCTTTAAAAGCAGGCACTAAAGAAATGCACTTACTAATGTCATAAGGAGTAGTAGACACGGGGGCAGAACCTGGACCATCAGCGGAGACAGATGAGGCTCGTGGCTGAGACTCCAGCTCCAGCTCACGCAGCCTCACTGTTTTATCTGCCTCTATTTCCAGCTTTCTGATCTCAAGCTCTAATTGAGCTCGCCTGGCTTGAGCCTTCTCCTCGGCCTCCAACTGGAGCCGTGCCAAGCGCACCTTTAGCCGGGCCCCGTCCCGTGCTTCTGAACTTCCAGAGGAAAGGGGATCATAGCGAGGGAGCGTGCGCGGCGTCTTCCCCCGCTCATCTCCCACACTGTCATGACCCGTACCATCTTTATGGTCCCCCTCAAATGAGGAAGTTTGACTAGGCTCACCAGAGACCACAGGCACTTCAGGCAGATCAGGGACTTGCATTAGACCAGCCTCCACCAACTCGTCTACTACCCGCTTTTTCAGGTCACTCTTACGGAGTGTTTTAGAGAGCTGTAGCTTAAGGTGTTCTACAATTTGCAGCAATTCGCATTTGCGGCAGCTCTCAAGGAGCACAACAGATGGAGCTTTTAAAAAATCCTCTAAACAAAATAGAGCCGACATGGCGCTCAAAACAGGGAAGAGGGCAGAAGAAGAAAAAAGAAAACCAAAATTGAGCAAAACACACGTTCTCTCTTTCACAAAAGGGAATTCTCCTTATTGGGAAAAGGAGGATCCCGGACAAGCCCCCACTTATGTTACGACCCCCTCTGCTAGGCGTCAGGGAAGGAGTAACATACACAAGCCCCCAACACAAAACTGAGTAAAGAAAAAGGTTTTAATTTCAAGCTTTGAACAGAAAACCGACAGGGATGTTCAACAGACCACTGGGAAAACAATTATTACATAAAGAAAAAACAGTCAAGAGTAAAAGCTAAAGGTTAACTAAGGCAAGCTGGCAGCACACAAAATAAAAGCTAGGGGTTAACTAAGGCAAGCCAGCATCACAAAACTCTAATGAAACTAAGTTCAGCTGGTTTAGCAAACAAAGAGCAACACACCAAACAGTTTCAACAAACAACGTTCAAGTGTGAGGCAACGAGGAGGACACTGCATGTCACTTCAGAGCAGCAGTTCCCCATAGTGTGAAGGATCTTCAGCCTTTTATACTCCCAGGTGCAGACAATCAGCCAGTCAATTGGTCTTGGAGTGGCCATGGGATCTCCAGGCAGCCAATCGTCCATGAGGTCTGGCACACTGTGATCTGCATAAAAGAAGGTTGGCACAGGACTCCCAGCAGCCAATCCTCCACGAGTCCTAGCACACTTGGATTTGCATAAACAAAAAGGCAGTCTCACTCCCTCCAAGGCCTCGGGCCGTAACACCCCTCCCCTTAAAATACAAGACCACGTTTTGTATATACAGATTTCCATATTCGTGACAGACAACAAAACAAGTCATACTCACAACCGGGAGAGGCCATCAGCTAGTACATTTTCTGATCCTTTGATATGCCGAATCTCCAAATTGTACTCTTGTAGCAGCAAGGCCCATCGCATGAGTCTTTGATTGTGGTTAAACATTCAGGCAAGAAATACAAGTGGATTATGATCAGTGTACACTACAATGGGTAATGTGCCAGACCCCAAGTACACATGGAAGTGCTGAAGAGCTAGCAACAGGGCCAATGTCTCCTTTTCAATGACGGAGTAATTTACCTGATGCTTGTTAAACTTGCGGGAGAAGTAACAAATGGGGTGGTCCAATCCCTGCAAGTCTTCTTGCAACAGTACTGCCCCAGCCCCAACAGCACTGGCATCAACCTCTAATTTGAATGGACGCGTCAAGGCAGGTGCAGTTAGCACGGGAGTGTGGCATAGGAGGGCTTTTGCACTTTCAAAGGCATCCTGACACTTGTCAGACCACAAGATCAACCTTGGGGCTTAGCAGGTTGGTCAACGGCTGGACTATGGAGGAGACGTTTTTGCAGAAGTTCCTGTAATAACCCACCATTCCCAGGAATCGGCGCAACTCCAGGGATACTCCATAATCACTGCAACCTTGGCGTTAAGAGGTCGCACCTGCCCACTTCCCACCTCTCTGCCCAAGTACGTCACTGTGGCCTTAGCAAATTCACATTTAGCTAGATTGAGGGTTAAGGAAGCCTGAGCTAAACGGTGGAATACTTGGCGCAGAGTGTACAAATGGTCCGACCATGTTTTAGTGTATATTACCAGATCATCTAGGTAAGCACTACAGTTGGGAAGGCCATAGAGGACCTTATTCACTAATCTCTGGAAGGTCGCGGGTGCATTACACATCCCAAATGCCATGACAGTGTACTGCAAAAAGGTGTCAGGCGTTACAAAAGCTGAAATAGTAGAAGCACGCTTGGTTAAGGGGACTTGCCAATAGCCTTTGAGAAGGTCTAATTTAGTCACATATTGGGCCATTCCAATACTGTCCACGCAATCCTCAATTCTAGGGAGGGGGTAAGAGTCAGGGACAGTAACGGCGTTTACTTTGCGGAAGTCAGTGATAAAACGAGGTGAACCATCTGGTTTCGCTTCTAGCAAGCATGGTGAGCTCCAGGGGCTCTGACTGGGCTCTGCCAAACCATGTTGTAGCAGGTACTCAGATTCTTGCTTCATCAACAAACGTTTGATGGGATTTATGCAATAAGGGTGTTGTTTGATGGGCTTTGCATTTTGAACATCAATGTCATGTTTTAGCATGCTAGTCCGTGTTGGCACATCACCAAATAAACAGGGGTACTCATGGACCAAATTAGCTACGTCTTCTTGTTGCTCGGAAGACAGGTGATCAAGCTGACTCCGGAATGATTTTAACACTTCAGAGTTAGGCAAGCGGGGCTTAGAACAACTAGAGTAGTTCAGTTTTAAACCATCAGCCTCGTCTGTGCTTTCTACCTCTGAGTGACTGAAGACGGCCACAGGAGCACAGCTCCCAGTGGGTTTTGGTTGGGGTTGGGAGTGGTATAACTTTAACATGTTTATATGGCAAACACGGGTTTTGCAACTTCGATTCGGCGTGCTGATTATGTAATCAGTTTCTCCTACTCGTTCGCGTACCTCATAAGGCCCCTCATACTTAGCAGAAAGAGATGATCCAGGGACAGGCAAGAAAACAAGTACTTCATCTCCTGTCTGGAATTGTCGTTTGACAGCAGCCTTATCATAAGTGTGTTTCATTTTTCCTTGTGAAACAGTGAGGTGCTGCCTAGCCAGAGCATTAGCTTGACTCAAACGCTCATGGAAATCCTGCACATACTTGGCCACTCCCACTCTAGGGCTCCCTTCCTGGATCAAGAGTTCCTCTTTTATTCCTTTAAGCGGGCCACGAGGCGTGTGGCCAAACACTAGTTCAGAGGGACTGAACCCAAGTGACTCTTGGACGGCTTCGCGAGCAGCAAACAACACAAAGGGAATCCCTTCATCCCAATCCACTTTGGCCTCTAAGCAATACTTGCGGAGCATGGCTTTTAAGGTTTGATGCCACCGCTCTAAAGCTCCTTGGGATTCTGGGTGATAGGCAGAGGACACAACCTGTTTGATTTGTAGGCTTTTAGCTACTTGCTCGAATAATTTAGACTGAAAGTTAGAACCTTGATCTGTTTGAATGACTTTAGGCAGGCCAAATGTAGAAAAAAACTTAGTAAGGGCTCTCACAACCGACCTTGCTGTAATTTTGTGCAGTGGAATAGCCTCAGGGAAATGTGTAGCAGCACACATTATGGTGAGTAAATATTGGTTTCCCGACTTTGTTCTTGGTAGTGGACCTACGCAGTCTACTATGACGTGATCAAATGGTTGATCGATTACTGGGATGGGACATAATGGTGCAGGGGGTATAACCTGATTTGGTTTACCCGCAAGTTGACACACATGGCAACTACGGCAGAAAGCTGCCACATCACATTTCATGCCAGGCCAGAAGAAGTGTTTTAATAGTAACTGATACGTTTTTGTGATGCCTAAATGTCCCGACCACTGGCTTTCATGAGCAAGCGCCAGGATCTTTGACCAATACAGCGTGGGTATGACAATCTGCTTAACCTTACTCCAGTCCACACTCCTAGCCCCCAATGGAAACCATTGACGCACTAGCACACCTTGTTCTATGAAATAGGCTTGTTGCTCATTCTTAGCTTGCTCAGCACTTACCACATGCTTAAAACATCGCTGCAACGATTCATCAGCCAACTGGGCCGCCGACAGATTTTCTCTGGTTAAAAGCAGTGGTATTTCTTTTACAGATGGACTAGGCTCCTCAGGGTTTACCAAGTCTGGGGAAGACAAAACATTGTTGTTGTCAGGTAACACGGCACCCTCCTCAGAAAATGAGGACATCAACACAGAATCAGCGAGGGTAACGTCACCATCTTTACGGGCTTGGGCACGAGTAACCACACAAGCTGGGTACAGCTTTGGGGTCACAGAAATCTCTGGGGCATCACAACTGAGGGGCTTATCCAGCACCTCCAGACTAGGACGCACTAATCCGCCCACAATATCATTTCCTAGCAACATGGCCACCCCCTCTATTGGTAAGGTCGGACAGACTGTGACGGGGAAAAATCCCGTAACAAGTTCTGATTTGATATAGACCTGGTAAACGGGTCAGGGAGCATAACCCATCTCTATTCCACGCAGCACAACATTAAATCCAGATGCACTGTCTGCTGAGAAAGGTAGAGCACTAGAAAGGATTAAGGTCTGAGACCCTCCAGTGTCTCTCAGTATGCGCACCGATTTTAGATCAGTGGATTTATCAGTTAGGGATACAAAACCATCAAAGATAAATGGATTAAAACAAGGGTCTGGCACCTTACCACCACAATCAAGCACCTCAGGATGGAACGCTGCTTTCACAAAGGCAACAACTTTGGGTTGCTGAGAATTCACTTTTTTGCGTTTCAGGGCCAAACAGTCCGCAATGACATGTCCCGGTTTATGACAGTAGAAACACTCTCGACTCTCTTTAAAGCCTAAGGGTTTAACAGTGCGAGCCTGCTGCGCAGCACTAAACTGTGACTTCTCTTTAACCAGAAAAGAGGACTTATGGGTGAGCACATACTCGTCTGCGAGAACTCCTGCAGTTGCTAAAGTGGTTACTTTCTGCTCATTCAGGTATAACACTATACTCTCTGGAAGACACTTTTTAAAGTCTTCCAGCAACATCAATTCACACAATGAATCATAATCACTGGCTTTTGACGCAGAGCACCACTTGTCAAAGAGGATACCTTTTTCCCTGGCAAACTCCACATACGTTTGGGAGGGAAGTTTCCTCTGTAGCCGAAATTTCTGCCTGTATGCTTCTGGAACCAATTCATATTCTTGCAACACAGCTGATTTAACACAAGAATACTCCAAACTGTCTTTTAAGAGAAGCGCAGCTACCACCTCTTGGGCTTTTCCAGTCAGTTTACACTGTAATAAAAGGGGCCAGATCTCACTAGGCCACCGCAAAGCACCAGCAATGCGCTCAAATGCTGCAAAATAAGAATCCACCTCAGCCTCTTTAAAAGCAGGCACTAAAGAAATGCACTTACTAATGTCATAAGGAGTAGTAGACACGGGGGCAGAACCTGGACCATCAGCGGAGACAGATGAGGCTCGTGGCTGAGACTCCAGCTCCAGCTCACGCAGCCTCACTGTTTTATCTGCCTCTAATTTCCAGCTTTCTGATCTCAAGCTCTAATTGAGCTCGCCTGGCTTGAGCCTTCTCCTCGGCCTCCAACTGGAGCCGTGCCAAGCGCACCTTTAGCCGGGCCCCGTCCCGTGCTTCTGAACTTCCAGAGGAAAGGGGATCATAGCGAGGGAGCGTGCGCGGCGTCTTCCCCCGCTCATCTCCCACACTGTCATGACCCGTACCATCTTTATGGTCCCCCTCAAATGAGGAAGTTTGACTAGGCTCACCAGAGACCACAGGCACTTCAGGCAGATCAGGGACTTGCATTAGACCAGCCTCCACCAACTCGTCTACTACCCGCTTTTTCAGGTCACTCTTACGGAGTGTTTTAGAGAGCTGTAGCTTAAGGTGTTCTACAATTTGCAGCAATTCGCATTTGCGGCAGCTCTCAAGGAGCACAACAGATGGAGCTTTTAAAAAATCCTCTAAACAAAATAGAGCCGACATGGCGCTCAAAACAGGGAAGAGGGCAGAAGAAGAAAAAAGAAAACCAAAATTGAGCAAAACACACGTTCTCTCTTTCACAAAAGGGAATTCTCCTTATTGGGAAAAGGAGGATCCCGGACAAGCCCCCACTTATGTTACGACCCCCTCTGCTAGGCGTCAGGGAAGGAGTAACATACACAAGCCCCCAACACAAAACTGAGTAAAGAAAAAGGTTTTAATTTCAAGCTTTGAACAGAAAACCGACAGGGATGTTCAACAGACCACTGGGAAAACAATTATTACATAAAGAAAAAACAGTCAAGAGTAAAAGCTAAAGGTTAACTAAGGCAAGCTGGCAGCACACAAAATAAAAGCTAGGGGTTAACTAAGGCAAGCCAGCATCACAAAACTCTAATGAAACTAAGTTCAGCTGGTTTAGCAAACAAAGAGCAACACACCAAACAGTTTCAACAAACAACGTTCAAGTGTGAGGCAACGAGGAGGACACTGCATGTCACTTCAGAGCAGCAGTTCCCCATAGTGTGAAGGATCTTCAGCCTTTTATACTCCCAGGTGCAGACAATCAGCCAGTCAATTGGTCTTGGAGTGGCCATGGGATCTCCAGGCAGCCAATCGTCCATGAGGTCTGGCACACTGTGATCTGCATAAAAGAAGGTTGGCACAGGACTCCCAGCAGCCAATCCTCCACGAGTCCTAGCACACTTGGATTTGCATAAACAAAAAGGCAGTCTCACTCCCTCCAAGGCCTCGGGCCGTAACACCCCTCCCCTTAAAATACAAGACCACGTTTTGTATATACAGATTTCCATATTCGTGACAGACAACAAAACAAGTCATACTCACAACCGGGAGAGGCCATCAGCTAGTACATTTTCTGATCCTTTGATATGCCGAATCTCCAAATTGTACTCTTGTAGCAGCAAGGCCCATCGCATGAGTCTTTGATTGTGGTTAAACATTCAGGCAAGAAATACAAGTGGATTATGATCAGTGTACACTACAATGGGTAATGTGCCAGACCCCAAGTACACATGGAAGTGCTGAAGAGCTAGCAACAGGGCCAATGTCTCCTTTTCAATGACGGAGTAATTTACCTGATGCTTGTTAAACTTGCGGGAGAAGTAACAAATGGGGTGGTCCAATCCCTGCAAGTCTTCTTGCAACAGTACTGCCCCAGCCCCAACAGCACTGGCATCAACCTCTAATTTGAATGGACGCGTCAAGGCAGGTGCAGTTAGCACGGGAGTGTGGCATAGGAGGGCTTTTGCACTTTCAAAGGCATCCTGACACTTGTCAGACCACAAGATCAACCTTGGGGCTTAGCAGGTTGGTCAACGGCTGGACTATGGAGGAGACGTTTTTGCAGAAGTTCCTGTAATAACCCACCATTCCCAGGAATCGGCGCAACTCCAGGGATACTCCATAATCACTGCAACCTTGGCGTTAAGAGGTCGCACCTGCCCACTTCCCACCTCTCTGCCCAAGTACGTCACTGTGGCCTTAGCAAATTCACATTTAGCTAGATTGAGGGTTAAGGAAGCCTGAGCTAAACGGTGGAATACTTGGCGCAGAGTGTACAAATGGTCCGACCATGTTTTAGTGTATATTACCAGATCATCTAGGTAAGCACTACAGTTGGGAAGGCCATAGAGGACCTTATTCACTAATCTCTGGAAGGTCGCGGGTGCATTACACATCCCAAATGCCATGACAGTGTACTGCAAAAAGGTGTCAGGCGTTACAAAAGCTGAAATAGTAGAAGCACGCTTGGTTAAGGGGACTTGCCAATAGCCTTTGAGAAGGTCTAATTTAGTCACATATTGGGCCATTCCAATACTGTCCACGCAATCCTCAATTCTAGGGAGGGGGTAAGAGTCAGGGACAGTAACGGCGTTTACTTTGCGGAAGTCAGTGATAAAACGAGGTGAACCATCTGGTTTCGCTTCTAGCAAGCATGGTGAGCTCCAGGGGCTCTGACTGGGCTCTGCCAAACCATGTTGTAGCAGGTACTCAGATTCTTGCTTCATCAACAAACGTTTGATGGGATTTATGCAATAAGGGTGTTGTTTGATGGGCTTTGCATTTTGAACATCAATGTCATGTTTTAGCATGCTAGTCCGTGTTGGCACATCACCAAATAAACAGGGGTACTCATGGACCAAATTAGCTACGTCTTCTTGTTGCTCGGAAGACAGGTGATCAAGCTGACTCCGGAATGATTTTAACACTTCAGAGTTAGGCAAGCGGGGCTTAGAACAACTAGAGTAGTTCAGTTTTAAACCATCAGCCTCGTCTGTGCTTTCTACCTCTGAGTGACTGAAGACGGCCACAGGAGCACAGCTCCCAGTGGGTTTTGGTTGGGGTTGGGAGTGGTATAACTTTAACATGTTTATATGGCAAACACGGGTTTTGCAACTTCGATTCGGCGTGCTGATTATGTAATCAGTTTCTCCTACTCGTTCGCGTACCTCATAAGGCCCCTCATACTTAGCAGAAAGAGATGATCCAGGGACAGGCAAGAAAACAAGTACTTCATCTCCTGTCTGGAATTGTCGTTTGACAGCAGCCTTATCATAAGTGTGTTTCATTTTTCCTTGTGAAACAGTGAGGTGCTGCCTAGCCAGAGCATTAGCTTGACTCAAACGCTCATGGAAATCCTGCACATACTTGGCCACTCCCACTCTAGGGCTCCCTTCCTGGATCAAGAGTTCCTCTTTTATTCCTTTAAGCGGGCCACGAGGCGTGTGGCCAAACACTAGTTTCAGAGGGACTGAACCCAAGTGACTCTTGGACGGCTTCGCGAGCAGCAAACAACACAAAGGGAATCCCTTCATCCCAATCCACTTTGGCCTCTAAGCAATACTTGCGGAGCATGGCTTTTAAGGTTTGATGCCACCGCTCTAAAGCTCCTTGGGATTCTGGGTGATAGGCAGAGGACACAACCTGTTTGATTTGTAGGCTTTTAGCTACTTGCTCGAATAATTTAGACTGAAAGTTAGAACCTTGATCTGTTTGAATGACTTTAGGCAGGCCAAATGTAGAAAAAAACTTAGTAAGGGCTCTCACAACCGACCTTGCTGTAATTTTGTGCAGTGGAATAGCCTCAGGGAAATGTGTAGCAGCACACATTATGGTGAGTAAATATTGGTTTCCCGACTTTGTTCTTGGTAGTGGACCTACGCAGTCTACTATGACGTGATCAAATGGTTGATCGATTACTGGGATGGGACATAATGGTGCAGGGGGTATAACCTGATTTGGTTTACCCGCAAGTTGACACACATGGCAACTACGGCAGAAAGCTGCCACATCACATTTCATGCCAGGCCAGAAGAAGTGTTTTAATAGTAACTGATACGTTTTTGTGATGCCTAAATGTCCCGACCACTGGCTTTCATGAGCAAGCGCCAGGATCTTTGACCAATACAGCGTGGGTATGACAATCTGCTTAACCTTACTCCAGTCCACACTCCTAGCCCCCAATGGAAACCATTGACGCACTAGCACACCTTGTTCTATGAAATAGGCTTGTTGCTCATTCTTAGCTTGCTCAGCACTTACCACATGCTTAAAACATCGCTGCAACGATTCATCAGCCAACTGGGCCGCCGACAGATTTTCTCTGGTTAAAAGCAGTGGTATTTCTTTTACAGATGGACTAGGCTCCTCAGGGTTTACCAAGTCTGGGGAAGACAAAACATTGTTGTTGTCAGGTAACACGGCACCCTCCTCAGAAAATGAGGACATCAACACAGAATCAGCGAGGGTAACGTCACCATCTTTACGGGCTTGGGCACGAGTAACCACACAAGCTGGGTACAGCTTTGGGGTCACAGAAATCTCTGGGGCATCACAACTGAGGGGCTTATCCAGCACCTCCAGACTAGGACGCACTAATCCGCCCACAATATCATTTCCTAGCAACATGGCCACCCCCTCTATTGGTAAGGTCGGACAGACTGTGACGGGGAAAAATCCCGTAACAAGTTCTGATTTGATATAGACCTGGTAAACGGGTCAGGGAGCATAACCCATCTCTATTCCACGCAGCACAACATTAAATCCAGATGCACTGTCTGCTGAGAAAGGTAGAGCACTAGAAAGGATTAAGGTCTGAGACCCTCCAGTGTCTCTCAGTATGCGCACCGATTTTAGATCAGTGGATTTATCAGTTAGGGATACAAAACCATCAAAGATAAATGGATTAAAACAAGGGTCTGGCACCTTACCACCACAATCAAGCACCTCAGGATGGAACGCTGCTTTCACAAAGGCAACAACTTTGGGTTGCTGAGAATTCACTTTTTTGCGTTTCAGGGCCAAACAGTCCGCAATGACATGTCCCGGTTTATGACAGTAGAAACACTCTCGACTCTCTTTAAAGCCTAAGGGTTTAACAGTGCGAGCCTGCTGCGCAGCACTAAACTGTGACTTCTCTTTAACCAGAAAAGAGGACTTATGGGTGAGCACATACTCGTCTGCGAGAACTCCTGCAGTTGCTAAAGTGGTTACTTTCTGCTCATTCAGGTATAACACTATACTCTCTGGAAGACACTTTTTAAAGTCTTCCAGCAACATCAATTCACACAATGAATCATAATCACTGGCTTTTGACGCAGAGCACCACTTGTCAAAGAGGATACCTTTTTCCCTGGCAAACTCCACATACGTTTGGGAGGGAAGTTTCCTCTGTAGCCGAAATTTCTGCCTGTATGCTTCTGGAACCAATTCATATGCTTGCAACACAGCTGATTTAACACAAGAATACTCCAAACTGTCTTTTAAGAGAAGCGCAGCTACCACCTCTTGGGCTTTTCCAGTCAGTTTACACTGTAATAAAAGGGGCCAGATCTCACTAGGCCACCGCAAAGCACCAGCAATGCGCTCAAATGCTGCAAAATAAGAATCCACCTCAGCCTCTTTAAAAGCAGGCACTAAAGAAATGCACTTACTAATGTCATAAGGAGTAGTAGACACGGGGGCAGAACCTGGACCATCAGCGGAGACAGATGAGGCTCGTGGCTGAGACTCCAGCTCCAGCTCACGCAGCCTCACTGTTTTATCTGCCTCTAATTTCCAGCTTTCTGATCTCAAGCTCTAATTGAGCTCGCCTGGCTTGAGCCTTCTCCTCGGCCTCCAACTGGAGCCGTGCCAAGCGCACCTTTAGCCGGGCCCCGTCCCGTGCTTCTGAACTTCCAGAGGAAAGGGGATCATAGCGAGGGAGCGTGCGCGGCGTCTTCCCCCGCTCATCTCCCACACTGTCATGACCCGTACCATCTTTATGGTCCCCCTCAAATGAGGAAGTTTGACTAGGCTCACCAGAGACCACAGGCACTTCAGGCAGATCAGGGACTTGCATTAGACCAGCCTCCACCAACTCGTCTACTACCCGCTTTTTCAGGTCACTCTTACGGAGTGTTTTAGAGAGCTGTAGCTTAAGGTGTTCTACAATTTGCAGCAATTCGCATTTGCGGCAGCTCTCAAGGAGCACAACAGATGGAGCTTTTAAAAAATCCTCTAAACAAAATAGAGCCGACATGGCGCTCAAAACAGGGAAGAGGGCAGAAGAAGAAAAAAGAAAACCAAAATTGAGCAAAACACACGTTCTCTCTTTCACAAAAGGGAATTCTCCTTATTGGGAAAAGGAGGATCCCGGACAAGCCCCCACTTATGTTACGACCCCCTCTGCTAGGCGTCAGGGAAGGAGTAACATACACAAGCCCCAACACAAAACTGAGTAAAGAAAAAGGTTTAATTTCAAGCTTTGAACAGAAAACCGACAGGGATGTTCAACAGACCACTGGGAAAACAATTATTACATAAAGAAAAAACAGTCAAGAGTAAAAGCTAAAGGTTAACTAAGGCAAGCTGGCAGCACACAAAATAAAAGCTAGGGGTTAACTAAGGCAAGCCAGCATCACAAAACTCTAATGAAACTAAGTTCAGCTGGTTTAGCAAACAAAGAGCAACACACCAAACAGTTTCAACAAACAACGTTCAAGTGTGAGGCAACGAGGAGGACACTGCATGTCACTTCAGAGCAGCAGTTCCCCATAGTGTGAAGGATCTTCAGCCTTTTATACTCCCAGGTGCAGACAATCAGCCAGTCAATTGGTCTTGGAGTGGCCATGGGATCTCCAGGCAGCCAATCGTCCATGAGGTCTGGCACACTGTGATCTGCATAAAAGAAGGTTGGCACAGGACTCCCAGCAGCCAATCCTCCACGAGTCATAGCACACTTGGATTTGCATAAACAAAAAGGCAGTCTCACTCCCTCCAAGGCCTCGGGCCGTAACACCCCTCCCCTTAAAATACAAGACCACGTTTTGTATATACAGATTTCCATATTCGTGACAGACAACAAAACAAGTCATACTCACAACCGGGAGAGGCCATCAGCTAGTACATTTTCTGATCCTTTGATATGCCGAATCTCCAAATTGTACTCTTGTAGCAGCAAGGCCCATCGCATGAGTCTTTGATTGTGGTTAAACATTCAGGCAAGAAATACAAGTGGATTATGATCAGTGTACACTACAATGGGTAATGTGCCAGACCCCAAGTACACATGGAAGTGCTGAAGAGCTAGCAACAGGGCCAATGTCTCCTTTTCAATGACGGAGTAATTTACCTGATGCTTGTTAAACTTGCGGGAGAAGTAACAAATGGGGTGGTCCAATCCCTGCAAGTCTTCTTGCAACAGTACTGCCCCAGCCCCAACAGCACTGGCATCAACCTCTAATTTGAATGGACGCGTCAAGGCAGGTGCAGTTAGCACGGGAGTGTGGCATAGGAGGGCTTTTGCACTTTCAAAGGCATCCTGACACTTGTCAGACCACAAGATCAACCTTGGGGCTTAGCAGGTTGGTCAACGGCTGGACTATGGAGGAGACGTTTTTGCAGAAGTTCCTGTAATAACCCACCATTCCCAGGAATCGGCGCAACTCCAGGGATACTCCATAATCACTGCAACCTTGGCGTTAAGAGGTCGCACCTGCCCACTTCCCACCTCTCTGCCCAAGTACGTCACTGTGGCCTTAGCAAATTCACATTTAGCTAGATTGAGGGTTAAGGAAGCCTGAGCTAAACGGTGGAATACTTGGCGCAGAGTGTACAAATGGTCCGACCATGTTTTAGTGTATATTACCAGATCATCTAGGTAAGCACTACAGTTGGGAAGGCCATAGAGGACCTTATTCACTAATCTCTGGAAGGTCGCGGGTGCATTACACATCCCAAATGCCATGACAGTGTACTGCAAAAAGGTGTCAGGGCGTTACAAAAGCTGAAATAGTAGAAGCACGCTTGGTTAAGGGGACTTGCCAATAGCCTTTGAGAAGGTCTAATTTAGTCACATATTGGGCCATTCCAATACTGTCCACGCAATCCTCAATTCTAGGGAGGGGGTAAGAGTCAGGGACAGTAACGGCGTTTACTTTGCGGAAGTCAGTGATAAAACGAGGTGAACCATCTGGTTTCGCTTCTAGCAAGCATGGTGAGCTCCAGGGGCTCTGACTGGGCTCTGCCAAACCATGTTGTAGCAGGTACTCAGATTCTTGCTTCATCAACAAACGTTTGATGGGATTTATGCAATAAGGGTGTTGTTTGATGGGCTTTGCATTTTGAACATCAATGTCATGTTTTAGCATGCTAGTCCGTGTTGGCACATCACCAAATAAACAGGGGTACTCATGGACCAAATTAGCTACGTCTTCTTGTTGCTCGGAAGACAGGTGATCAAGCTGACTCCGGAATGATTTTAACACTTCAGAGTTAGGCAAGCGGGGCTTAGAACAACTAGAGTAGTTCAGTTTTAAACCATCAGCCTCGTCTGTGCTTTCTACCTCTGAGTGACTGAAGACGGCCACAGGAGCACAGCTCCCAGTGGGTTTTGGTTGGGGTTGGGAGTGGTATAACTTTAACATGTTTATATGGCAAACACGGGTTTTGCAACTTCGATTCGGCGTGCTGATTATGTAATCAGTTTCTCCTACTCGTTCGCGTACCTCATAAGGCCCCTCATACTTAGCAGAAAGAGATGATCCAGGGACAGGCAAGAAAACAAGTACTTCATCTCCTGTCTGGAATTGTCGTTTGACAGCAGCCTTATCATAAGTGTGTTTCATTTTTCCTTGTGAAACAGTGAGGTGCTGCCTAGCCAGAGCATTAGCTTGACTCAAACGCTCATGGAAATCCTGCACATACTTGGCCACTCCCACTCTAGGGCTCCCTTCCTGGATCAAGAGTTCCTCTTTTATTCCTTTAAGCGGGCCACGAGGCGTGTGGCCAAACACTAGTTCAGAGGGACTGAACCCAAGTGACTCTTGGACGGCTTCGCGAGCAGCAAACAACACAAAGGGAATCCCTTCATCCCAATCCACTTTGGCCTCTAAGCAATACTTGCGGAGCATGGCTTTTAAGGTTTGATGCCACCGCTCTAAAGCTCCTTGGGATTCTGGGTGATAGGCAGAGGACACAACCTGTTTGATTTGTAGGCTTTTAGCTACTTGCTCGAATAATTTAGACTGAAAGTTAGAACCTTGATCTGTTTGAATGACTTTAGGCAGGCCAAATGTAGAAAAAAACTTAGTAAGGGCTCTCACAACCGACCTTGCTGTAATTTTGTGCAGTGGAATAGCCTCAGGGAAATGTGTAGCAGCACACATTATGGTGAGTAAATATTGGTTTCCCGACTTTGTTCTTGGTAGTGGACCTACGCAGTCTACTATGACGTGATCAAATGGTTGATCGATTACTGGGATGGGACATAATGGTGCAGGGGGTATAACCTGATTTGGTTTACCCGCAAGTTGACACACATGGCAACTACGGCAGAAAGCTGCCACATCACATTTCATGCCAGGCCAGAAGAAGTGTTTTAATAGTAACTGATACGTTTTTGTGATGCCTAAATGTCCCGACCACTGGCTTTCATGAGCAAGCGCCAGGATCTTTGACCAATACAGCGTGGGTATGACAATCTGCTTAACCTTACTCCAGTCCACACTCCTAGCCCCCAATGGAAACCATTGACGCACTAGCACACCTTGTTCTATGAAATAGGCTTGTTGCTCATTCTTAGCTTGCTCAGCACTTACCACATGCTTAAAACATCGCTGCAACGATTCATCAGCCAACTGGGCCGCCGACAGATTTTCTCTGGTTAAAAGCAGTGGTATTTCTTTACAGATGGACTAGGCTCCTCAGGGTTTACCAAGTCTGGGGAAGACAAAACATTGTTGTTGTCAGGTAACACGGCACCCTCCTCAGAAAATGAGGACATCAACACAGAATCAGCGAGGGTAACGTCACCATCTTTACGGGCTTGGGCACGAGTAACCACACAAGCTGGGTACAGCTTTGGGGTCACAGAAATCTCTGGGGCATCACAACTGAGGGGCTTATCCAGCACCTCCAGACTAGGACGCACTAATCCGCCCACAATATCATTTCCTAGCAACATGGCCACCCCCTCTATTGGTAAGGTCGGACAGACTGTGACGGGGAAAAATCCCGTAACAAGTTCTGATTTGATATAGACCTGGTAAACGGGTCAGGGAGCATAACCCATCTCTATTCCACGCAGCACAACATTAAATCCAGATGCACTGTCTGCTGAGAAAGGTAGAGCACTAGAAAGGATTAAGGTCTGAGACCCTCCAGTGTCTCTCAGTATGCGCACCGATTTTAGATCAGTGGATTTATCAGTTAGGGATACAAAACCATCAAAGATAAATGGATTAAAACAAGGGTCTGGCACCTTACCACCACAATCAAGCACCTCAGGATGGAACGCTGCTTTCACAAAGGCAACAACTTTGGGTTGCTGAGAATTCACTTTTTTGCGTTTCAGGGCCAAACAGTCCGCAATGACATGTCCCGGTTTATGACAGTAGAAACACTCTCGACTCTCTTTAAAGCCTAAGGGTTTAACAGTGCGAGCCTGCTGCGCAGCACTAAACTGTGACTTCTCTTTAACCAGAAAAGAGGACTTATGGGTGAGCACATACTCGTCTGCGAGAACTCCTGCAGTTGCTAAAGTGGTTACTTTCTGCTCATTCAGGTATAACACTATACTCTCTGGAAGACACTTTTTAAAGTCTTCCAGCAACATCAATTCACACAATGAATCATAATCACTGGCTTTTGACGCAGAGCACCACTTGTCAAAGAGGATACCTTTTTCCCTGGCAAACTCCACATACGTTTGGGAGGGAAGTTTCCTCTGTAGCCGAAATTTCTGCCTGTATGCTTCTGGAACCAATTCATATGCTTGCAACACAGCTGATTTAACACAAGAATACTCCAAACTGTCTTTTAAGAGAAGCGCAGCTACCACCTCTTGGGCTTTTCCAGTCAGTTTACACTGTAATAAAAGGGGCCAGATCTCACTAGGCCACCGCAAAGCACCAGCAATGCGCTCAAATGCTGCAAAATAAGAATCCACCTCAGCCTCTTTAAAAGCAGGCACTAAAGAAATGCACTTACTAATGTCATAAGGAGTAGTAGACACGGGGGCAGAACCTGGACCATCAGCGGAGACAGATGAGGCTCGTGGCTGAGACTCCAGCTCCAGCTCACGCAGCCTCACTGTTTTATCTGCCTCTATTTCCAGCTTTCTGATCTCAAGCTCTAATTGAGCTCGCCTGGCTTGAGCCTTCTCCTCGGCCTCCAACTGGAGCCGTGCCAAGCGCACCTTTAGCCGGGCCCCGTCCCGTGCTTCTGAACTTCCAGAGGAAAGGGGATCATAGCGAGGGAGCGTGCGCGGCGTCTTCCCCCGCTCATCTCCCACACTGTCATGACCCGTACCATCTTTATGGTCCCCCTCAAATGAGGAAGTTTGACTAGGCTCACCAGAGACCACAGGCACTTCAGGCAGATCAGGGACTTGCATTAGACCAGCCTCCACCAACTCGTCTACTACCCGCTTTTTCAGGTCACTCTTACGGAGTGTTTTAGAGAGCTGTAGCTTAAGGTGTTCTACAATTTGCAGCAATTCGCATTTGCGGCAGCTCTCAAGGAGCACAACAGATGGAGCTTTTAAAAAATCCTCTAAACAAAATAGAGCCGACATGGCGCTCAAAACAGGGAAGAGGGCAGAAGAAGAAAAAAGAAAACCAAAATTGAGCAAAACACACGTTCTCTCTTTCACAAAAGGGAATTCTCCTTATTGGGAAAAGGAGGATCCCGGACAAGCCCCCACTTATGTTACGACCCCCTCTGCTAGGCGTCAGGGAAGGAGTAACATACACAAGCCCCCAACACAAAACTGAGTAAAGAAAAAGGTTTTAATTTCAAGCTTTGAACAGAAAACCGACAGGGATGTTCAACAGACCACTGGGAAAACAATTATTACATAAAGAAAAAACAGTCAAGAGTAAAAGCTAAAGGTTAACTAAGGCAAGCTGGCAGCACACAAAATAAAAGCTAGGGGTTAACTAAGGCAAGCCAGCATCACAAAACTCTAATGAAACTAAGTTCAGCTGGTTTAGCAAACAAAGAGCAACACACCAAACAGTTTCAACAAACAACGTTCAAGTGTGAGGCAACGAGGAGGACACTGCATGTCACTTCAGAGCAGCAGTTCCCCATAGTGTGAAGGATCTTCAGCCTTTTATACTCCCAGGTGCAGACAATCAGCCAGTCAATTGGTCTTGGAGTGGCCATGGGATCTCCAGGCAGCCAATCGTCCATGAGGTCTGGCACACTGTGATCTGCATAAAAGAAGGTTGGCACAGGACTCCCAGCAGCCAATCCTCCACGAGTCCTAGCACACTTGGATTTGCATAAACAAAAAGGCAGTCTCACTCCCTCCAAGGCCTCGGGCCGTAACACCCCTCCCCTTAAAATACAAGACCACGTTTTGTATATACAGATTTCCATATTCGTGACAGACAACAAAACAAGTCATACTCACAACCGGGAGAGGCCATCAGCTAGTACATTTTCTGATCCTTTGATATGCCGAATCTCCAAATTGTACTCTTGTAGCAGCAAGGCCCATCGCATGAGTCTTTGATTGTGGTTAAACATTCAGGCAAGAAATACAAGTGGATTATGATCAGTGTACACTACAATGGGTAATGTGCCAGACCCCAAGTACACATGGAAGTGCTGAAGAGCTAGCAACAGGGCCAATGTCTCCTTTTCAATGACGGAGTAATTTACCTGATGCTTGTTAAACTTGCGGGAGAAGTAACAAATGGGGTGGTCCAATCCCTGCAAGTCTTCTTGCAACAGTACTGCCCCAGCCCCAACAGCACTGGCATCAACCTCTAATTTGAATGGACGCGTCAAGGCAGGTGCAGTTAGCACGGGAGTGTGGCATAGGAGGGCTTTTGCACTTTCAAAGGCATCCTGACACTTGTCAGACCACAAGATCAACCTTGGGGCTTAGCAGGTTGGTCAACGGCTGGACTATGGAGGAGACGTTTTTGCAGAAGTTCCTGTAATAACCCACCATTCCCAGGAATCGGCGCAACTCCAGGGATACTCCATAATCACTGCAACCTTGGCGTTAAGAGGTCGCACCTGCCCACTTCCCACCTCTCTGCCCAAGTACGTCACTGTGGCCTTAGCAAATTCACATTTAGCTAGATTGAGGGTTAAGGAAGCCTGAGCTAAACGGTGGAATACTTGGCGCAGAGTGTACAAATGGTCCGACCATGTTTTAGTGTATATTACCAGATCATCTAGGTAAGCACTACAGTTGGGAAGGCCATAGAGGACCTTATTCACTAATCTCTGGAAGGTCGCGGGTGCATTACACATCCCAAATGCCATGACAGTGTACTGCAAAAAGGTGTCAGGCGTTACAAAAGCTGAAATAGTAGAAGCACGCTTGGTTAAGGGGACTTGCCAATAGCCTTTGAGAAGGTCTAATTTAGTCACATATTGGGCCATTCCAATACTGTCCACGCAATCCTCAATTCTAGGGAGGGGGTAAGAGTCAGGGACAGTAACGGCGTTTACTTTGCGGAAGTCAGTGATAAAACGAGGTGAACCATCTGGTTTCGCTTCTAGCAAGCATGGTGAGCTCCAGGGGCTCTGACTGGGCTCTGCCAAACCATGTTGTAGCAGGTACTCAGATTCTTGCTTCATCAACAAACGTTTGATGGGATTTATGCAATAAGGGTGTTGTTTGATGGGCTTTGCATTTTGAACATCAATGTCATGTTTTAGCATGCTAGTCCGTGTTGGCACATCACCAAATAAACAGGGGTACTCATGGACCAAATTAGCTACGTCTTCTTGTTGCTCGGAAGACAGGTGATCAAGCTGACTCCGGAATGATTTTAACACTTCAGAGTTAGGCAAGCGGGGCTTAGAACAACTAGAGTAGTTCAGTTTTAAACCATCAGCCTCGTCTGTGCTTTCTACCTCTGAGTGACTGAAGACGGCCACAGGAGCACAGCTCCCAGTGGGTTTTGGTTGGGGTTGGGAGTGGTATAACTTTAACATGTTTATATGGCAAACACGGGTTTTGCAACTTCGATTCGGCGTGCTGATTATGTAATCAGTTTCTCCTACTCGTTCGCGTACCTCATAAGGCCCCTCATACTTAGCAGAAAGAGATGATCCAGGGACAGGCAAGAAAACAAGTACTTCATCTCCTGTCTGGAATTGTCGTTTGACAGCAGCCTTATCATAAGTGTGTTTCATTTTTCCTTGTGAAACAGTGAGGTGCTGCCTAGCCAGAGCATTAGCTTGACTCAAACGCTCATGGAAATCCTGCACATACTTGGCCACTCCCACTCTAGGGCTCCCTTCCTGGATCAAGAGTTCCTCTTTTATTCCTTTAAGCGGGCCACGAGGCGTGTGGCCAAACACTAGTTCAGAGGGACTGAACCCAAGTGACTCTTGGACGGCTTCGCGAGCAGCAAACAACACAAAGGGAATCCCTTCATCCCAATCCACTTTGGCCTCTAAGCAATACTTGCGGAGCATGGCTTTTAAGGTTTGATGCCACCGCTCTAAAGCTCCTTGGGATTCTGGGTGATAGGCAGAGGACACAACCTGTTTGATTTGTAGGCTTTTAGCTACTTGCTCGAATAATTTAGACTGAAAGTTAGAACCTTGATCTGTTTGAATGACTTTAGGCAGGCCAAATGTAGAAAAAAACTTAGTAAGGGCTCTCACAACCGACCTTGCTGTAATTTTGTGCAGTGGAATAGCCTCAGGGAAATGTGTAGCAGCACACATTATGGTGAGTAAATATTGGTTTCCCGACTTTGTTCTTGGTAGTGGACCTACGCAGTCTACTATGACGTGATCAAATGGTTGATCGATTACTGGGATGGGACATAATGGTGCAGGGGGTATAACCTGATTTGGTTTACCCGCAAGTTGACACACATGGCAACTACGGCAGAAAGCTGCCACATCACATTTCATGCCAGGCCAGAAGAAGTGTTTTAATAGTAACTGATACGTTTTTGTGATGCCTAAATGTCCCGACCACTGGCTTTCATGAGCAAGCGCCAGGATCTTTGACCAATACAGCGTGGGTATGACAATCTGCTTAACCTTACTCCAGTCCACACTCCTAGCCCCCAATGGAAACCATTGACGCACTAGCACACCTTGTTCTATGAAATAGGCTTGTTGCTCATTCTTAGCTTGCTCAGCACTTACCACATGCTTAAAACATCGCTGCAACGATTCATCAGCCAACTGGGCCGCCGACAGATTTTCTCTGGTTAAAAGCAGTGGTATTTCTTTTACAGATGGACTAGGCTCCTCAGGGTTTACCAAGTCTGGGGAAGACAAAACATTGTTGTTGTCAGGTAACACGGCACCCTCCTCAGAAAATGAGGACATCAACACAGAATCAGCGAGGGTAACGTCACCATCTTTACGGGCTTGGGCACGAGTAACCACACAAGCTGGGTACAGCTTTGGGGTCACAGAAATCTCTGGGGCATCACAACTGAGGGGCTTATCCAGCACCTCCAGACTAGGACGCACTAATCCGCCCACAATATCATTTCCTAGCAACATGGCCACCCCCTCTATTGGTAAGGTCGGACAGACTGTGACGGGGAAAAATCCCGTAACAAGTTCTGATTTGATATAGACCTGGTAAACGGGTCAGGGAGCATAACCCATCTCTATTCCACGCAGCACAACATTAAATCCAGATGCACTGTCTGCTGAGAAAGGTAGAGCACTAGAAAGGATTAAGGTCTGAGACCCTCCAGTGTCTCTCAGTATGCGCACCGATTTTAGATCAGTGGATTTATCAGTTAGGGATACAAAACCATCAAAGATAAATGGATTAAAACAAGGGTCTGGCACCTTACCACCACAATCAAGCACCTCAGGATGGAACGCTGCTTTCACAAAGGCAACAACTTTGGGTTGCTGAGAATTCACTTTTTTGCGTTTCAGGGCCAAACAGTCCGCAATGACATGTCCCGGTTTATGACAGTAGAAACACTCTCGACTCTCTTTAAAGCCTAAGGGTTTAACAGTGCGAGCCTGCTGCGCAGCACTAAACTGTGACTTCTCTTTAACCAGAAAAGAGGACTTATGGGTGAGCACATACTCGTCTGCGAGAACTCCTGCAGTTGCTAAAGTGGTTACTTTCTGCTCATTCAGGTATAACACTATACTCTCTGGAAGACACTTTTTAAAGTCTTCCAGCAACATCAATTCACACAATGAATCATAATCACTGGCTTTTGACGCAGAGCACCACTTGTCAAAGAGGATACCTTTTTCCCTGGCAAACTCCACATACGTTTGGGAGGGAAGTTTCCTCTGTAGCCGAAATTTCTGCCTGTATGCTTCTGGAACCAATTCATATGCTTGCAACACAGCTGATTTAACACAAGAATACTCCAAACTGTCTTTTAAGAGAAGCGCAGCTACCACCTCTTGGGCTTTTCCAGTCAGTTTACACTGTAATAAAAGGGGCCAGATCTCACTAGGCCACCGCAAAGCACCAGCAATGCGCTCAAATGCTGCAAAATAAGAATCCACCTCAGCCTCTTTAAAAGCAGGCACTAAAGAAATGCACTTACTAATGTCATAAGGAGTAGTAGACACGGGGGCAGAACCTGGACCATCAGCGGAGACAGATGAGGCTCGTGGCTGAGACTCCAGCTCCAGCTCACGCAGCCTCACTGTTTTATCTGCCTCTATTTCCAGCTTTCTGATCTCAAGCTCTAATTGAGCTCGCCTGGCTTGAGCCTTCTCCTCGGCCTCCAACTGGAGCCGTGCCAAGCGCACCTTTAGCCGGGCCCCGTCCCGTGCTTCTGAACTTCCAGAGGAAAGGGGATCATAGCGAGGGAGCGTGCGCGGCGTCTTCCCCCGCTCATCTCCCACACTGTCATGACCCGTACCATCTTTATGGTCCCCCTCAAATGAGGAAGTTTGACTAGGCTCACCAGAGACCACAGGCACTTCAGGCAGATCAGGGACTTGCATTAGACCAGCCTCCACCAACTCGTCTACTACCCACTTTTTCAGGTCACTCTTACGGAGTGTTTTAGAGAGCTGTAGCTTAAGGTGTTCTACAATTTGCAGCAATTCGCATTTGCGGCAGCTCTCAAGGAGCACAACAGATGGAGCTTTTAAAAAATCCTCTAAACAAAATAGAGCCGACATGGCGCTCAAAACAGGGAAGAGGGCAGAAGAAGAAAAAAGAAAACCAAAATTGAGCAAAACACACGTTCTCTCTTTCACAAAAGGGAATTCTCCTTATTGGGAAAAGGAGGATCCCGGACAAGCCCCCACTTATGTTACGACCCCCTCTGCTAGGCGTCAGGGAAGGAGTAACATACACAAGCCCCCAACACAAAACTGAGTAAAGAAAAAGGTTTTAATTTCAAGCTTTGAACAGAAAACCGACAGGGATGTTCAACAGACCACTGGGAAAACAATTATTACATAAAGAAAAAACAGTCAAGAGTAAAAGCTAAAGGTTAACTAAGGCAAGCTGGCAGCACACAAAATAAAAGCTAGGGGTTAACTAAGGCAAGCCAGCATCACAAAACTCTAATGAAACTAAGTTCAGCTGGTTTAGCAAACAAAGAGCAACACACCAAACAGTTTCAACAAACAACGCTCAAGTGTGAGGCAACGAGGAGGACACTGCATGTCACTTCAGAGCAGCAGTTCCCCATAGTGTGACGGCTCTTCAGCCTTTTATACTCCCAGGTGCAGACAATCAGCCGGTCAATTGGTCTTGGAGTGGCCATGTGATCTCCAGGCAGCCAATCGTCCGTGAGGTCTGGCACACTGTGATCTGCATAAAAGAAGGCTGGCACAGGACTCCCAGCAGCCAATCCTCCACGAGTCCTAGCACACTTGGATTTGCATAAACAAAAAGGCAGTCTCACTCCCTCCAAGGCGTCGGGCCGTAACAGTGGACCACATGCAGCCCACTTTGATCTTAAGTGATTTTAAATGGGTCAGAACAGTGAATCTACATGATCAAGGAGTAAAATTACTGAAAAAGGTATGGTAGTCCACTGCACAGACTGTTCTGTCGTTATAAAATATAAAGGTTTTTTTGGTAATTTACAATAAAAATTCAATATAAACAGACTTTTGTTAATTTACTGTCAACTCATTAATAGTTACAAAAAAAGTATTTGTCATTTAATCGTAGAATAAAAATCTATGCACTCTCTATAGCTGTTCTGTGGGCTGGATTTAAGTTTTCAGCAGACCGATTCTGGACCCTGGGCCTTTTGTTTGACACCCCTCCATTACACAGACTACATCATAGGAATCTAAATATTTCTGGCCTGCCGTGTGTTGAACAATAAACTAAAGTAAGCTTTAAAAGCAATTGAAGTCATCGGGTGAAAAAAGTGTTAGTTGTTTTAGAGTTGTGGAGACATGTAGTGTATATATTTTGGCTAGCCTCACAACATTTCCTCAGTGCGGGGACTGAATTTTGAAGGACTTGTAGGAAAACACGCCTCAGCAATCTCTCCAATCTTGCAGAAATTTAAACCCTATGAGCAGCACTGTCTGAGAAGCTGTTGTCCAGCTATAATACTGTATAATCAATGCGTTTTCCCCTTGTTAGGGTCAAAATGGAATTTAACATTCAATAGATGTCACCCAGAGCTCCAAGCCTAATAATTCTGATGCTACTAACGATTTGAATGTTCTGAATCTTGTTTAAGGACCTTCAGTGGTCTTTGCCATTGTAGTTACATGACAGGACTTTCTATTGTTGTATTCAAGGCTGTTCTACATTCATGTGCCCTGAATGTCCAGTTAATCCTCTCAGACAATTGCTGTATTAAAGTGGGAAGAGTTGTAATGGAGTAAACTTGTCACTGTATTGGAAAACAGAGGACATGTGTTCACTCACTGGCACTGCATGTGTTTCCCCTTGCCAGGGCCTCATGCTAAGTTGTCCCATCAGGCCATTCCCATCTGAAATTATTCCTGGCTTTCTCCTTTTCCCTGTCTCAAACAC
Organism: Neolamprologus multifasciatus; assembly: GCF_963576455.1. Taxonomy (NCBI): domain Eukaryota; kingdom Metazoa; phylum Chordata; class Actinopteri; order Cichliformes; family Cichlidae; genus Neolamprologus; species Neolamprologus multifasciatus. The sequence goes on from NC_140448.1 coordinate 16,984,263, forward strand.
AAGCACACTATCGCACACTTAGCTTGGGTCTGTTCCCAGCTTAATGTTCATAAAGGACCGCCATGTGTTGTTTCAAAGTCCGAGGACTGCCCATGCTAAGATAAAATCAAAAGCATGGGACGAAGACAGAACAAATCTGGGTCATTTCCAGAGCAGCACTTTATATCGAAAGCCAACTCACGTCACCACACATCAGCTCACATCAGCTTACAGTTGCCGAGTCTGCCTTTTCCACGCGCGTGCACTGAAGGACAAAGACTTTCACACCTGTTGTGCAGCAGTTTATTGCAATTCACGAGTGTTGCCTGAAACTATGAAGACTCTTTATCTTATCCTAACACTTTTTTGGATTTAAAGCCTGAAATGTTGCCAGTTCTCACTAAATTAATTTTCCTCCCCAGAGGTGAGCGCGTACGCAGTTTGCTTCAACTTACATTTCTCACTTTTACTGCATCTGTCCTAGCAATGTCATAAATTGCCTCATAAATTATTGAATTGGGAATGCTACACCGGCTTAAGGTTACTTGTGTTTTTGTGAGGTTTTATTTGTCACAATAAAGCAGTTGTTTCTGTCATAGTATATCCCACGGCTAGCTTTTGTTGGTGTTTTTTCTTGACACTTGATAATATAAAAGCTATGTTGAGACTTTCCACTAATATAAAAGTAACAGGAAATTAAAAATGATTCCCCACTTCCCTCCCCTGATCACTTTGACAGTTGTTGCTCCTCATTTCCTTCCACAGCGTGGCTCATCTTACTGATGCCAGGTAGAAACTCATCTTTCCCACTCAGTCCATAGCCCTCTATAACAAAGGGGGCTATGAGTGGCTTTTTTTATTCATCCATATGTGTGTTATGTTGCAATGACTGGGAAAATCCTAACTTTGAAATCATCTCATTATCTTTAAAAGCACAGTAATGATGGGTATAATTATGCCTGCACCAGTGTAACTGGTGGGGAGTGGCACTTTACTGCTTTACATGGCATCCATCCTCGGTAATGTGTTGTATCGCCATAAAGGATCGCTTTACCCCCTTTGTTGCACAAGTGCATGAGTCATAAGAGAATAGGATTTCTCCTGGACTTGAGCAGAAGTTAATTTATGGCTCACTGCAATTACTAGTTTTCACCATTTCCTTGATTTGGGTTACGTATTGCTTAGACATGTTTTTTTCAGCATGGCAGCAGCCAAAGGATCCTGTCACTAACATCAGTAATTGACTTATATTATGTCTGTCCTTATTTTCATGTTTCTCAGTGTGACGCCGTGCATGTGCTCCTGCTATGATTGGATGTTAATGCATGCATACAAACACTGGCACAGTGTTGGGTTTGCAGTAAATCTCTGCTTTAACAAAACACACATCCAGCTGCCAGATCTGAAAATGAGCAGAGAGAGGAAACAGGAGGTGCGTGTGTGTTTCCTGTCTTTTTTTTAAAGTCCCTTCGAGTCTTTATTTGCAGCTGAAAAAAAGTAGAAAGAATGAGTCAGTGACAAAGAAAACGAGTGACTTGCTCTTGCCTGTCCGCACATTGAGACAGTCAAAAGCACATGGTATTTATATAATGCCTTTCTACTCAGTTGAGCAATCAAAAGCACTTTCTACTGCAAGTCATGATTCACCCAATCACACGCACACACGCCTAAACACTTTCTAACATTTGCATTCTGATGGATGCATCAGGAGCAACTCAGAGTTCAAAAATACTTCAGCACGTAGATTCAACAAGTCAGGCATCAGTCCACCAACTTTACCCTGGAGCCACAGCTGCATGAAGCTGCACTGTGCCTCTTGTAAAAAGACATTTAGTGCTGGTAATGTAGTGAGTGTCAATTCCTGACAAGGATAATTTAATTAGCACTTGGTCTGGTGAATCACACTTTCTGTTGTATCATGTGGATAGCCACCTGCATGTGTGTTGGTTACCCAGGGAAAACCTGGCAACAGGATCCACATCGAGGCATGTGAATGATTTAGGCAATGTTCTGTTGGAAAGCCTAGGGTCCAAGGGCGTAGATTTGGCATGAACGGAAGGGACATGTCCCCACCTATATCCAGCAATTATTGAATTGTCCCCACCAATAATTTGATCTCTTCAAATAAAGAAAAACAAACCCGATAGAAAGAAAAAAAGATCTGTCGACGTCTCATTCACCCAGCGGTGCAGAAAGAGTTAAATTACGTTCTCTACTGGAGTCCTACCTCATGTGACAAATATGGCCAATGTGATTGGCTGTGCCTTTCAGGGAGCTCTGTTTAGTTTTTAGCAGCAGCAAGCCTGCGCTGCCAGGACCTGCAAGGAGGAGAGGAGGATGGCAGCAAAAAGGAAGAACCTGGATATAAGAAAGTCAAGTTCACGCATAAAATGTGTCCGTCATAAAAACATTACAGGCTATGCTAGGCTTTGGCCTACATCAGTATAAAATTGTATGTAACCATGAATAACGTGTTTTGGAAACTAAATGCACAACAGGCAGCACTATTAGTTCTCTCAGTCTCAGAGTAGCATTTCTAATTTTGATTGAAACTGTCAGAGAAAACGGCAGCCTCGAGCAAGCCAGGATATTAGTTTACAGAGGCTGTTAAAATTATATGTCTAACGTTAAATGTTGGTGACACAATAATTTCATCCTAATGGTACTGACATATTCATGGGGCTAATTTTTGAGACAAAATATAATGAGGTATTCATGATTTTGCAAATATTCCAACCAACACAAAGCTCAGAGAGCAATGGTGATACAAGATCACAGGTGAAATTGGATGATGACTTGTTGGTTCATTACTGTATTTGAAGCACATGTGTGACTGCATGTATTTGGAATGTCTCACTGTTATTTATCAGGTGACAGAGGCAGCTCTGCCATGTTGTAGCTCGGACAGAGGTGAAGAGCCGAGGTCACAGGTGACTGACTGATGATTCAGTGCTATAGATTAACTAGTATTTATCATCATGACAATTGTTAGGCTGCTGATGTAAATTGATTCATTAGTGTATATTTGACAAAGAATCTGAATTGACATGTCTCACTTTTTATATAGTACGAATCAATGTGTTATTTTATCAGGTAGCAATATGTCCTAGTGCAGTCCGAGGGGAAGAGCCAGGGCCAAAGGTGAGGCACATCAAGCACATAATAATTTTAATCTGAGGATAAAACGCATGTACTGAGGCTAAAAGAAGCTTCAGTGCTCTCAGAAGACTAAAAACATGGCTACGATCAACAATGACTCAAATGAGATTAAACAATATCTCAGTTAACGAGAGGAGAAGGCATGTGTTTGGCTCCTTCACATAGTGGACATTCAGTTGTTGTGTGGGACACCAGTGGTCCATGTCTTTTGCTGTAACAGTAGTTCATGTTTAGAATAAAAAATCCCAGCTCACTGATTTGATCGGGGCAGTAGTGCCTAAAATGTTGCATAATTTTGCTGAGAGATCTAAAATACTTAGTCAGTCATTTGTTTAATAGTAATTTAACATTATATAATTCACATATTAAACTATGAATTGTAATTTTAAATGGTTTAAAAGCATGTAGAATAGCATATGTAGGGAAGTATATTTCTCCTTCTTTTATCAAGAAGCAAAGACAAAAAGGGGAAAAAAAGAAACGGCAGGGTTCGGTGGTTGAATCATCCGTCCCCACCATTGCCAAAACCAAATCTACGCCCTTGCTAGGGTCCTTTGACACATACCACCTACCTAGCATTGTTGCAGACTATGTACACAACTTCATGGAAACCGAGTTCCCTGATTGCTGTAGCCTCTTGCAGCAGTATAATGCAGCCTGCCACAAAGTAAAAATGGTTCAAGAATTGTTTAAGGAGCAAAAAATAAGTTTGTGGTATTGACTTTGCCTCCAACTTCCCCAGATTAAATATAAGGCTATGTCTGATTGGTGTGTACACTTTGTTTCTGTGGTCTCATTTTCACTCAGAGGAAGAGGAGCTGCCTCAGTGCAGAGCAATTTTAACTTGTTAATTTGATAATTGTTTACAAAAGCAACACACACTGTAGGTAAGAGTTTAATTAGGTTAATGGTTTTCAGACATATTTCTTATATGTATTTTTTATTAGCTCAAGTATGTAAACTTAGCAGTTAACAAACCCTCTCCAGTTTAGTTCGTCCATAAAGACATTAAAACCACCAAGATAATAAGTGGTGTGGTAAGACTATTGTGAAAAAAAATACCCAAGTCGAATAAACAAGGGGAAACAAGCTCCTTTAGCCAGTGAAGACCTCATTACCCAGTAAATCATTCAAGGATGTTGTTTGTTATGTCTCCACCAGGGAAATACATCCAAGACTAATAACCACCAGTGCTTACCCACTAAACTTGAGCAATGTTTGCTGGTTTGGATACCATCCACTTCTCACTCTGTTCCTCCCTTGACCCCTCACACCCACATATTCGTTGGTCCCTCCTGCAGTTTCGGGACTGTTTCCAAGAGCTGCTGGGTAACTGACGTTCACTATTACTTATCCAGCAGCTCTTCAGCTGCCTCTCTGGATGTGAATCACCCCATTTTGGCCTGAACTCTGAAGTTGCCATTAACCACAGAGAGTGCCAAGAGGTCACATTATTGAAATGTAGACACCTAGTCTGCTACCATGCTATTACAAGTAAAGCGAGGCGGTTGCCAAAGCTTCAAGCTTTAAACTGTAGCTCCGTTCTTTAGTTAGCTTTGGGGTTGTTCATGGCACGACTTAAAACCTCAGAAGGGAAACCCTCAGCTCTTGCTCTTCCCCCAGCATCAGCACAGGACTAAAAAACTTTGTGCAACAAATTAACTCACACACAAATACACAACACTAGCATGGCATGGATAAGTCACTCATGTATGAATGCTGATTGTTGGCTTTAGTTCAGCATTGAATATGATCATCCCCCTGTAGCTGGTGAGCAAACTGAGCCACTTGGGTACCAGCATCTCTCTGTTCACTTGGCTGCTAGTGTTGCTCAACAACAGACCAGAGTCAGGGAGAGTGTGAAACAAAGTGGGAAGCATTTCCAGCTCCATCTCTCTCTCTCCCCTGAGGGTTGTGTCACCAGTCTACTGTTGTTTATGCTGCATCTGCTTCTAATCACATCATCAAGTATACAGATGACACAACAGTGTCATCTGTATACTCGCATCAGAACAGCAAAAATCAGCCCTATAGAACGGAGCTGAAGGCAGTCAGCTGCATCAAGTTTCTGGGGTGTACAGATGACTGACAGTGTGGAGTGGTCACTAAACACATCATCACTGGTTAAACAGGCTCAGCAGCATCTGCACTTTCTGTGCTTGATGTGGAGAACACACCTTTCCTCTTCTATCCTCATCACTTTCTGTAGAGGAATAATAAAGAGCCTGCTGACCAGCTCTTGCTCCGTCTGGGTTGGCAGCTCCAGATAAGGCCCCAGATAAGAAGTCCTGCAGAGAGTAGTAGTGAGGACTGCAGAAAAGAAACCTCATCTGGACGTCTCTTCCATCCATCCAGGATGTCGCGCAGAAAGGCTGTCTCAGCAGATCCTGCAGCATCAACAGAGACTCTGCTCACCCCCATCATGCAATGTTCTGGTAAGAGGGTTTGTAGCATCAGGACCAAGACAGCCAGATTCTGTAATTGTTTCAAGTCATCAGACTCTTGAACTCTCAGTAACCCACAGCAACCCCTCCCCAACTGCTTCCCCCTCTTTCAATATGTGCATAAGCCACATGCTGAAACTGTTCCTGAACTGTTTTAAATGGCTGTATAATTAGGTCTGTGCAAAATATCTAGAATGGTGTATGTACACTGGATGGTGTGCAATATATGTATTTCTAAGATCCAGTACAGTTTTTCATATACTAATATGTTTTCTTATAGTCTTACATATAGCAGAGATGATAAATATTTATTTATACTGTATTAGTCCAGTTCCACCACATTCTGTTCTATTTTACTGTGTCTATTATTTGTCAGTTGTTAAAATGTGGCAGCATCCCTACTATACCAATCCCCAAGTGACCAAGAAACATGAAACCACAGGGTCAGACAGGTTTTCAATAGCCCTACCATTCAGCAAGATTATCTTGAGCCATGAAGCTTGGTTTAAACAGCATATTATCTTAATATTTGTCCACCTGAAACAAAGGAGAAAGAAGTGTGCTAGTTTCACGGCTGTGGTTTTTGTCAAAGACAAGCAAGAAATGTGTACAGTTTACTGAACTGCTACAGCTGTGATGTCAGTGGGACTGACGATCACAACTTGGCAGCTTGGTTCAATGTAAATCTCCAAATCTTCCCCAGAACTGGAAATGTAATGCTGAGAATTTCTTTTTAAATTCTCGTAAGCCCCTAGGGTAGTATGAGTTGAACTTGAGCATTTTGCTGACCTCCAACAGCAAAAGACTTATGCTGATGAAAGTCATAATAATAAACTGATTTAATATGTGTGAGTGTTTACTGCATGTCACAGGAATGGAGTTTCTTGAACTGAAGATTAGATTTATAATTGAAGGCAGCCTTTAGAAACTCAACTTTTTTCTCCTCTGTATTTTACCATGTAATGCATAACTTATCACCTGTGTCTGATGCGTCATAAGAAGTAAATATTAAATGAGAAATCTGAAAAAGTTAAGAAGTGTATTAAAACAAACAAGACTTTGTTTTGTTTTTCAAACCCTGAGTACAACACAGGCTATATTTCAATCATATCCATAAAGCGAAAGGCGGTTTTCTCACTGCTGCTACCGGCCAACTCTCTGTGGGTCTCCTGCTCCTCTTCCATGTGAAATCATGAGATTCCTTTTCAGCAGTGTAATTCCATGCAACAGGACCAAATGGCTCATTGTTTGGAACAAAAGCCAAGTCACAAGCTCGCAGCATGCAGGCCCAACTATACAGCTACAGTATAATCCCCTCAGGACCACAACTGAGCCCTTTGAAGCGGTGATTGGTGGCCCTCAGAACCACAGCGTTGTTATCTTCCCCCGCATTCATAAAGTAATCATATGCAGCTCATGCTTCCTGCTACGTTTGGACCCACTTCTGAACAGTTCGCTATTCGCTTTATGGTCAGGATGTGACATGATCAAATTATTGATTTGAATTATTAAATTTCACAGCAGAAAGTTCATGGAAAAAAAGCTTCTCAAGTGGGGATGCAAATTGAATATATTCAAGGATGGTTAATATTAATGAATAATAACTCATGCTACACATTTTCCCTGTTAAGTAATAATAAGAGCTCACTTAGTGAGAGCACTGAGTGGATGATCCGGGTAGCTTTGAGTAAATAGATTTTAGGTGAAAACATTTCTAGAAAATAGGCATGTCACTTATTTTAGTTTCACATTCAAACAATTCCTGTGTTTCATTCATGCCCTTAAGTCCGTTTCCTCGGGATAGAGGCAACTGTCTGGTTTATAATTAAAGTTAGATAAATGTAAATGTGGAGTCAGATTGTGCAGTATTGAAAAGCCACATCCTCCAAAGAATTATCTCATCCGCTTTTCAAGGTATTGGGTTTGGAAAATCATTGCATCCTTTGCCTTCAGCTGAGGTTGATGTTATAAACTCCAGCACGGCTGCAATCTCCATCTTTTGACTCTCAAGTCCCGATGGAAAAGTCTTCTTTCCCATAGTTTTCCAGGTTGCATATTTATCAAGGTGGGAGAATTCGTGGAGGGGAACAGACTAATGGTAGATGTGTGCATAATTAGGCCAGCTGCTTGTCACCAGTGTGTAAAGAATTTGTTTCTGCCATTCCTCCTCAGCACATGTTTATCTCCCTATTATATTTTGTGATCTGCTACTATGTTGTCATATGTTGTCATAGGACGAGAGGCGGGGTACTCCCTGGACAGGTCGCCAGTCTGTTGCAGTGTAACATACAGAGACAAACAACCATTCGCACTGACATTCACTCCCGCATTCACACCTAGATTGATCAATTAACCTATCCCCACTAACTGCATGTCTTTGGACATGTGTGAGGAAGCAGAGTAGCCGGGGAGAATCCACGCAAACATGGGGAAAACATGCAAACTTCATACAGAAAGACCCTGGCCTGATGGTTGAATTTAACTCAGGACCAACAGTGCTAACCACTGTGCTGCCACTGTATTTAATCAATGTGTATTACAGTGTATGTAAGCTGCTATAACATGCTGCCTCAATCTGAGAGCAGCTGTTTTTACATTTTGATGACTTGATTCATACTGTATATTAACTTGTTCAGGCCAACTTCACCGTGCGCCAGCCAGGTTTCAGTGTTTACTCTGAACATGTCAGCTGTTGAATAATCATCCCAATAAGCTTAAAATGGAACATACCTTCCTCGTATGCATTCACGGTGCACATGTCTGCAGTAACTTTTAACAGATTTATGTGACTTTGCTTTTTGCACAAGCTCTGATGCTAATCTTTTCACACATCTAGAAATGCTCCAGATCCAGTAAGGAAGGCTGATCTGGGCACTTCTACGGAGTACTGGCATCCAATTTAGTCACATTGCGCTTTTCTTCAGCACAGTCTCCAACTCTCCCGCTGTTCAGTATTATGTGATACTTCACTGTTCATGCCAAACTCCAATGAATTTCAGCTTGTAATGACATAAAGAATGAATTGTGAGGAGATATGTCAATTCAGCATCGCAGCCTGGGTCTTTGCGAAAGTCCTGGACAGAAACAAGTCGGAGTATAAAAGCTGGAGAATGGTGTTCATTATCGAATGTGAAACAGACTTTTCCTTTGCTCATTTTCTTAATCTGTTTATTTATGTCCACACAAAAATTCAGTAACCCATTCGTTTGATTGTTATTTTCCTTTCAAATAACTGTCCAAGAAGTGGTGTTGCTGTAATGCCTCATTTCTGGTAAATTCATCACTTCATAAAGCTAGCTGTGGGATTTGAGTCAGTGGAGAAACATTCATTACTGAGTCAGTCAAAGCCGTTTCCACAGGCAAATGAACTGCAGTCCTGCCCTTTGTGTACAGACAAATGTTTTAGAAGCTTTCATTTGAAATGTGACTGACCTCAGGCAAGCCCCGTCCTGTGTTTGCCTGTGTGCATGTGTGTGTGCAGAGCAGGTGAGTACCAGTCCTAACTGATTCCCAGCCAGAACATTTATGGTGCTTACTAATACTGAAATAAACCAATAATATTCAGAACTTTTCCATTATCTAACATCTCTGTGAAGTGTATATTTTGAAATCATAATCATGTCCGTTCTTTTGGCTATATAAAATGCTTTTATATACATTTCTAAAGCACAATCTGAAGTCAGTATATGCTCAGAACTAAAATTCTGTTGTGTTCTAAAGTGAATATTAAGCTTACGAGGTAGGTTCAGAGGTAAAACTGTACAAAAACTGTACAAAAAAAGAAAAGAAAGAAAAAAAGCATATGATAGCATATGAAATCAATTTTCCTTTATATTGGTGCACCTCATCTGTTGGCCAAATGGAACATGAAACATGAGCATGATGAATTGGCTATCCTACACTTCCCCCTACTGCACAGTCATGGCATTTCAACCAACCAATTTACATACACTGTAACTGTATGTAAAAACTTACTATCATTTAAGTGACTTCTCATCCTCTTTGAAATATCCCTTCAAAAATTAGAAGAACGACTTGTTTTTGCAACAATTTTGGCAACAAAGTAGCTGCTGTTTGATTAACAAATAAATTCTTAAATTACTTGGAAACCTGAATTAATATACTGCAACTGCTGCTCTGTCTTATTTAAAAAGATTTCTGTCCGTTTGTTTGTTTTTAAATGCATCCATTTGGATTATTTTCATTGTCTCTTCCAAACCTCTTGCATTTCATTCTGTCTGAATATAAACATGATAACTCGAAACATTTGGAACAAATTGGGATAAAACTTTGTAGGGGTTTGGAGTGGGGTCATGCTAACAATCCATTCAAATTTTGCTTGTATCCACTAAGGTCTTCAAGGTCGGCTTAATGACTTTTTGGTTGACAAAAAGCCTTATAACTTAGAAACTATGACTCTTACAAATGCTGGTGTATTGAAAATAGAAAATACCATAAAAAGATTTAAAACATCATGTCACGTTTGACCTCTGACCTCTCCTTTAAGGTCAATAGATTAATCTGAAGGTCAAATTGATAATAATATAATAATACAGAGCTATTTATTAAAACTATGTTTCTTACTGACATTATTTGCATTGACAACATGTAAGCATGTAGGGAATGATATATGGGGATTCTAAATATCACAGTGCTTTGGACCTCTGACCTCTTTTTCAAGGTCAAATAAAGTCAAACTTTCATAAAGATTTATCTTGTCTTCCTTCTCTCTTCAGAGCCGGTCTTGGCAGATGGCCCCGCCCCTCCCTGAGCCTGGTTCTGCTGGAGGTTTCCTCCTTTTAAAAGGGAGTTTTTCCTTCCCACTGTCACCAAGTGCCTGCTCATAGGGGTGGGGGGTCATATGATTGTTGGGGTTTTCTCTGTATGTATTATTGTAGGGTCTACCATACAATCGCCTTGAGGTGACTGTTGTTGTGATTTGGCGCTGTATAAATAAAATTGAATTTTTACTTTTATCCTTCTCTGTTTATACTGGGAACATGTATGAAATGATACTGGTGTATGGGGATTCTAAATATCACAATATTGTTTGCATCCAAATATCATGTAACATTTGACTTCTGACCTCACTTTTACATTTCACATTTTGCCTTTCCTTCTTTGTGTTATATCTCTAAATAAAGTATTGAAGTATTGTCAAGAGAAAGAGAATGAGCTGAGAAATAAACAAGTTAGATAAGCTTAAGTCATTTATGTCCAGTTATTTAAAAATTAACACCTAATATTATCCATTACCTATTACATAATGTTTGGTAATAAAAGTAAACATCTGTCATACTACCTTTATCAGGTTTTTACTGCACTACAAACTTCTTAAAGTATGTTTAAATATAACATAGGAAACAAAATTAATATATAAACATTACAAAACAATTCCCTTAAAAGTAGATGCTGCCCAGAGAGTGAGCTGCTTTGGGGGATGTTTGTGTTCAGTCCGCAGTTCTAAAGAATTCTATTTTACTAACATCCTTTAAATTGATAGCATTGGCTAATCAGCAGTTGCACACATTTGTTTTTCCACCAGACTTTCATATCAAGATGTAAACTATAATCTTCAGATTAATTTAATCATATATTTTTCAAAAATAAAAAATTTAAAAAAATAGCAAATGTGTCTGGTTCAGGGGAGTCAGCAACCTTTACTATCATAAGAGCTGTTTTTTTTTTTTTTTTTAGTTTTTTTTTATTTCTTGACAAAAAAAACAGAAAAAAACAAAAGATCAATAAAACATATTTAAGCTTAGTAATAAAGGTGACATAGTACATTAGGTATAATTTAGCCTAGCATTTTTAAAGTTTTTTTTAAAAAAAACTTTAAAAATATACAATATTATAAGATATGTAACTGTAGATGCATTTACAACATGTTTTTGCTTTTTTATGAACTTATTCACTTATGAAATTATAGAACTATCCATCCATCCATTCTCTTCCACTTATCCTTATCAGAATTGCAGGGGGGGTCCACTATCCACAGTCTAAACTGTCCCTCTGATATACTCAATTCTAATCCTGTCCATAGTACCTCCCAATAAAAAATGTAATACGCATCTTCATCTCTGCCACCTACAGCTCAGCCTCCTGCCTTTTTGTCAGTGGCATCTTCTCCAATCACAGCAGGTCTAACTATCATCTTGTAAGCCTTCCATTTCACTCTTGCTGATATTCTTCTTTCACAAATCACACCAGAAACTCATCTCTACGCACTCCACCATGCCTGCACTCTCTATTCATCTACTTTCACTCTACTCCTTGCAACTTCCCCTTTCTGCCTACCTATAACAGCATACTCCCGTATGGTTTGTGTCATTTAGCTCTCAAAACATTTCTGTTTGAAAGAAAGTCCAGTTGACTTTATCATAAATAATGACCAGTTTCACTCTGCAGGAATCCCATCTGCTTCCAAGTGTGCCAATATGACCAAACTGCTTGAAGTAATGAAAGTAAATAAAGTTGAAACCTCCAGAGGTCTACATCTGCAACTAGTTATGTGCTTGCTTTCAAGTTTGGGACAGCCTCTATTTACGAACAGTTATAGCCTATTGTAAATATACAAATATACCTATAGTCCAAGAGTACGCGCAACTTTGTAGGCGCTCAGTATGGCTCCGCCCACAGCTGCTCAAACCGGAAGTTTAGCTGTTGTTGACACACTGGAAGAAAATGGCTGCTGCTCCGACTTTTTTTCAATGAAGACACCGATATTTCAATTTCATTTCGTTTTCTTACATCGGAGCTACAGTCGACCGCTATGCAATCTAAAAGGCAAGTCGACTCTGTTTGTTTAGACTGTCGTCGCCTGTTCGGGTTGTGTCTCGGAAGACGTGAGCCTGGCAGCGTAGCTTGTAACTTACAGCTTTGCCCACTCGGAACGGGCTAGCATGCTAACGGTGGCTACGTTAGCCCAACGGTGGCTACGTTAGCCCAACGGTCAGGCATCAACGAGTTCTTGCTATTCGGCTGCTCTCTCTTGGCTGGGCTCACAGTCACCAGAGTTCACTAACCTTTGCTGTTTTGTTGTATTAACTCTGACACATCGTGTGGTCACGTTTACTTTGTTATTGCATTTTAAAATATAAGCTAATGGTAAAAGAACTTAGATGGAACAGTTTGGCTCCTCAGTCCTTGCAGCTGCTTGTGTGTGGCATCTCTGAGTGTCAGCTGGATGATTTGGCATCAGCACTCTCTTACCAGCGTGCCAGCAACACACTGAGTGCATCTCTATGAATGTACCAGTAATCTGTGTTTTTGTTTTCTCTTCACGCTGCCTGCGTGTCCTCTGTTGTGTTGCCGTGCAGGCTGTGAATGGTCACTTTAGGAAGGTGACAGTGTGGGTCAGAAAGGACAGCATCGTCTACCGTCACTCAGCTCGCAGCTGGCGGTGGACCACAATGGTAAGTTCAATCTCTGTCAGTTCATTCATCTCTACATAGACAAAGGACTCCTGCTGTAGTGTTTCATGTGAGATTCCGATCTCTATTGGTTTGTGACTTCCAGCTGTTGCTGATCTGTTTCACTTTAATTTTATCCCCCAAAGCAACAAGTTTTGGAATATGCATTGGATCGAGCGGAGGTAATATAACCACTGTTTTTGTTTTTTTTTGCTCTGAAATAAATTAAAACTATGTACTCAGAAACCTAAAGCACAATTTATTCATCGTGTTATTAAGTTCTTTCCTGCCCCATTATTCATTAATAACGCGTGTGTTATTTGTTATTCAGTACATTGTTGAAAGTGCTCGACAACGACCAGCCAAACGAAGAATTTCATCTGGCGGGAGGAAGAGTTTGTACCAGAAGCTCTATGAGCTCTACATAGAGGAATGTGAGAAAGAGCCAGAGTTAAAGGTTTGTGTTATGCACCATGACTCACTTGTTACTGGGTAATTACTGGATCTAATAAAACCTTACTTAAAACCAAGCTTGGGGAATGATTTGGAAAAAGTGGATTTTTTTTGTTTACGCCACAAAACCGCTTTGTTTCCCGTCACCTGCACAAACACGTTTTAGCTGTAGTAAAGTTAGAGAAACAACAATTTTGTAACAGTTATTTACCCCAGTAACTTGTGGATCCGGAACTTACAGTTGCTTCCTGCTTTTGTTTACTGTGAAACCTGCTGAATTAACCTGGACATAACTCACATTATTATCTTTAAATAATATAGGAATAAACATGTACATGTTTATTAAAGTATTATAAACATTAGCTCAGGAATATCTAAATTGGCTTTCGTATTTGTTCATTGGAGAATACACATTCTATCATTTTTATAAATTAATGGATCTGTATATTACTGCTTCACAAATTTGCCGAACAAGTTAAAGATTCTTGGTTTGATCTGGGGAGTAGACACAGATTTCTTTAGGGCTGAGCAAGGAAGGTCATCCAGCGTAAAGATCTGCCAAATCCAACATGCTACCTGCTGTGGCAACCTTTTGTGAATAAGGGAGCATTTCAAAGTACCTTTTATTTTATTTGTGTATTTTTTATTTAAAATTGTCATGCCACTGGGGAGGAAAATTCTTGTTAAAAAATTCTCTTAGAGAGACAATTTGTTCAAGAATAGATTGACATACTTTTTCTTTTGTTGTTTCGATTGTTTTGACTAGAGTTGTCCAATTTTTAAGATGTCTTTTCTCAAATAAATCATAACCTAAACCCTACCAATTGTTCAAAAAACAACAACAAAAAACGTTGTTCAGCAGCCTCTTGCAGAAACTACTTTCCCTCTAACTAACCACATTCACTACATAACTGGTGGTCTTTGTTTGAAGAGTTAAGATGAAGAAGGAAGTCTATATCTAGCTGTGATAAGAGATTATTGCCAGTAACAGCATGACAGGATATAATCATTTACGGAGTCGTCCTCCCTAGTGGCATGCTTGTTTTTTCATTGAAAAAAAAAAAGAAAGAAAGGTAAAATAGACCTATGTTAAGTTTCTTATGACAAGGTTTGTGGATTTTCTTTTTCTTTCTTTGGAAAGAAACACTGCTGCTAATCTGTATACATGTTTCTTCTTTTCTCGGGGGGGCATCTTAGGCTTCACTTCGAGGAGTCCTTGGTTCTGTTGCACTCGCCACAAGAGAAATATCTTTTTTCTTTTTTTAAGAAAAAAAGATTTTTTTTTAAATGCCATTAAGCAGGTATAACTAATAAGGTTTGTGCTTCTAATGAGGATAATTTGTCTTTTGTGTGTTTCATTTGCTGTCTCTCTGAAGAATTTGAGGAGAAATGTGAATCTACTGGAGAAGCTGGTGTCTCAGGAGTCTGTATCATGTCTGGTGGTCAATCTGTACCCTGGGAATGAAGGCTATTCTTTAATGCTCAGGGGCAAAAATGGATCTGGTAAGTCAAGTTAGATCATTACATTGACCGTTGGGTTTTGTTTTTTTTGGCTCTTTGTGCTGCAGTTGTCTCACCTGCATGTTTGTGTTACTTTCTAGATTCTGAAACCATTCGCCTGCCATATGAAGAAGGAGAACTGCTGGAGTACCTCGACGCTGAGGAGTTGCCTCCTATTTTGGTGGATTTGTTGGAGAAATCACAGGTTGTGTGCAAGCGTGGTGCATTTTGAAATCCAATCGTTTTAAGCAAAAGATGGTGCAAAAGTGTCACATTTCTGCTTAAATATATAAAGAGCTAAGAACCATGTAAGGTTTCTATTTTGATTAGTGAGCTCCCTGTGTTTGTAACCACCTCTCGGCCATGCTTTGTGTGTCAGGTGAACATCTTCCACTGTGGCTGTGTAATAGTAGAGGTCAGAGACTACCGGCAGTCTGGTAATACTAAGATTCCCACCTATCAGAGCAGACATATCCTGCTGCGGCCAACCATGCAGGTAAAGATAGAATAAGATTACGAGGAGACATGAGTGGAAAACCACATTAGATCTTTAGCACAATAAATCTGACTTACATTATATTCATAACAACTTTGTTTCCCTGCAGACTCTCATCTGTGATGTCCATGCCATGACCAGTGACCACCACAAGTGGACACAGGTAAAGTATTGTTCAGTATGTTTTATCTGAAACATGTTGTTGTGTGTTTTCATTTAAAGTGCATTTGGATTTACTAGTATGGCGCTCCATCCCAGAATTTTCCAGGCTCAGGTGTTTTCTGTAACATGTCCTTTCTCTTTGCTTTAGGATGACAAACTGCAGTTGGAAAGTCAGTTGATTTTGGCTACAGCTGAACCTCTGTGCCTGGACCCCTCCATTTCTGTTACTTGCACAGCTAACCGCCTGCTTTACAACAAACAGAAAATGAACACTCGCTCCATGAAACGGTACTGAATACCCTCTCATGCTCATCTAGGTTGAAGCCAGCTCAGTGTGAAATTGGTTATGCCAGGATAAAGATCTCATTTACGGATGTTTATTTTGTGAAATTGAAGGCAGGGAAGTGCAAGCTCTGTGACTGTATAAAGGAAAAAAGCCAATAAATGAAGCAAAGACCTTGGTTTTGTTAACACGCGTTAATTGTTTGCTTTGTAGGTGTTTCAAGAGGCACTCTCGGGCTGCACTGAACAGGCAGCAGGAGCTGTCCCACCTTCCCATACCACCACAGCTACGACTCTACGACTACCTACAGAGAAGAAAAGAGAGGAAACCCGCGCCTGTCATAGACCTGAAGATCTCAAAGATCGGAAACGTAAGTGGGAAACATCCACACAGTTTGTAAAGTATATATCGAGGTCCAAAAGTATGAACTGGGACTACTACTACTTTATTATAGATTATATTTGTATCTCCGTGTATTTTGTCTGCTCCATTTGGCTTTATTAACAGTATGTACTCCACAAGTTTGTGTAAAACCTGAGGGTCCATGTTATCATAATGGATGCAGGTGATCCATTTTTTTATGCCATGCCCCTCAATTCAGTTCAATTCAGGTTTATTTATGTCGCTTCAAATCACAAGTTACAGACCTTGCGGTATTCAAGAGGAAACCCCAACAATGAGGCAATCCCCCTCATGATCAAGAAATTGTGACAATTGGAAGGAAATATTTAAAGAAGCCTCAAGCAGAATCAGGGTCGGGGAGCAAAAAGAGCAAAAAAGGAGATAAAACTAAACACAGACGAATGCCTGAATTGTGCTTCAGTTCAGGCATTAGTCTGAAATCTACGAAATCTACATGCAGAAAATCTACGTTGTAACATTGTAACTTGCAGTGTAACTGCAATCCCCTCTTAGACATATGCCATAATCCGCGCCAGTCATGCTGCGTCAGCCCATAGTGTGGTTGCATTTCTCAGGAGCTACACATCAGGTTACGTGGAAGGTGAGGGCCTGAATCCAAACTGGGATTTGGTTTCACAGCAGAGGGCCCTAATAGCTGAAGGCACTGCCTCCTGTTCTAATTTAAGGAATTCTAGGAACTACAAGTAAGCCAGCAGTTTGAGAGGAAAGTGTGCTTTTGGGATAACATGATACTAAGAGGCCTTTAAGATATGATGGGTCCTGATTGGTCAAGATTTTGTATTTTAGGAGAAGAATTTTAGATTCAATTCATTCAATTCTAACAGGGAGCCAATGAAGAGAACCTAATATGGGAGAAATATGATCTGTTTTGTTAGCACTGTTGGTGCAGTATTTTACATCCACTGGAGGCTTTGGTAGCCTCTAGGCTAGGCGTGATTGACTCTGAGAAAGCCCTTCTCAAAGACAGCACAGTTATTTCTGATGCTGCGTTTCCCGCTGTAACTATGCCATTTAGTAAGTAACACTGACCTGTTCTGCAAGTAGCTGCACCAAGGTGTTCTCCTTGTGGCTGCGTGCAGCAGGGCTGGGGGAGGGTCTGTGCTAGCGGACGTAGGTTACTGGCCTGGTAGCCTGGCTGCCCCTGAGTGGATGCGGGGCAGGCTTGGGGTTCGGGGGTGCTTCGCCTCTGTGCTAGGGCTCTGGCT
Organism: Neolamprologus multifasciatus; assembly: GCF_963576455.1. Lineage (NCBI taxonomy): Eukaryota > Metazoa > Chordata > Actinopteri > Cichliformes > Cichlidae > Neolamprologus > Neolamprologus multifasciatus. Next base: position 17,001,779 of record NC_140448.1, read on the forward strand.
GGGCCTTGGGGGCTTAGGTCTTTGTTGGTGTGTCGCCGAGGTTGTGGGCGGGTGGGTGCATGGGGGCTCAGCCCTGGCACAGGGGGCCTCTGGCGCATTGGCCTAACTAGGGGGCTCTTCAACTGTCAGGGAGTTTGTTCCATCCTTGCAGGAGTCCACTCTGCAGGTGGGGGAGAGTCATAGGAGAGGTGGAGAATAAACTTAACCTGGGTGTCTACTGTCTTGTGCAGTCTGGGAGATGATTGAATGTTAGGGTGGGTACAGTTTCCTCTGCGGTGGGGTCGGGTGGGCTGCCCCGGGTCCTGTGGGGCCGGGCGGTCCTGCTGCCGTAGGCCCCGATCTGGATGGGCCTGGGCTCCCTTGCCTTGGTGGGTGCCGAAGGACGGGGGTGCCTACTGGGGTCAGCGGGGGAGGTGGCCCCAGGGAGGGGCATCTTGCTCCTCCCCATCCCCGGCCGCCTCCCTCTTCCCGCTCCATCACACCCACCCACACAAGTAGGGCCTTGGGGTGTGGGTGTGTCACCAGGGTGAAGGGGAGGCATTTCTCCCTTTCCTATCCCTCAGTCATGTCTGTCCCGTCTGTAACAACTGAAAATAAAATAAAATAAATAATAACAACAAAGGTTGATCAAATGGACCAATACGGCAAGGCCGTGATGATCCATTTGGCAAAGTAAATCCATTGGGTATCCTTGTTGGTCTTCAGACAACAATTCTGACGGCTAAAGAAGCAAATGGGACAGGCAAAAAAAAAAAAAAAAAACTAACACTGACCTGGAAATTTGAGGTACAGCCGTAGTTATAACAGAGTTGCTGTGGCACCAATATTAGCATCTTCTGCTTCATTGGGAAGACATAACTCAAGGATATCTGACCTTTTGTACAGAAGAGTTAAGATGAATGCCAAAAATTTGTTTCAATTTGATTGCTGCATTAATTATTTTTAGCTCATCCAGTCAATGGCCCTATAAGTTTATTCCACGGTGAGGTGTCTGTCTGTTCCATCCCGCCACAATTCACAAGAATTGCTACTCCTCCTTGATCCGTCAGATTTTAGTGAAAGAATAATAATTAATAATTCTGGATATGACTATTTGTAAGATTCTTTGATTTCTTAGTGGATTTGAATCCTCGTTAGATTACACAGCCAATCAGTGACAACAGAACTTATAACCTTAATTCTGCACAATCACTTCTGAATTGTGATGGCTCACGAGCTGGATGAGCTACTATCTCACTGACATTCTGGTCATAATAACTAAAACACTTTCTGTGTTTTTGAATGTTTCTAAAAGCTGATACTTTTGTGATCATTTACAGTTTTACATAAAAACGTGACACATAAATTTGGCAGACGTTTTCCTAATTGAGAATCATTTGCCTGTTTGTTATGACAATATAATTGTAGATGATGTTACTTCGCATAACAGCCATGGTAAAATCTCGGGTCTATTCACTGTGTCCCAAAGCACAGATCCCATTTTTTTGTCTATTTACATCTTTCTAAATTATCGACTAAACCCAAAGGAAGTCATTAGAACAATAGGTTAAAACAAGTTGGTGTGTCAGTACTCTGGTGTGTTCCTCTTTACTGTTAGCTATCGTTGACAAAAATCTCACGTCACTTAATTCTCACAGATTTTCTCTAACACCTCCTGTTTTTCTTCCTGTTGTTCTGGCTTGTCAACTATCATCTCTTGCAGTGTGTTGACATGTGGAAGCAGAACAACTGCCAACTAACTGTGCCCAAGGAAATTGATGTGAGTGGCTCTTTTATAAAACCCACACTTAAATACTTGATCCAACACTACTTATAAAAAAAACCCCACTTAATACCACACAAGTGATTGCTTGGCAATGAAATGTGCACCCTGTAACAGACAGTTTTATATGTATGTTGATTTAGGTGGAAAAGTACGCTGTGGTTGAGAGGTCTTTGCAGTTGGCAAGCTCTGATCATAAAACTGTGATCTGGCCTGCTGAGGTAAGTTTTGCAGCAGATAACCTTACATTGTTGAGATCATTAATGGCTGTTTGCTGTCAGAAATAAGCAAGGAGTGTTTGTTTGAAATGGTAATTGTTTCTTTAAAGGAAGAAAAGCAAACATTTACATTCTCACACTCTACAGTGTAGTTCTTCCACAAATAGTGACACAGTTGCTGCAGGATGGCAGCTTAACTGGAAAGTGATAAAGGTGCTCTGCAACTTGGTTTTATGCATTTACTAAACCAGCTGAGCCGAGTCTCCTATTGCAAAGAGATGTCACAGATAAGTTGAGCTTACTGGCACAGACTGATTCAGATTGATTCCAATTCTTTCCTGTTTGTAAATGAGGCGGCAGTTATATACTAATCTTTTCCAATTTGTCTGAGAGTGATAGCAGTCAGTCTGAGTCAGACCACAGGTGTTTAGAGACATCTCTCCCACCAAGCAGCCTTTGCAATTGCAAAGTGTTTGCACCGGATACATGGTGGGAGGCAACCTGTCTCTAAAAAACTGAGATAACTATGGTGCAGCTACTTGCAATTGGTCTTCAAGGGCAAAAATAAATAAAAAAAATTATGCAGTCCACAGATAACCACTGATTTTTTTCCCCTATCCACAAGGAGGTTGTCCCACTTTTAATGTTGTGGGACTGACCAATAAAATGACAGAGTTGAGGTTGTTTCTGTCACTTTTTTATGCTGTGTTTTTTAAATACATCCAGTTGCTTGTACTATTTCCTTGTCCGTGACAAATCTGCTAAAATTTTCTGATATGATTAATGATGGTTTTCAGTCATTTTTATGTGAAAAAATAAAATAAATAAAAAAAAACAAAACACAAATTCTACAAGTAAATTTACATCATTTTTCATTTGTTTAGGCAATACTTGTTCATCAGGGTCTTGTTCAGCCTTTGTTATCCCCATGCTTCTGTTTAATCTAGACATGCATCATATTTGACTTGTGTTGTATTTAAAATATTTTGTGTAAAACAAACAAACAAACAAAAAACTCAGAAGCTTAATTATCAACAAATTACACTAAAATATAAAGCCATAAATTATGACTCCACATTAGTTTCCATTATCCTTTGCTACAACAATTGGTTAGTTCCTGTTTTAAAAATGGGGGGGAAAAAGTTGGAGAAGTAGATTGTTAAACATGTGGCATGTAACATTTTTACAATTAAAAACATGATAATGGCAAATATAAATTTGAAGTTGGGGTCATCTGGTCGCCTGAAGGTTAAAGAATTGAAGCTCAATACAGGGAATGTGTCTTTTAATATCCACATTAAAGACTGCTTACTCCCAAACTTACTCCCAACTCTCTTCAACCTCTGCTTCTTCTCAATATGTCTTAATGTGTTAATATTATATAAAGTCAAAATATTTATATAAACCAAGTTAGCAATACTATTCTCCCAGTATCTACAATTTCTATTGTGACTGTAGCATTGTAACTGAAGATGCTACAGGTAGTTCTACCATACATTAAATATACGGACTGTATGATTACAATACTTAGTTGCTAAATTTTGCACAATAATATAATGTCACTGCACACATCCGTTTAAGGTGTTCTTGTCATTAGATTTTTTTGTCCTCTTATGTTTTTTTTTCCTTGCACAGGAAGTTGTAGATGACTACACATTTGAGTGTGAAGTTGGGGGCCAAGCTCAGAGGACCAAGGTTTCTATTTTCCAGTCAATGGGAGACCCGCTTGTGTACGGGAAGATCTACTGTGCTAAAGAATCAAAAGCAGAGGACGACAGTCCAGACCTAAAGCTCATACATCCTCCGTAAGGACACCTTTAAGACAAACTGGTTATATTAAACTGAATTTAAAATGCTGCTTTGATTAAATTAATCTTCAACTTTTTTGTGTGTCATTCACAGTTTCCTCATTGGTTCAAAGATTGATGCGGACCGGTAAGTCACATTGTGGTCTGCTCTTCAGAAATTTATTCATTCATACAGACTTTTTAGGGATCTGGTGTTAGAAAGTGTGATGCAAGGTTTTTGCCTTTTTAACAGATTTCTTACTCAGTACAAAGGAGTGTATGAGAGAGACGTCAAGTGTCAGGTCAAAGTGTCCCATAACTCAGGCAACATGGGTCAGGGGCCTCCCTCCCCTAGCAAAGATGAGGTAAACATGAAGATTCATACTTCTTTGCTTGGGAGACTCAGATGTGTCAAACTGATCAATATTTGGTGATTTGGAATTAGTGCAGATGAGAACATTACTTTTGGGTTACTCTTGTTATGCAGTGCAGCTAAAAAAACAGGTTTAACTGTCACACGCAGGGTGATGGTATTTCTCCACTGGTCCAGACTTCTCTGTTGGGAAAAGGGGTGAAGCACCGGCCCCCTCCCATCAAACTGCCGTCAGGATCAGGAAGCAGCTCCTCAGGTACAACTTCTACTTCTAGTGCGATTGTTCATTGACGTCACACAAATCCTTAATTAGTGGCTAAAAACACCCCGTATTTGTATGCTACTTTGAAGGGAAAAAAGGGTTGCAGGCAAATCTGATAGTTTGATTCTTTAGGATAATTAAGTTGCATTATAAGAGAGGCATTAAGTGCACTGCAAGCATGTTTCTGAGTCTGTTCAAGGTCATTCTCAGCAAAGGTGGAACCAGATCTGCTCTAATAGTGCATTCTTTTTGGAAAAGAGTATTATAAATTAGAGATGGACCGATCCGATATTACGTATCAGTCCGATACTGACCTAAGTTCATCTCTGAATGTTTGTAAAGCATTCTCACGTTAAGCTTAACAACCGGTATATGGAGCGACTGCCTCTCATTCTCTCCCTCTCCTGCTGCTACTTCAATCATGAAACTGATCAATGATCGGCTGATCGGCTTTTCTGTCGCGAGTCCGTCTCTCGTGTTAGTTCATCGCCCACTTTGCGCCAGAAAGAGGAAACCAGCAGATAAACAACAGCAGCACGTTTAAGCTTGATAAGCTGTTGTCAGAATTTATTTAATATTACTTTCTACACCAGGATCCTTTTCTACGTAGCTGACGGCTGGTAACTGTGCAGGGGCGGATCTAGCAAAGTTTTGCCAGGTGGGGGGGGCAGGTAGGGCATTAACAGGGAAAGGGGGGCACAAAGACATAGTTTTCTTTCTAATTGTTATGTCTAGTTTTTAATAAATAATTATCTGAATCTTACAACCAATGTTTTCATCTGATGTGAAATGTACAGAAATCCATTATTGTATATAGCAGACGTTCCCAAAGTGTGGGGCCCGCCCCCTAGGGGGGGCGCAGAGCCATTGCAGGGGGGGCGCGGCATGAAAAGGGAAAAAAAACAAAAAAAAACAACAACGCTTGGACACTGCTAGCACGGGCGCCCACACAAACGCAAAGCAGGAGATGAAGCATAGCTGAATATGTTTCCAAACCAACTTCATTCTAAGCCAAAGACTAGAAAATATGGTGAAGCACATCTTCCCTTTGGTTTTACCTGCACAAGTGCCGAGGTAGGTCTCCCTGCAGGATTGGTTTTCCCTTCGTCGGGAGCAGCGCTGGGCTGTTTAAATCACGGACAAACAGTATCCCACATTCTTGATTTGTAGTTCACAAACACTTGTTGTAATGACTAACTACTCCTGACATTTTGGAGATGCTAGCTCTTTATACAGTAAAGTTACAGTGGGATACAAATAATATCAGGCTGATCCTGCCACAATTTGTTCCCCCGGTTCAAATCACGGACAAACAGCATCCAACAGTTGTTTATGTTTTTGAACCCATTTTGCAGAGGGATTTTTTGAAAAATGTATTGATAGCAATGTTAAATATTATTACACAGGAAAAAAAAACAGCTACATGTAAAATAATTACACCGTGACGCCTCTGCCTTTGGAGGACGTGTTCTTGCGTGCGTGCGTGCGTGCGTGCGTGCGCGCGCGAGGGGGGGGCGGGGGGGGGCGCGAACATTTTTCTTGTAAAACAAGGGGGGCTCAGCAAAAAAAGTTTGGGAACCACTGGTATATAGGAACTATTGTCCAATTTATAACCTAGTAAGCTACAGTAATTTTTCCTTTGGGAAGGTACCATTTGTGTAGTCTGCAATTCTGTTGAAGAAAGATGTTGAATCTATTTAATTATTGTAGAAAAATTATTGATTTCTGTGCTTTTCTTTTCTTTTTTTTCTTTTCTTTTTTTACACATGCATTAAATTAAAGTCGATTACATCAATTAAGCATTATGAGGTGGAGGGTGGTTCCCTATTTTTTTATTTTTTTATTTTTTTTGCTGGGAGTTGGCAACCCTATTAGTTAGTTTGCTTAATATTTCCACGAATTACTCTTTAAAATACCAGCATAGTAATGATGGTGTAGGGTTTAAGTTTATTAGCTCAGTATTGCTGAACTATGAAATATTTTGGGTGCAGTGTATTTTTTGCATACAGGTATAACAGAATAGCTTTAGTTTAGTTTAGTTTTTTAAACTAGAGTACGAACTTACACAAAAAGCAAAATATTAAAAAAAATGTTTTATTGATTATAAAATTATGCTATATTGGATTTATATTGGTATCGGCAGATATCCAAATTTATGATATCAGTATTGGTATCAGACATAAAAAAGTGGTATCGTGCCATCTCTATTATAAATATGTTATCTCTTTATTTTTCAGGTAATCCATATAGTTCACAAACCACCAGTGGTCTACTTAAGTGTCCTACACCCCCTCCAGCCAAAAGCCAGTCTCTGAACAGAAAGCACTCAATGGAGCTGGGCCAGGTGGGCCTGCTGTCACCTGCCTCCCTCTCCCCAATGGGATCCAATCAGAGTGAGTGCTGGAGTCCGATTAGTTGTTCTGGGATGTTTTAAATCTGCTTTAAGCTTCTGAATTTTTCCAATTTGGCGTTTTTGAACATATTCTGATAAATTATGTTGACAAGAGTCCAGTTTCTTAAGAAAAATGGAAAAACAGTAACATATTGGGTAATACTGGACCACTGCAAGCCCTATTCTCTGTAGTATTATCAAAGGATTAACTAAGATGTCACGCAAATTGACATTAAAAGGGGGATCAGGTTTTGGTATAACTAGTGCCTCATAATTAAAATTTCGTTTTAATAATGGATTTTAATTGACTGAAAAGTACTGTGTCTTGTTAAAGTGTTGTACAATTTTGGCCCTCTTTCCCCCTTTCAGGATCAGGAACTCCCAAGCCATCTACCCCAACGCCTACCAATACGCCATGCTCGACCCCTCACCCCCCTGATGCCCTCTCCGCTCCTCTCTCAGTGACCCCTACCCCTTCAGACCCTCCCTTGGTTCAGAACCAGTCACAGAATGCCCTCCTCACGCCTTTTACCCAACAGCCGCTAGCTTTAAGCCAGACGCTGCCCGTCATGACCATTCCCCTGCCCACCATGGGTACATCCATCACCACAGGAACCACATCGTCACAGGTCATGGCCAATCCAGCAGGGCTCAATTTCATCAACGTGGTCAGCTCAGTCTGGTAATAATTTTAAACTGTCTCGAATGCCACATAGCACCTACTGATCACTGTCGCTTTTAATAATGATCTTGTACTGTCTGTGTAGCAGTCCTCAGGCTTTGATGAGTGGCTCCAATCCTATGCTGGGTACAGGCTTAAACCTGAGTGGAATCCTGCCAACTGGAGGGTTGATGCCTACCATGCAGTCTGCAGCACAGGCGGGTAAGATTCCAGTCATGTCCCCCTTTTTATTACCTTTGTATTACATTTACAGAGTTATTTTTTAATTAAATCCAGTTCTAGAGTGTGTACCTGTCCAGTAAAAAAAAGACTGGGTCTAATGACATTAGAAGAGATAAGATAAAGCCCTGATTGTCTCACTGTTTCGTGGTAACTCTGATTTGTTTTCCAGGGAGTCCTTTTGGCCTGAATAGCAGTGCTGGGTTGAGACCTCTGAACCTACTCCAGGTATGACTCTACAGTTTAGTCTTAACACACTTTCAGTAGCATGCACTGGGTATTTGTTTGGCATAGTGACTTAGTCCTGATCTTCACCTGTGTTGGCACACCTGAAATAGTGAAATCAGCAGCTTAAATTTCCCCACACCTCATTGCATATGCAATGTAGTGTAAACCCTTAAAAGTGCTTTAGTGCAATAAGGGGCATGCATCTTTTGTTATGCAATGTCCTGACCTGAACAACAACTTAGCTTGATAACATTTTTACCCCCTCTACCTCTTGAACTGCTAAGAGTCTCTTAGCAAAGTTTTTTTTGCTAGAGGAATAGCAGCAGAAGAAGTAAAGGATGTAATCTGAATGCAGACACAGCCTGTTTGAGGATCACTGCTTGTGCCATTACCCTTTATAGTCCTTTGTAGCTCTGTTAGTCTGATAGTAGTAATGATCAGTGCCGATCTCTTTGTTAACGCTCCATTTCCTTTTTGGTTACGTGTGCATCATTCCTTTCCCTCTGCCTTCCCTCTGTCCTTCATCCTCATCTCCCTGTGTTTTATTCCACCACTTTTTGTTCGTTGGTGTGTGTATTTTACATCTTCAGATCCCCACTGGTCCTCTCATCTTTAATTCTCTGCAGCAGCAGCAGCTGTCTCAGTTCTCCCCACAGCAGAGTCAGTCAGCCACCTCCAGTCCTCAGCAGCAAGGGGGGGAGACGGTGAGACTCAAAAACCATATTTTCATAGTATAGAAGAACACATCTTAATTAAATTACAGCAACAGAGGGATTTTAGAAATTATCTTCTAATAAATATGAGAGGTTTGATTTTGGTCATGTTTAGTGTCCATCTTCACAGATGTGTAGCTTGGCATCATTTAGTTAGTTAGCTTAGGCACACCTATTAAAAAATATAGAATACAAAAACTATTCATACCTGTGAACTGAGAAAACTAGCATGGTTTTAAAGGGAGCACTGTACTGCCTCTCTTCCACTTGCACCTACTCGGGTTGACTCGACTTGGTTTTTTAGGGTTTTCCATTAGGTGGCAGTACCTGCCACGTACTTTTTAGTACCTATTCAGCCCAGGGATCCAAGCGATCCGAGTCAATCCAAAAATGTGGCATCAACAGATCTCATGCGACCGATTGGCCAATCAGTGGCATCACTCAATGAGTCATGAGTGCGACTCCTTCACAAAAATCAAATCCACCATTTTAGATTAAACGCAGCTCTACTCAATTTCATTCATTTTCCATTACAGTTGAGTGCCATCTCAATGTGTTTTCCGTCGTTATAGCAACACAGCCAAAAGTCCCATGGCGTCATTTTAATGCGACACAACACAGCAATGGAGGATACCGAGATGATGGTGTACTACGCTGGGTTTTTGTCATTTCCCTCGTTGCTGTGTTGTAAAAATGTTGGGTTTGATTTTTGGGAAGGACTCGACAGTGGACTTGATTGGCGAGTCGGTTGTATGCGGTCTGTTGATGCCACATTTTCAGATCGCCGAGTAGGTACTACAAAAGTACACCAGGTACTGCCAACTAATGGAAAACTCTAAAAGGCCAAGTTGAGTTGAGCCGAGTAGGTACAATGGGAAAAGGGCTATAATTAAACTAATGTGATGGAGTAACTGGGCTGCATGTCAGACTGACTAGGAAAAAGTCACAAATACAAAAGAAATGTAGTCCTAAAGAGGCAAATGAATAATGGCTTTAGAACAACAATTTGAAACTACTGAACCTGATAAATCCTGCTTGGATTTGAGTCATTGCGAAATATTTAAACCTCTTAATGGTTATTGAGACACTCTGCATCTTAAAAAAGATTAATTTGAACAAATCTGATTGGAATAACAGGGAATGGCGTCTAGCGGCCATGATGTACAGAATCTGTAACCACTGCCAAAACATTTCACTTCCTAACGATATGGAACCAAAATCACTACTGCTTGCCCCTTTTAATTTTTTTTAAATATGTATGTGTGTGATTTACTGTCACATGTTCTGCTTTGGTGGCAGTTGTGTGTGACAGCCTTGTGTTGTCTTTGACTTTCTTCATAGAGTGACCAGGGGTCAGATCAAAGTTTAGGGAACCAGCAAACGGCTGTCATAAATCTGGGAGTGGGAGGCTTCATGTCTCCACAGGCAGCAGGTATGAGCCGCACAAGCATACACACACACACACGCAAAACATTTCTCTTCATTAACCTGTTCCTAAACAAAATGACACCGTGACACTAACTAGTACTAATAAGATAAGATGTACTAATGTATTCATTACTGTAATTACTGTTTGTTAGGATTCTGTTAGTCTGTAACTAAACATGACCATTTTGTTGAAGTTAGCCATTGTTCCTCTTATTGGAACATGTAACATCTGACAGGAGAGACTCAACTTCCCCTTCTTCTCTGCCACATTTTCTCTTTTCTTTTTCTTTTTCTTTTATTTTTTTTGCCCCCACCCTTCTGTCTTTCCTCCTACACTGTCCTCCTGTCCCTCTTCTCAATTTGCCCTATTCGCTAAATTCCCTGAATCTCCCAATTCACGCTATTTCTCCATAATGCGCTTTTTAAAACTCAACGCACACGGTCATTTATCTTTGGCCTCCCTGCAACATTTGTTTTTGCTTCTCTTTCTTCCATCTCTGTGTGTGTTTATGCACTCCTGAAACCACAACTCACCCCTGCTCTCCCGCTAATCCTCGCAAATATTCTACTTTTTCCACTTGTTCATTTCCTGTGTCTTTACACTTTCCCCCCCCATTCCTTCTTCTGCTGCTTCTCTCCCTCTCGCCATCATGTCCTTCCCTCTGGGGCTCCCTGTCTCCCTCCTCCCCTTCCCCTCCACCTTAGTGCTGTCCCAGTTGGGCTGTGGGCTGGACGGGTCTGGGCCCCCGCTGCCTTCTCCAAGGCTTCAGCAGCAGCACCAGCCACAGATCCAAGTAATACGGCAACATTAACATCCATATACACATATAGAGTTTGTAAGAGCTATTGAGATTAGACACACCTGCTTCCACCAGCTCTCCTTGTTTTTATTTAGCTTGCAGGCTTCTGTTGTGCTGCACCATAAAGTGTGAGGGAATTAGGTAAACTAGCTTTATGACATATAGGTTTAGTATTTTTATCACGTTAATGAATTTTAAAAAATAGCTTCCATCCATAGCCTTTATAAAATACTGAGATAGTTTTAGTATAAACCGTATTACTTTCCTAAAATAAACGAATAATTATAAGTTTTTATAAAAATCTTCTTTCAAATACATTTTATAGATAAACACCATTCACGCCATATTGTGTTGTATGTTTGGTTACTATGCTGTTTGATAAAGACCACAGTAGCCCCAGTACTTCCAGCAACCCACACACCAGAGCTCGCAGCACTTCCAATGGCAACAACTAACAAAGTGTCAGAGTGGGAGGCATGTTCTTGCACAGCTATTTAGCAGCAGGTTCTGAAACTGTGTCACTGGGAACAGACCGCTGAAAGGTAGCCGATGGCATTGCGACAGAGATTAAGTTGTTCCACTGTAAGCATGAATCTGATTTCAGATTTTTTTTTTTTTCTTCAGTTGAGGTTGCTGGCTTACTCTGAGCACAACGCACGGTTTGCTGAGCTGCATGTTTGTTTGTTTGTTTTTATGCCAGGATCACAGCCAATAATTTTTGTCTTCCAGACGCCACTGGTGCTGCTTGACTGTATCCCGCCTCACTCCCCAAAACATGACCTGCCCCAAATCTTATCTCTTCCTTCCTCTTCCTTCCCCTCTGCAACCCATTAACCACTCTCCTGTGTTTCTCCGCACACTCTTCTTGTATGTTCTATGTATCAGGCTTTAGATCAGCTTCACTAACCCATGCCAGTTGTACGACACAAGGCACTCTGCTAGACGACGTTTTAGCAAGGGATTCCAGTTTACATGTGTTAAACGAGCTTGAGATGCTTACATAAATCTTAAAGTCAATATCATTCTTTCTGCATTATCTTATTTGTAGTAACATACTGAAGTCTATTTTTTGTCCTTCTTCCATGTTTCTTTTTGCACTGAACAGTTGCAATTCTTGCAGCACCAAATGCAGCAGCAGCAGCAAATGGCTATGGGAGCAGCAGCTCCTCAGGGGGGAGTGCCACGGCACCATACCGCCAGTCAACCAAGAAGTAAGAGGAAGAGGAGCACGCCTCAGCCCCTCCCCAAGTCATGAAAGACTTAAATCACACTAAAACCCTCCCCCCGCCCAAATCCACACACAAAAGGACGTGAATGATCCATATTGTGCTCTTTACCTGCCTCGCTGTCGAGAGTGTAGGCAAAAAAACAACAACGAAAAACCCCACAAAAAACTCTTTTCTGTTTGTCTTTTTCTAGCTGACAAATTTGTATGTAATGGTTGTCAGATGTTTGGGAGAGAACCAAAACTGTGTCCACCATAGGGGATTTGGGGGGGGGGGTGTTAGAAAAGGGAGCCCTAAAGTTAAAAAAAATTGTTAATGCTATTTTTTGAGATGACACAGAAGAGGATTGTTGTAAGTAGTGGGCTTCCACAATAACGCACCACCCCCGTCCGTTGTGGAAGAGCTGTCTCTGATGGAGGCCCTGTGAACTGAGAGGATCGCAGATGCACATTCTCAGAGGATTCCCCTCGAGAAGCCCGATCCTCCTGCCTCTGCTCAGTTGACCCAGGTAGAAACTGCCCTTTAAGCACGGATCCCGACTGAGCTTACCGACACCAAATCCTCCCTGTGTAACCGTTACATGTGAAATGCAAATCTGATCTTGGAATTGTGCCTGGGGGCAGCTCTCTACCTCTCAGTCTGTTGGAAGTCTTTCTTCTCTTAAGCAGTCCCAGCACAGGGCTCAAACGAGGACTCAAGATCATCATGCAAGATGGTGTACCTGCTTTTGTACAGCACATTTTGAAAAGGCATTTCCTTTTAATTAGTACAGGAGCCATGAGCGTATTCTTACGAGACATCAACTGAGTGTGTGTGTGAGACATTTCCGGACACTGAGAAATAATTTTTTAAAACGGTCTTTGTCAGCAGTTTTATTGTTATTAAAAAAAGAATATATATTGACAGTGAAAAATACAGCTTTTAGATAAAAAAAAAAAAAAAAAAAAGCATCGTCCGAGTGTCATTATTGTGCCTTCTTCACACTGTGTGCAACTTTGTCAATGAGTTTCTGGATCTCTCTCTGTCGTGTTGTTGCTCGGCTGATACACTCCTGCAGCCTCTCTCCTGACAGTGATGTCCCACCTGAGCAACAAGTAGCAATGTATAGAAAAGTATTTCCCAGTTAAGTTAAAAATGTCTTTTTGGCATTTTCGAGTTGTTTTTTTTTTTGTTAAATTTCTGTTGACTGAACCTAAGTGTTCATTTTGAAGCCGTCAGTTTATGTTGGTGTTACTATTACACATGCATTGATTCATACAACGGGTATTTTGAGGACATTTTTTTGTGTTAATACTAAATCAGGTAAAGGAGTAGCTCCATAGAATAGTGGTTAACACATTTGCTTGGCAAGCAAACGAAGGATCGCTGATTCTACCCCAACTAGAAACATAAATCCCCTTTGGCGTCGTGCCAGGAAGGACATTGACATTAAATCTGGCAAATCAGCTACACGCTTTGGCTCTTGCAGTAAGGGATAAGCCCAAAATATCTTCAACCCAATTAGGTTCATGCTACATACCATGCAGTCTCAGAAAGGCAAATCCCTTCAAACTTATTTCTCACCTGGTTTGTGCACAGAGCAGAGCCGGTCATCCTCATCAGTCACCACCGTAAGGTTTGCTGTTGAGAGAGTCTCCTCCTCAGCTGTGGGGTCCGCAATCAGTATGGAACTGCAGCAAGATTAGGCCAGGATTAGAAAAAGAAGCACATGTCACTTAAAAATAGAGATTATAAATTTGTTTTTTGGGTTGTTCTTTTTTTGTAATGGCTAGACAAACTTACTCATCAAAGATGCAAAAAGAAGCGCTGACTAGATGTTTGTGAATCTGAAGCTCACGTCTCTTTTCTAAATTCACCTCTGGTGCAGAGGTCTCCTTGTTGATGGTGACTTCTGGGAGTCGTGCTGTGAGGAGCCAGGATACTGTTAAGTTCATGTACTGCTTAAAGAAAAACTGATTTGTTTCAACTACTGATTATTACCAGTTGCAACACATGGACTTAGTTTTTTTTTTTTTTTTAATTTACATTACAGTAGAAATTTACATACTGTTCTTTAGAGCAGCCAGCAGTGCAATAACACAAGCATCCAATATGTTCCCATCATAGTCAAGACACATGAGGTCACAGTACAGCACCCAGCACAGCTGCAACAAGAGTCCACAGTTTTAGTACCCATGGCTGGATAATTAAAGGTCAAACTGTGTGTCAGTGTAGCCCCGCGACTCTTGGGTTTACCTTTCCTCTGTCGATGCACAGATCCTCTGTTTTTATCACTTCAGAGCTGCAAAAATCCACATAAAAACTCAGTTAAACCAGCACCAAGCTTAAAAACTGTCACTCGTTTAACATAAAAAATAAAAAAGCTAACATATATTGAAGTCGGGCACCTTTCAATGACATCAGCGATAAACTGGCTGGCAGCCTGGGCCTGCTCTCCCGGTGGTCCCGGACGAAAACGAGAGGAACACAGGGGTGGCAGGTCCACGTTGGGCACTGACAGAGATTATATCAATGTTTGAATGATGTGATATCAGATAATTAACAAAGAAAGAATGGGAGAAAACGAAGACTTCTTACTACACCTACCAATGTAGCCTTTACCAGGTGCCTCCACTGTAGGGTTTGTTAGCTCCTGCAGGAGGAGGAGATATAGGTGAGTACTCATCAACCTGGTCCACACTCACTAAATAAAAAAACAACAACAACAACAAAAAGGAAAAGCAAATGTGTTTACCGCTTTAATTCCACATATGATTGTGGTGTTTCCAAGCTTCACCAGGGCTGAGCCATTTGCTGTGGAAATTGACCCTAAACATGGAAATAAAATTAAAAATCCTATGTAGGTTACAGAAACTTCTCTCTCGCACACACACTGTGGGGAAGTCTCACCTATGTTCAGTGTTGTGGTTCTGAATTCGGTCAGCTCTCGTCCATCAGGCCGACAGTTTTCTTTCTGAAGAGAAACGAGAAACAAATAACAGTTCATATCTATCCAGAGAGCAACACTTGTCTGTCAAGTGTGGGATAAACTTGTTTTCAACACTGACCAGAAAGCTCCGGTGGTACTCCAGAGGCTCAGCAGTCCTGCAAGTTAAAAGGCCACAGCACAGACACATCAGAAGCTCCGTCAGAAACAGCACAGCGATGAGAGTGACCGAGTACTCATGCTATACACGTCAATGACAAATATCGGAGCCAGTCATAAACTACAGCTGTGACACAAGAATGAATAAAGTGCGCTGTTTGTCACATGTATGATGTCTGGTATTTTGGTTTTATTTTGTGTAATAAATAATTTAATTTATTATAACACCAAATATGCATTTACTCCGCTGGTAAGTACAGGAAAAAATAAACAGAGCAAACTAAAAGTGATATTTTCCCTAACATAGAACGGAGAGCTTGTATATTCTTACTTGAAGCCAGCCGCCATGATGTTTTGATTAACCACGTGGGTTCGCGCTATGACCTACGGTAGCCGGGTAGGAAGAAGCGCATAACCAAAGTTTAACCAAACGCGTTTCTAACCAAATCATAACCTTATACTGTCCATAGTCGTCTCTGATCAAATCTATCTGCAAGTAAATAGACTCCAGCCATTTATTGAGTTGCTTTTTATATTTTTGCTGAACTTGTAGAAAATCTTCAGGAAACATTTCCGATAGGTTTTACAAAATCATTTTTGTCCAAAATATGACCTTTAGGGAATTGGGGAACTGTTTGCTGGGATGCAGGTTATTGTTTTCCATAAATGTTACAACAAAATGTTGCGGACTAAAAGAAAAGTCTTTATTGCTTTGACAAATGCTCATATTTTTCCTAGCATTATACCTCCCTTTTTTCTTTATGTACCGTACATGTTAAAGAGACTCCTTGCCACCATTTCCACCCCTGTCCGCTATGAGGCAGTGTGCCCCAGCGCCGAGCGGTACAGTGCCGCTCGTTGTTCTCCTGCTCCAATATGATGACGTGGGAGAAAAACAGTCACTACTTCCGTATCGTCGTTGTGTTCAGTTGTGATTGGAAGTGGAGTTAGGTGAAGTGTCCTCACAGCAATGGAAACACAAGGACTCATATTTAACATTTTAACCTTCTGAATAATATCGTAAGCCCGTAATTTGGTACATATATTTGGACACACCAGGAAGTTAGAGCACAGGCTGTGTGTCAAAAAGCAAAAGAAAGGAGAAAGCCAGCTAGCTTCTGAGCTAGCCCCTGCAGGTGGTCTGTCTGTCAGTGGGTGTAGGGTAGGTAACCTGATGGAAAATGGATTTCCTCTGTGAAATAGTTCAAGCCCTCGTCGCACTGGCAGCTGTAGTTTTCGTCGTGGTGAGTAATCAGTGCTTTGGATGAGAGATGCTGCAGCTAAGTTGTTTTGGGAGAAGTTGCCCAAATACAGTTACAGTGATAGCGTGGGTATCTTTCCTTTTGTACTTTTCCCAAGTTATCCTTGAGCATTGTGTTTGACTCGGGCCACATGTAGACTTTTACAGGCCTGTTCATGTACCTCAGTTTTATGATACTTCCTCTTCATTCTGTTCTAAAGCAACAGAGGGGTCAAGTGTTATGCAGAAAAAATATCTGAGCATGAAACGGAGCAACATTTAATTCAGAAAAACTAGACATTGGCTAATAGCGGATCTTTTGGTTGTAAATAAATCATGTATTGATTGGTATTTACTCAGAGCTTTAGTCCTATTGACTATAGAAAGCATATATAAAACCACTAATTGCTTCTCTAGCACAGAGAAGCAAGCTGATGATGAAAGACACAGTTGATCTCTTTCCTCCTTGACATTGTGTTACTCCACCCCTGGGATGGGGTAACACAGACCAGAAAACGTCCTTCTTTTTTTTTTTATAGAGGTGCTCAAACTTGCTGATCATTAGTTAATAGCAGGCACCTGACTGCTAATTACTCTGCATTCTATGTCACATTTTGTAGTTCATCTGAGGTTGTATTTACTCAATTTTAAGATCTGCTAAGGACGAGATTATTTTTTATTATATCCTAAAATGTAAAACTTTAGAAACTGGTCTATATTTAAAAGCATGCGAGCAAATATGTACCATATGTTATCATGAGTCTAGAAAGTCTTATACGGTCTTCTCTCTAAAACGAACATGGAAGCGAAGTGTAGGTTTTCAGTCTTGGATCTAAACAAACCACAAGACTTATGAAACAATGTGCTTTGGAGATGTTTGGCCAAAATGCACCACAAGAAAGATTCAATTGTAAATCAAATGCAATTCTCATATTTCTCACTTTTCAGTTGCTCATAGTAGCACACTTAACCGCAGGGATGGTGGACCTGACATGCCATGAGAAGGAGAAATACTTTCTCACCGCCACTGGAGAGAAGCGGCTCTTCCCCAGTCTGCATGATCCCCATTCCAGGGAGCTCTCTGTGGTGGTCCCGGCCTACAACGAGGAGCTCCGATGTGAGTAAAGTCTGCTTTTCTGCTCAGTCAGTCATTATGAATGCCCACATTAGACACACACTGTAAATAGTCACAGTTTTCACAGTTTTCGTTAGTAGTGCAATCCATCCAGGTTGGTGCAGTCAGTCGTCATGTCACTGTGCACCTGCAGTAGGTTGTACTTGCTATTATATGTGTGTTACTGTGTGTCCCTTCAGTACCAGTGATGATGGATGAAGCTATGGAGTACTTGGAAAACAGGCAGGTAAGTGCAGAGCCTGAATTAAAGCTTAATTATATTTACAGTAAAATGCAGCACATTTAAAAGCATATACAACGACGTATCACCGGATATCCAATTATCACATTTAACAGTAACTGTAATTACATTCGGGATATTTATTTATAATCAAAATCTGACACACAAAAAGCAAAAAAAAAAAAGACTGTTATTAGGACTGTGTTTTTATTAAGAACATTTATTAATTAATAAATGTAGATACTTCAAGGCTAAACTATGTATAAACAGATGGCTTAAAAATTGTAATGACAAGAAATTAGTTGTATTAGTTGTAACCTTAAATTAGCTGTATCTTTTCAGAGATACAGTTCAAGTTTGTTTTTTGTTTTGTTTTTTTATATTTTGTTTACATTTTTTGGTCACTGGTCCCTTTTTTTCCGCAACCTTGTGTATATAGGTTTCTTGAATAACTGATGTTAGTGCCTTTTTGTCTGCACTGATGATGGATAACGTTCATTATTAAGAAAAAAAAACATATATTGTTGGATATGTTATTCTCAGACTTACCAGTAGGTGGCAACAATGATCTGGGTAAAGTGGCTGTTGTGAAACAAGTCTCTCCTGTTTTTGTTTTTTTTTGTCTGTTTTTGTTTCTGACTGCAGAAACAAAACCCCTCTTTTACCTATGAGGTCATCGTGGTGGATGATGGCAGCAAAGACAAAACCACAGAGGTAATAATTTTAAATCTTTTTTGGGGCAAATGTAACCAGGCCTTCTATTTTAGCACAACTCCGTTTTGCTCAGCTAAACATTTTCAGCCAGTATAAATCGGTTTCATGAGTGGACACTGTTGTGTTGTCCTGGCAGGTTGCTTTGCGGTACACTACGAAGTACAGTGCTGATAAAGTGCGCGTCCTGACGCTGGTGAAAAACAGAGGGAAAGGAGGAGCTGTGCGGATGGTGAGATTACAGTGTGTGTCCAAATGGGAACCCTGAAGCAGCAGTTTGGAGCTGACTTTGGTTTTTTTGTTTTGTTTTGTTTTTATCTCTTTTTCTTTTAAAGGGAACTCTGAGCTCCAGAGGGAAAGTCATTCTGATGGCAGATGCTGATGGAGCCACAAAGTTTTCTGACATTGAGAAAGTGGAGGCTGGACTCAATGACCTCAACCCCAAACCGGTGTGATGGTGTTCTGTTCTGTTTTAAATTCAGTTTCACTTATTCGATATATAAGTGTGTAAAAGTGGTTAAAATGTGGCGAAGCCTAACGCCTCATGTGCTGCTCTCACATCTAGGAGAACATGGCAATTTCATGTGGATCCAGAGCTCACCTAGAGAAAGACTCTGTAGCTCAGGTAACAGGGTTTTATTTTATTCTGCTTAAAAAAATAATGTGTTCAAAAACAAATTTCAGAGCAGTAAATAGCCACACTTTGGTGTCTTTGCAGCGGTCTTTGTTTCGTACGTTCCTTA